>NC_056732.1:1728734368-1728765169 GCF_019279795.1 Protopterus annectens
AACCTCAATATCTGAGGGTAATACTACTCAATGCTAGAAGTGTAAACCTCAAAATGCATGCACTTGAGGCACTCCTCAGTATGGAGAAAATCGATATATGGGCAGTAACAGAAACCTGGTTTAAGGCTACAGAGAGCACCCCAGCACTACCAGGCTACAACTCATACCATACATTTCAGCCACAGAACCCGGACCGAAATACAAAAGGCGGGGGACTATCCATATTCATCAAGAATACCCACACCTCCAGGTTAGTGGCATAGCACGATGCTTCAGAGATTATCCACATGCAACTAACAACAGGCAAAACTGCAATTCAAATTCTAGCTTGTACAGATCACCCACCATGTCCCAGAACCCCCATTCCACATTTCTGGAAACACTGGGTAACATAAAGGTCCTACCAAACACCCTAATATTGGGTGATTTCAACTTCCCAAACATTAACTGGGTGAACTACTCAAGTACTAACTCCCTTGCCCAACATTTCCTAGAATTTATAAACTCAAATGCCCTGGAACAACTGGTCAACACTCCCACCAGAGGTGACAACATATTGGACCTTGTCATCACCAATATGGGCGACCGGTGTTCCACACCAGAGATCAACCCCTTGCTGGTTAGATCTGACCATAAACAAATCGCTTTGGATATCCATATTCCGCCCCCACCCCTGGACAAGGAAACCACTGTGAAAAACTTTTCAAAAGCAAACTTCATGTTACTTAAGATGGAGGTGGAAAGTTTCAAAGCCCCCATGCTAAAGGATAACGCTGTCCAAGCTGCAAAATCCTTTACTAATGCATTCTATGGGCACCTACAAGGAATGCATGGATCATGCTATCCCAAGCAAACCCAAGACTCACTCCTCCAAAAAAAGGAAACCAGTCTGGTGGACCCCTGCCATAAACAAGCTATACAACAGGAGGAGGAAACTAGTACAGAAAAGAGTAAAATCCCAAGAAGGGAAGACATCCCTGATCAGTATCAGCAAGAAACTATGATCCCTCATAAAATCGTCCAAGGCAAACTTTGAAAGAAAACTTGCCAAGGACTCCAAAGATAACCACAAGGCATTTTTTAGCTATGTCAAGAATCTAAGTGGCAATGCTCAGATCTGCTCACAGTTAGTGCAGAATGGCACAAAATACACTGAACCAACCGATATTGCCAACATCCTGGCAAACAGGTTCAGTGCAAACATCACCCCCCTCTAACCCACAAAAGGGCCCATAACCATACCAGAACAATGTAGAGCCCCTGAAATCACAGACACTCAGGTTAAAATAGCCCTCTCCAAAGCCAAAAACACAGCATCAATAGGACCGGACGGTGTCCCAAGCTGCGTCCTACATGAGCTCAAAGACGAATTAACCCCTCACCTAAACACACTGTTCAGATTCAGCCTCTCCACAGGCTATGTACCCACAGAGTGGTGCACAGCAACAGTTATTCTGCTCCACAAAGGTGGAGCCACAACAGACCCCGGGAACTATCACCCTATAAGCCTGGCTAGCTTAGTCTGCAAGGCTATGGAGCGCATCATCATGGAACTCATTAACAGAGACACTGGGAACCTCCAACTACATACTAGACCCTACCCTGTTCGGCTTTGTTAAGGGCAGATCATGCCTCCTAAACCTGGTGGACTTCTTTGAGACAGTTACCAAGGCTATAGACGAGGGAAAGGTGGTACACACAGCCTACCTAGACCTCGCAAAGGTCTTCGACACCATTCCCCATTCTGGTATTATAGACAAGCTCACCAGCCTGAACATAAACCCCTGTCACAAGATGGGTTGCCAACTGGCTCATGGACAGAGCCCACATGGTGAGAGTTGCGGGAGCTAGGTCTGACTCTAAACCGGTTACAAGTTGTGTTCCCCAGGGCTCAGTCCTAGGACCCCTCCTTTTGGGCATATCCTTCTCAGAGGTACAGGCAAGCACAGTAGGACTATGGCTCACCAAGTTCGTAGACAACTGCAAACTAGGGGCTATAACTGACTCTTCAGCTGACATAGAAATCCTCCAAAAGAGTCTCAGTGAGACAGATACCTGCTGTCAAAACCATGGTCTCAAGCTAAATGCCAAAAAGTGCATAGTCATCCCCACTGGAAAAAACAAAGTACCCACAAACTACCACATAGGTGGTAGCCCCCTAAATACTGAAGACATAATAAGGGATCTGGGGACCAAAGTAGATAGTAACCTCTCCTTTGATAATCACATTGCCAAAGTGGTTAGAAAATCCTTCTATGTGGTCCACCTAATCACAAAAGGGTTTGCATCCAGATCACAAGAGGTCATTGGGCCCCTCTACACATCACTCATCAGACCCATCATAGAGTACAATGCCCCATTTGGGATGTACCTTACAAGACACCTGCAACAACTGGAAAGACCACAGAAGTTCCTCACCAAGAGCATCACTGGCCTCAAGCAGATGCCCTATGCAGCTCGACTGAAGAAACTCCAGCTGTACTCGGTTGCATACCGCCTATTCAGAGGTGATCTCTGCCTGGCATACAAGGCCATGTCCAACCCAGAATTGATGGACATGCTCCACCTAAAGAAAACCATATCCCCTCGAGCCACATGCTCCAGTGATCTAAACCTCACCACAACAATAAACAGAACGTGCTGGAGGGATAGATTCCTGTCCCAGAGACTTCCCATGCTCTGGAACAAGATTCCAATCTACATTAGGCAGAGATCCTTGCTAACACTCTTCAAGAGAAACCTTGATGAGTGGATGGGAAAGAGAAAGTTTACCCCAGGGATCACTTCAACGGCTCTGCTGGACAAAGGCACAGGGAACTAATCTAAGGGAGTGGCAAAGCCAACACATTCCAGCTAGGCTTATAAATGCATTCGGGCAGATAACCTAGTACCTACCTATGAACCTATGAACTATCCAACACCTTTTGGGGCCAGTCAACCACTCAAAACTGCATGTTAGGAGAGAAAGAGGAAATTGGTTTATAGCTTGGACTTTGTTCCTACATGTCAATGCTGTTTTTAGTATTCATTTAAGCCTTCTAAAATATTCATTACTGACATTTGTTCATGTTTTATTGTTGATCCTTCATCAATTCCCAAATATTTATATACTCTGTCTTGCTCAGGTTCTTTTACATCGCATTCCTGTCCCAAACTGAAGTTTTCTTGGTGCTGCAGCTTTCCTGCTTAAAATGTTGCTTTTGGACATTTATCAAGACCAAAATTACATTCTTACATCATCTGAAAAAGTTTTGGCCACTTGCAGTTGTACTTTCAGTTCCTCATCTGATGAACTATACAATTGTAATCATCTAAAAAAAGAACATAGGTTCATAGGTTCATAGGTTTATACTAGGCTATCTGCCCTAAGGCATTTATAAGCCTAGCCCAAATTTTTGTGGCTTACGCCACCCCTTATATGAAAAAATACTGTACCCATTAGTTTGTTGTGCCTCTGTCCAGCAGTGACACAGAGATGATTCCCGGGATAAACCTACGATCTCCCATCCACAGGTCAAGAGCCAGCGAGGTGCTCTGCCTCACATGGACCGGGATTTTATTTCACAGCATAGGGAGTCTCTGAGTCATAAATCTATCCCTCCAGCACGTCCTATTTATATCCGTGCTAAGGTTTAAGTTGCTTGCTCTAGTGGTTTTGGTGGATTTGGATTTTTTGAGGTGGAGCATGTCCATTAATTCCGGGTTGGACATGGCCTTGTATGTCAGGCACATGTCACCTCTGAGCAGACGGTATGCAACTGAATAGAGCTGGAGTTTCTTCAATCTGGCAGCATATGACAGATTTTGGAGTCCCTTTATCCTTTTGGTGAGGAACTTTTGGGGTCTCTCCAATTGCTGCAGATGTCGGGTGAGATACATCCCGTATGGGGCATTGTACTTGATCATTGGTCTGATAAGTGAAGAGTACAGGGGAACAATGACATCACTAGATCTGGATGTGAATCCCTTCATGATCAGGTGGGCAATGTAGAAGGTCTTTCTAACCACTTTAGCAACGTGAGTGTCAAAAGAAAGGCCACTGTCAACCTGGGTCCCCAGGTCCCTGATAACCTCTTCTGTGCTTAGTGGATTGCCACCTATATGGTAGCTTGGGGTTACCTTGTTTTTCCCAAAGGGTATGCCTATACTTTTTTGGCATTTAACTTCAGGCCATGGCTCTGGCACCAGCTATCTGTTTCCGTGAGTCCCTTCTGAAGGATATCCGTGTCCGATGCACTTTCCACTATGGCGCCCAGTTTTGAGTCATCAGCAAACTTTGTCAGCCAAAGTCCTCCCATGTTGGCCTGTACTTCTGAGAAGTAGATGCCGAACAATAGGGGGCCAAGGACCGAGCCCTGTGGGACACCACTTGTGACCAGCTTGGAGTCTGACATAGCGCCAGCAACTCTAACCCTGTGGGTTCTGTCCTTAAGCCAGTTTGCAACCCATCTTGTGACATATGGGTTTACATTTAAGCTGGTAAGTTTTTCTACAATACCCGAGTGGGGTATTGTGTTGAAAGCCTTTGCAAGGTCAAGGTAGGCTGTATGGACTGCCTTTCCCTCATCAATGGCCTTGGTGACTGTTTCGAAGAAGTCGACCAAGTTCAAAAGGCATGATCTGCCCTTGACAAAGCCAAACTGGGTCGGGTCCAATGTCTGCAAGTCCCCTATATCTTTGTTTATGAGCTCCATTAACATAGGAAGTCTCTACACTTTGTTGTTTTCTGGGAGCCAAATTATAGTCATGACCTAATTTGTTAAGTACAGACAGCTTAATGGGTTAAGGCAAGACAAAAGAGCAGCAGTGACAAAGATTCACCATGGAATATCCCCCTTTGAATTTTTATCCCTGGAGTAATAATTTGTCCTTTATCATGGTTTATTGTAAAGTGGTTTGCCACTGTTTCGTGGTTGCTGTAATGCAGTCTGTGTAGAGTGTATCGTATACATTTTAAGTACTCTTATCCATGAATGTGGGATACTATCAGATACTTTTTTGTAGTCTAGCCATGCCATACTTAGATTCTTCCACTTTTTGGAGTTCTCCATTACGACTTTATTTAACATCAAATGATCCTCTGTTCCGTATGACATTCTTTAATTACCTTTTTGTTCTACTGCCATGATTGAGTTCTCTTCTAAATGACTATAAACTCTGTCAGCATCAGTTCCAGTGTATAGTTTGTAGGTTGTCAGAAGACAAGTTACTGTTCTATAGTTTTTATGATGATTTACAGGTTCACATTTAAGTAGTATTGTTTTTCTGTTGTTATCCAGGCTGGTGTCTGTTCGAGGTGTGCATATAAATAGTTGTTACTTATGGCTAAATCTTCATGTAACGACGCTAATACTTTTAACAAGCAGTTAGGTACTGCACCTGGGTCTTGGGTTTTCCAGTTAGGATCTTTTCTTAATTTTTGTTTCAATCTCTCTGGCCGTTACTTCATCCCATTGCATATCCTGTACATTTGAACCTCTTAGTCTTTCTTTCACTTCTTCTATCCATTTAGCATCTTTGTTATGTTCCACAGGGTCTTTATAGATATTTTCCCAAAATGTATCTTTTTCTTATTTTTTTGGTGGTGTTTCAATTCCTTTTGCTTTGTTTCCCAATTCTATATAAAATGTTTTGGGTCCTCAATAAATTGCTTGTTTTGTATTTTTCCTTTATATTTATCTGTGTATCTACTAACTTTTTCTGAATGTGCTGATACTTTTAGTTTATTATTTGTGATAGTGCATGATAACTTCTTATCTGTTTTGATACTGTACATTGCTTTAATCACGTCTATCTTTCTGAGTATTTTTCTTGATCTGTTCCCTCTTCTATACTCTTCCAACAGTGACATTTCTTGTCTTAACTGCTTTATACTTTTCTCTATAAAATAATTCCACAATGGCATTTGATTTCTCACCTTCCTTTTCCTTACTACCCTGTTCCTGTGGTAGGACTGTATCTGTTATTAATTTAGCCACACAGTAATATATCCTATTTACTTCTGTTATATGGCAGGAATATCTTTGAACAGTCCTAATTACTGTGTTCATTTGTTTATCAAACTTCTAACTTTTGGGGTTTTATTGACTTTCTGTAGTCTAATTCTTGTATTGCTCTTAATATGTTTGTCTAGCTCTATTAAATCAAGCAACTCTTCTCTTAGATCATTTTCTTCTACACTGAGCACATATTCTTTGTTCATATGAATATTCTATAGATAGTTCCACAACATCTTCCTGTACAACATTCTCTTTGGTTTCATCCTGTGTCATCCATTGCTCTTTAATTTGGGAACTCACCGGCCTGTCACCCTACAGCATTGGCTGTATCAGAGTTGCCACAGTTTCCTGTCCCTCCCCTTGCTGTGTAACTCCAGCTTGTATTGGTTTCCCATGGAAGGCCACAAAGTATCTTCATCTGACAGGTGATCAGATGTTTCCCACTCAACTGCTTTTGCCTTAATTTGGGGATCCATTCCTCTATCATTACCACTCCACTGGTTTTACCTTAATTTGGGGATCCATTGCTCTGTTATGCTGTGTTGTTTTCTAAGTTAGATTTTCTACACTAAATCCTTCACTTTGTAAGTAATCCATAGCATCAGTTTCTATTTCTTTAACTTCTCCATTACTAATCATCTTTTTTCAACTTCTCCTCTTTGTTTTCTTATTTTTTGTATTGTAAAAGTGTCCATGTCTGGATGCCTTTGCTTGTATTTCTCTTCAAAATCTTTGGTGTTGCTCTTTTTGTATTGATTAGTTTTGCTTTCTCCTTTGCATAAATATTACACCATATTAAATCTCTTTTTATTTTCCATGTCCATATTACTTCTTCAGATGTCACCTGATCCTCCTGTTTCTCCTTAATTTGGGGACTTGTTATTCCATCATGCTGTGATGTAACCTGTGTAAGACTTTCAACAATAAATCATTGACTTCGCAAGTATTCCATCCATACCTCTCAACCTCTTAGGTTCATAGGTAGGTACTAGGCTATCGGCCCAAGGGCCTACGTAAGCCTAGCCAACAAGGTTCCCTGGCGTACGCCACCCAAGAAAGTTATTTTCCTGTGCCACTGTTGAGCAGAGACACAGAAGTGATCCTCAGGGTGTATTTCCTATTTCCCATCCACTCATCAAGATTTTCCTTGAAGAGTGCTAATAAAGAACTTTGCTTGACATAAATAGGTAGCCTGTTCGAGAGTATGGGAAGTCTCTGGGACAGGAATCTATCCCTCAAGCAAGTCCTGTTTATTAACCAAAAAGCACAGCACAGTGGGGCCGGAACCTTGGAGGTAATCCACCAACACAAACGAATCTTCAAAGCGTTTATTACTGTTATTAAAAACCATAAAATAAAATGCAAATACGTAAGCGCTTTCGTTTAGCCTCTGCCAAACTTTTTCAGTGTTAAGTAGATTGCTGCCTATGTGGAAGTTCATGGGTACAGAATTTTTACCAAAGCGGATGACACTGCACTTTTTGGCATTGAGCTTGAGGCCATGGCTCTGACACCAGGCATCTGTCTCAGTGAGGCCCTTCTGTAGGATGTCCACATCATTTGGGGACTTGACTATGGCTCCTAGTTTGCAGTCAACTGCGAACTTCATTAGCCAGAGGCCTTCTGTGTTAGCCCGTACTTCAGAGAAGTAGATACCAAACAGGAGAGGTCCCAGGAAGGAACCCTGTGGTACTCCACTTGTCATTGCTATGAGGTCAGATTTGGAGTCTGCAACTTTTACAGTGCAGGTTCTGTCAGTAAGCCAGTTGGCAACCCATCTTGTGACATAGGGATTTATACCTAGTTTAGTGAGTTTAGCTATAATTCCAGAATGGGGGATGGTGTTGAAAGCCTTGGCGAGGTCAAGATAGGCTGTGTGAACCACCTTACCGTCATCTACAGCTTTAGTGACTGCCTCAAAGAAGTCGATCAAGTTCAGGAGGCATGATCTGCCTTTCCAGAGTTTGGAGGTTACCAATGTCTTTGTTTATGAGTTCTATTGACTACAACTCTGATCTGTGATATATAACAATAATTATCTTTTTTCTGTGCTTTTAAACTGTTTTTTTTTTGAGTGCATCTGCTTTATTTTCTGAAAAAAAAAATATATATATATATATATATATATATATATATATATATATATATATATATATATATATATTTATATATATATATATATATATATATATATATATATATATATATATATATATATATATATATATATATATATATATATATATATATATATATATATATATATATATATATATATATATTTATATATATATATATATATATATATATATATACTTGTTTCCCGCCTTTCTAAGCTAGTATAGTCCAGTTTTCAGGTTAGTGCTGAATTCAGGGCTGTGTTGCAAGTCTCTGTGTTTGCCCATACCTTACTTGGATGGAACGAAGTTTCTCTGTTCACCTGTGAGAGAGGGGAGCTTTGAGCAGCCTATCTGTCCCTGGAGGAGTGGTTTCAGCCTTGAAATTAATAGTTTATTGGCCATTTTGGGCTAATTTCTGTCTCTTTCATTTCCCTGCTATCACCATCATCTTCTTTCGGCTGTTCCCACCAGGGGTCGCCACAGCAGATCACCTGTTTCCATTTCTTCCTGTCCTCTGAATCTTCCTCTGTCACACCAACCACCTGCATGTCCTCTCTCACCACATCCATAAACATTATCTTAGGCCTTCCTCTTTTCCTGTTACCTGGTAGCTTCATCCTTAGCATCTTTTTCCCAATATACTCAGCATCCCTCCTCAGCACATGTCCAAACCAACGTAATCGTGCCTCTCTGGCTTTGTCTCCAAACCTTCCAACCTGGGCTGACCTCTAATATACTTATTCCTAATCCTGTCCACCCTCGTCACACCCAGTGCAAATCTTAACATCTTTAATTCTGCCACATCCAGCTCAAACTCCTGCCTTTTTGTCAATGCCACTGTCTCCAACCCATATAACATAGCTGGTCTCATTACCCTCTTCTAGAGCTTCCCTTTCACTCTTACAGGTACTGCCTGTCACAAATCACTCCTGACACTCTTCTCCACCCACTCCATCCTGCCTGTACTCTCCTTCACCTCTCTTCCACACTCAACGTTACTCTGAACTATTGACCTCAAGTATTTACACTCATCCACCTTCGCCACCTCTACTCCTTGCATCCTCACCATTCCTCCATCCTCCCTCTCATTCACACACATATATTCTGTCTTAGTCCTGCTGACCTTCATTCCTCTTTTCTCTAGAGCATATCTCCATCTCTACAGGGTCTCCTCCACCTGTTACCATATTTGCCCGGTTTTGCATGCCGGGCAGCCGGTTAGCTAGGGTAAAACTATTCCCGGCTCCACAAAGTCTCCTCTTCAATTTTTCACTTGGAACTGGACAAACTTTCAACTTAAGCATTCAAGCCTTTCATTTCTCAGCCCGGCACTTCCTCAAAACTTATAGCAAGCACTTATAAACCCTAGCACTAGACCCTCCTGTACTGTACAGAAGAACAAGGCTCTCTATTCAACCTTACCAGCAATCCAGTAAAACAGTTCACTGTACCTATCCAGGCATGTCCAAAGGGCAGTTTCAGGTGTACTCTCCAGTCCAACTGGTAAATCTGGGCATTTTGAGGCAATGTTACAACTGCCTCATGTACACAGACAACCCCTCCTCCTACTACCAAACACTAATACATGCAGAAGATGCAGTTATACAGCCAAACTAGAGGCTAAGCTCTCTCAACCCAAGACTGGATCAGACAGTCAAGAGGAGAAGGAGAAGGGAAATACTTGCATCACACCACCAGTCTTACATGGACCCATTAAACCAGCACCGGCAAAAAACACACATAAATACACGAAAACATACTCGGAGGCTCTAAATAAAAATCTGCGAAACCAACAGAGACCTCCAAAGCAAACATCCAAGCAACCCCCACCCCCCAACATAAACCATGAAACACATACTTCACAAAACCAGTGTGCCATGCAATCACAGCCCTTAAGGCAAAATAACATATCCAACATACTAGTAATAGGTGACTCTATAGTCAGGCACACTGACATCCCACTCACTAGGCTGAATAAGCAGAAGGTTACTGTTAGCTGCCTGGTGGGTGCCAGGCTCCGCCACATAACACAAGCACTCAGGTCACTCCAGAACAAGTACAAATATGACTCTGTCATTGTCTGTGTTGGTGTGAATGACCTGAGCCATACCTCCCTGGACTACATGAAAAGAGACATGGAAGAGCTCTCTGATCATGTAGCCCAGGCCAGTATGACCCTAACAGTGAGCAGCATCCTGTCCTCACCAAGAATGATACCATGGTATAATGAAAAATGCTTGATTTCAACAATTGGCTAAATTTCTGGTGTCATTCAAAGGAGATCCAGTGTCTGTCTGCCTGGGATGACATGCTCGACAAGCCACGCTGCTTCGCTAGAGATGGCTTTCACCTGTCACCCTTAGGCTTTCGAATACTTGCCAAAGCTCTTGCCACCCCCATAGTGCCATAAGCTCAAAAGACAAACCCACCGCCGTAAATAGCACAAGTAACAAAAAACTGAGGGTAATGCTACTCAATGCCAGAAGTCTAACCCTCAAAATGCACGCACTCGAGGCACTCCTCAGTATGGAGAAAATCGATATATGTGCAGTAACAGAAACCTGGTTTAAGGCTCCAGAGAGCACACCAGCTTTACCAGGTTACAACTCATACCATACATTTCGACCACAGTACCCAAACCGAAATACAAAAGGCGAGGGCGTATCCATATTCATCAAGGATACCCACACCTCCAGGTTAGTGGCACAGCCCGATGCATCAGAGATCATCCACGTGCAACTAACAATGAGCAAAACTGCAGTTCAAATTGTAGCTTGCTATAGATCACCCACCATGTCCCAGGACTCCCATTATGCATTTCTGGAAACACTGGGAAACATAAAGGTCCTACCAAACACCCTAATATTGGGTGATTTCAGTTACCCAAACGTTAAATGGGAGAACTACTCAAGTACTGACTCCCTTGCCCAACTTTTCCTAGGATTTATAAACTCAAATGCCCTAGTTCAACTGGTCAACACTCCCACCAGAGGTGACAACATATTGGACCTGGTCATCACCAACATGGGAGACCGGTGTTCCACACCAGAGGTCAACCCCTCACTGGGTAGATCTGACCATAAACAAATCACTTTGGATATCCATATTCCACCCCCTCCCCCTGACAAGAAAGCCACCTTGAAAAACTTTTCAAAAGCAAACGTCACGTTACTTAAGACCGAGGTGGAAAGTTTCAAAGCCTGCATGCTGAAGGATAACACTGTCCAAGTTGCAAATTCCTTTACTAATGTATTCTACGGGCAGCTACAGGAATGCATGGATTGTGCCATCCTAAGCAAAACCAAGACTCACTCCTCCAAGAAAAGGTGGACCCCTGCCATAAACAAGCTGTACAATAGAAGGAGGGAACTAGTACAGAAAAGAGTAAAATCCCAAGAAGGGAAGACATCCCTGATCAGTATCAGCAAGAAACTATGATCCCTCATAAAATCATCCAAGGTGAGCTTTGAAAGAAAAATTGCCAAGGACTCCAAAGATAACCACAAGACATTCTTTAGCTATGTCAAGAATCTAAGTGGCAATCCTCAGATCTGCTCAGAGTTAGTGCAGAATGGCACAAAATACACTGAACTGACCGATATTGCCAACATCCTGGCAGACAGGTTCAGTGCAAACTTTACCACCATCTCACCCCCAAAAGGACCCATAACCATACCAGAAGAATGTAGAGTCTCTGAAATCACAGACACTCAGGTTAAAACAGCCCTCTCCAAAGCCAAAAACTCAGCATCAATGGGACCGGACAGTGTCCCAGGCTGCATCCTACACGAGCTCAAATATGAACTAACCCCTCACCTAAACACACTGTTCAACCTCAGACTCTCCACAGGCTACATACCCATAGAGTGGTGCACAGCAACAGTTATCCCGCTCCACAAAGATGGAGCCACAACAGACCCTGGGAACTATCGCCCTATAAGCCTGACTAGCTTGGTCTGCAAGGCTATGGAGGGCATCATCATGGAACTCATTAACAGAGACATTGGGAACCTCCAAACACTGGACACTATCCAGTTTGGCTTTGTTAAGGGCAGATCATGCCTCCTAAACCTGGTGGACTTCTTTGAGACAGTTACCAAGGCTATAGACGAGGGAAAGGGGGTACACACAGCCTACCTAGACCTTGCTAAGGTCTTCGACACCATTCCCCATTCCCCATTCTGGTAATATAGACAAGCTCACCAGCCTGAACATAAACCCCTACATCACAAGATGGGTTGCCAACTGGCTCACGGACAGAACCCACATGGTGACAGGTGTGGGAGCTAGGTCCATCTCTAAATTGGTTACAAGTGATGTTCCCCAGGGCTCGGTCCTGGGACCCCTCATGTTCAGCATATACTTCTCAGAGGTACAGGCAAGCACAGGAGGACTATGGCTGACCAAGTTCACAGACGACTGTAAACTAGGGGCTATAACTGACTCTCCGGCTGACACAGACATCCTCCAAAAGGGTCTCACTGAGATGGATACCTGGTGTCAAAATCATGGCCTCAAGCAAAATGCCAAAAAGTGCATAGTCATCCCCTTTGGAAAAAACAAAGTACCCACAAACTACCACATAGGTGGTAGTCCCCTAAATATGGAAGACGTAATAAGGGATCTGGGGACCCAAGTAGATAGCAATCTCACCTTTGATAATCACATTGCCAAAGTGGTTAGAAAATCCTTCTACTTGGCCCACCTAATCACAAAAGGGTTTGCATCCAAATCAAAAGAGGTCATTGTGCCCCTCTACTCATCACTCATCAGACCCATCTTAGAGTACATTGCCCCATTTGGGCTGTACCTTACAAGACATCTGCAACAGCTGGAAAGACCACAGAAGTACCTCACCAAGAGGATCAATGGCCTCAAACAGATGCCCTATGCAGCTTGACTGAAGAAACTCCAGTTGTACTCGGTTGCATACCGCCTACTCAGAGGTGATCTCTGCCTGACATACAAGGCCGTGTCCAACCCAGAATTGATGGACATGCTCTACCTAAAGAAAACCTTATCCCCTCGAGCCACACACTCTAGGGATCTAAACCTTACCACAACAATAAATAGGACATGCTGGAGGGACAGATTCCTGTCCCAGAGACTTCCCATGCTTTGGAACAAGATCCCAATCTACATTAGGCAGAGCTCCTTGCTAACACTCTTCAAAAGAAAGCTTGACAAGTGGATGGGAAACAGAAAGTTTACCTCGGGGATCACTTCAGTGGCTCTTCTGGATAGTGGCACAGGGAACTAATCTAAGGGGACAGCGAAAGCCAACACATTCTGGCTAGGCTTATAAATGCCTTTGGGCAGATAGCCTAGTACCGACCTATGAACCTATGAACCTATGATGATACGTTCCATGGCCTTGCAGACCAGGCTCATCAGGCTAATAGGTCAATAGTTCCTGGGATCAGTGCTGGCTCCCCCTTTGTGGAGTGGGATAACTGTTGCTGTGCGCCATTCAGTGGGCACAAAACCTGATGCGAGTCTATTACTGAACATGGTGCTTAAGTGGGGAGCCAGTTCATTCTGAAGTTTGTGTAAAACGCAGCCTGGGATGTTGTCCGCTCCCATGGATGCTGTGTTTTAGGCTTTAGAGAGTGCAGCTTTTACCTGCATAGTTGTGATTACAGGGACTCTGCATTCTTCCTGTATAGATAAGGGCCCTTTAGGGGGTGGGTAGGTAAAGTTAGCACTGAACCTATCTGCCAGGATGTTGGCAATAACAGTTACTTCTGTAATTTTCATGCCGTTGTGCTGTAACTCAGAGCAGATCTGGGTGTTGCCATCGAGATTCTTGACATAGCTATAGAATGCTTTGTGGTTGTCCTTAGAATTAGTGGAGATTTTGTTTTCATAGCTAGCTTTGGAGGATCTTATAAGGGATCTCAGCTTCTTAGTGAGGCTGACCAGGGAGCTCCTCCGCTCATGGGATTTTACTCTTATTTGCAACAGTTTCTTCCTTCTGTTGTACAGTTTGTTTATGGCAGGCGACCACCAGATTGGCTTCCTTTTTTGGAGGATAGTGTCTTGGTTCTGTTTGGGATAGCACAATCCATGCACTCATGTAAGTGCTTATACAGTGCATTTGTGTAGGATTCAGCACTTGCAACTGTATTGTCCATCTGCATGGGTGTCATGAAGTTCACCACTTCTGTCTTAAGAAGCATGAAGTTGGATTTGGAGAAATGTTTTGCCGTGGTTTCCTTAATGGGGGGTGGGGGCGGGATGTGGATATCAAGGGTGATTAGCTTATGGTCGGATCAGACCAACAAGGATTTCACTTCAGGTGTGGAACTCATGTTGGTAATGACTAGGTCTAGGATATTGTTGCCCCTGGTGGGGGTGTGGATAAGTTGATCCAGGGCATTGGAGTTTATGAATTCCAGAAAGCGTTGAGCGAAGGAGTTGGTACATGAGTAGTTTTCCCACTTAAGGAATATCGACACACCTCCGCCTTTGGTGTTTCAGTCTAGGTTACATGGCCGAAAAGTGTGGTATGAGTTATAGCCTGGTAGTGTAGGGGTGCTCTCTGGAGCCTTGAACCAGGTCTCAGTCACTGCACAGATATCGATTTTCTCCATTTTAGGGAGTGCCTTAAGTGAGTTCATTTTGAGATTTAGACTGCTATCACTGAGTAGCATTACCCTCAGTTTTTGCTTGTCTGTTCCTGTTATGGTGGTGAATTTGTTATTTGAACCTTGCCTAAAAAAGGCACTATAGGGGCAGCAAGAGCCTTAGCCAGTATCCGGAATCCCAGGGGCGATAGGTGCAGGCCATCTGTGGCAAAGCATCACGGTCTGTCGACCATGTCATCCCAAGCAGACAGATAATGGATCCCCTTAGAATGACACCAGAAGCTTAGCCAATTGTTGAAATCAATCATTTTGTCCTTGTACTGTGGTATCATTCTGGGCGATGGCAGAATGCTACTCAGGACTAGGATCATACCTGCCTGGGCTACAAGATCGAAGAGTTCTTCCATGTCTCTTTTCATATAGTCCAGGGAGGTACATCTCAGGTCATTCACACCAACATGGACAATGACAGAGTCATATTTGTACTTGTTGTGGAGTGACCTGAGTGCGTGGGTTATGTGGCAGATCCTGGCACCCGACAGGCAGCTGACAGTAACCTTCTCCTTGTTTAGCCTGGTGAGTGGGACATCAGTGTGCCTGACTATAGAGTCACCTATGACTAGTGTGTTGGGTACGTTGTTTTGCCTTATTGGCTGTAGTTGAGTGGCACACTGAATCTGTGAGCTATGTGTCATTTGGGTTGTGTTGGGGGGATGGAAGTTGCTTGTGTTTCTGCTTTGGAGGTCTCTGTTGCTTAGACAGATTATTATTGAGAGTCTCCGCAAATGTTTTTGTGTTACTATGTGTGGATTTTGGTGGTGTAGATTTAGTGAGACTATGTGATAAGTGTGGTGTGGTGCAAATGTTTACCTTCTCCTCATGACTGTCAAGTTCAGTCTTGGTTGGAGAGAGCTTTACCTCCAGTTTGGCTAGATAAGTGCATCTCTCACAGGTTGTAGTGTTGGGTGGTAGGAGGAGAGGGTTGCCTGAGTACATGAGGCAATTTCTACATTGCCTCAAGATGCCCAGATTCATCAGATAGACAGGAGAGAACACTGGGAGCTGACCCTTGGACATGCCTGAATTAAAAATATTTTCCTCTAGATAAGTGAGGAAAGGGAGTACAAGAGCTGTTTTTCTCTACGCAAGTGAGAAAAGTAAGTACAAAAACTGTTTTCCTCTAGGTAATGAGGAAGGTTGAGTGCTATAGCTGAGCACGAATAAGCAAATTTAAGTGCAAAAACTAAGAATCTGTATCTGTACTAGACGAGTTACAGGACAGAAACAAGTGCAAATGCAGGCTTTCAAATCAGAAAGTTGAGAGAGATGGAAGAGATTGCCCAAAGGGCCAATAACTACAATTTCTGGGCCAGAACCACTCATGTGGTAGACAGGTTACCTAGTGCTTACCACTCCCACTGATAAGCTAAAAGGCTTCTCTGCAACACAGAAAGGCTTGGGGTGCTCAGAAGCTTACATACAGTCCTGGATAGAGCAAATCTGTATCTGGAACACTAGTTACAGGAAAGGTAGGAAACAGGCTTACAGTTTTTTTTACAGAAAAGTAGCAAAAACAGTAGTAAAAACAATTCACATGCAGTGCAAGCTAGCACACTTGAGTATGTAGCAATATTAGACCAAAAACAGTTTAAAAAATGCAATTAAATTAAAAAGGACTAAAAGCAAGTGCATAAAGAGTTTATTAGGTAGAATGTGGTAAAGAGATGGAACTGGGGGAATGTCCCAGATCAAATCTACAGTGGGGCGGGAAACTGCAAAAGCCACCAAATTTAAACTACAAGCCAAAAATAGGGAGGGAGGATGGGGAAAAACAGTTTCAACAGTGATCTAAGCAACAACTATCAGTACAAACTCTAAAACCAAAAAAATAACAACATATTAGACCTGGTCATCACCAACATGGGGGCTCTATGTTCCACACCAGAGGTAAACCCCTCATTGGTAAGATCAGACCATAAACAAATTTCCCTGGACATCCATTATCCCATCCCCACACCCAGCAAAGGAAATCACTGTAAAGAATTTCTCCAAAGCCAACTTTGCACTTCTCAAGACTGAGGTGGAATCCTTCAAAGCCCCTGGACCAGAGGATAATACAGCCCAATCCGCAGAATCCTTTACAAATGCATTCTATGAGCACCTGCAGGAATGCATGGATCGTGCTATCCCAAATAAAACCAAGACTCACTTCTCCAAAAACAGGAGCCCGGTCTGGTGGATGCCGGCCATAAATAATCTATACAACAGAAGGAGGAAGCTACTACATGACAGAGCAAAATCCCAAAAAGGGAAGGCTTCTCTGATCAGTATTAGCAAGAAACTTCGATCCCCCATAAAATCATCAAAGGCCTGTTTCGAAAGAAAAATTGCCCTAGACACTAAAGATAATCACAAGGCCTTCTTTAGTT
Organism: Protopterus annectens; assembly: GCF_019279795.1. Lineage (NCBI taxonomy): Eukaryota > Metazoa > Chordata > Ceratodontiformes > Protopteridae > Protopterus > Protopterus annectens. The sequence goes on from NC_056732.1 coordinate 1,728,751,504, forward strand.
ATGTCAGAAACATGGGCGAAAACTCCCAGATATGCTCTGAATTGTTGCATAATGGTACAAAATATACCGAACCTACAGACATAGCCAACATCCTGGCAGACAGATTCAGCGCAAACTTCTCCCCCCCTTTCCCCCCAAAGGAGCAAACGCCTATCCCAACTGAATGTAACCTCCCTGACATCACAGATGCACAGATGAAAGCTGCCCTCTCCAAAGCAAAAAACGCAGCATTTATGGGACCGGACGGTGTCCCAGGCTGTGTCTTACATGAGCTCCAAGAAGAACTGAACCCTCACATTAAGTCACTGTTCAGACTTAGCCTTACTACAGGATATGTACCCAAAGAATGGCGTACAGCTACAGTGGTCCCACTCCACAAAGGTGGTGCCACAACGGACCCCGGAAACTATTGCCTCATAAGCCTGACTAGTCTGGTCTGTAAAGCTATGGAGCGTATTATCATGGAACTCATAAACAAAGACATTGGGAGCCTCCAGACACTGGACCCTACCCAGTTCGGCTTTGTTAAGGGCAGATCTTGCCTCTTAAACCTAGTTGATTTCTTTGAAACAGTTACCAAAGCCATAGATGAGGGCAAGGTAATCCACACAGCCTACCTGGACCTTGCAAAAGCCTTCGACAAAATATCCCACTCGGGTATCATAAATAAGCTTACCAGCTTAAATATCAACCCCTATATCACAAGATGGGTTGCAAACTGGCTCAGAGATAGAACCCAGATGGTCAGAATCACAGGTGCCATGTCCGAATCCAAACCAGTTGGGTTGGTACAGGGACATAACCAATGTGACTTAAGGTGGCTTTTAAATTTGTGTTTAAATACCGTTGGCGAAGATTCTTGGGTAATGTAATCTGGTAGTGAGTTCCAGTTTTTACTGACAGAGTTGGTGAAGAGGGAGTCACCTGCAGCGTGGTTTGAGTTGGTCAAAAGTACTAGAAGTTTGGTGGATGAGCAGAGTGTTCGATTGTTACTATAAGGGCGGATTATGTTTCTGAGGGCTGGCGTAGTGTCTGGGTGGTGGAGTATTTTATGGGCAACTATGAGCTGGTTGAGCTGGAGGAGTTGGTGTAGTTCCAGCCAGCCCAGGAGATTCAGGTTCAGACAGTGGTGGGTCCGGTAGGGTGTGCCAGTTGCAAATCTAGCAATGTGGTTGTAGCATGTAGACAATTTTTTGAGATTGGTTTTACTCAGGTGGGAGAAGAGAGGGGAGGCATAGAGAAGGTTGATAGAAGATGGGATCGGGCAATAGCAGTTTTTGCTTGCGGGGTTAGGAATGATCTGATCCTATAGAGGCTGCCAAATTTCTTATTGATAGTTTTTATGGTTTGATTGATGTGTACATCAAACCTAAGGTTGTTGTCGATCATGACACCCAAGAGTTTAGTTTGGGTTACTGGGGAGATGATGGTGCCATTATTGGCTGTTATGTTGAATAATGGTGATTTGGTCCTATTTGTTGGGGTGAAGAGAAGTAACTTAGTTTTGTTGGGATTTAGTATTAATCGTTGGTTTAATAGCCAATTTCAACCTTGTTGAAGGTGTTTTGGGTTATTGCGGTGAGTTTTGTAGGGGAGGAGGCAGAGCAGATCAAGGTTGAGTCATCTGCATATTGAATGCATGTAGCCTCTGGAATGACTGCACTAAGTTCATTTATAAAGATGGAAAAAAGAAGGGGGCCTAGTATTGATCCCTGGGGGACTCCAAGTCTGATGGGGAGGTGAGAGGAGAGTTTACCCTTCCACAGTACTGCCTGTTGCCTGTCTTGTAGGTAAGACTCAAACCATTGGAGGGCTTGTTTATTTAAGTTTTGGGCTTCCAAACTGTTCATTAGCATTTTGTGATCCACCATGTCAAAGGCGTTGGATAGGTCTAAGAAGAGGGCAGAGGACAGATTGTTATTGCTACGATTGTGGTTGATGGTGTCAGAGAAGGAGAGGAGAGCTGTTGTGGTGCTGTGATTGGGCCTAAAGCCATGTTGCGAATTGGATAGTAGTTTGTTCTCTGAGAGATATTTCATGAGTTGAATATGAATGCACTTTTCCATGATCTTAGCTAGTGGAGACAGAATAGCTATTGGCCTGTAGTTGGACAGTTCAGTAGAACTGCCCCCCTTGTGTAGTGGTATGACGTGAGATTTTCTATATGTTGGGGATAACGGCTTCTGATATGGTTCGGTTGATAAAGACAGAGATAGGGTACGCAATTGCCTCTGCAGCCTTTTGTAAGTAGTCAGCTGGGAGGAGGTTTGCAGCCAGGGTGGTGGGTCTTAGTTTACTAAGTAGGGTCTTAATGAGTTTGGTGGGGACAGGTTGGAGTTTGAAGGGGGCTATTGTATTGGACTTTGTTTTGTTAGGATTAAGTCCTATGGGTGTGAGTTGGTTAGCTAAAGTTTGGATGGTTTCAGTGAAGAAGGAGTTAAAGGAGTTTGCCGTGTCTTCTGGGTTTTTTTGATTGGTGCCAGATGGGTTTGGGTTGGTGGTTTGTCCTGGGTGGAGGAGTCTATTTATTCCTGTCCAGAATTTCTGAGGTTTAGTTTTGTGTACTTGTTGTAGGCGGTGGTAGTAGTTCTTTTTATCTACTGTTATGGATTTTTTTGCCTCATTTCTTAGTTGCCTAAATATGAGTTGGTCAGGTTGGGTTTGAGTTGTGTGGTAGGTGGCCCATGCTTTATTTCTTGATGTAATTTTGTCCCTAGTTTCTTTGGTGAGCCAATGTGCAGTGTTGACCTTGGTTCTACTAGTCCGACTAGGGGCATGAAGGTTAGGGATAGTGAGGAATTTGTCATTGAAGTAAGAGACTGCTTCATCTAGTGGGAGCCATTTTATGGCAGACCAGTTGCATGCCTTTAGTTTTGTTAAATTTTAGAGGATCAAAGCTTTTGTTGTATCTTATAGTTCTGTATGTGGGTTGTTGACAGTCATTAATCTTGTGTCTGAGTATATATGTGAGGCAATGGTCACTTACATCGTCTGGTAATGTGCCTGTTGAGTAGAGATCGGGGGAGTTGTTGAGTATCCAGTCTAGAGTACTAGCTTTGTTATGTGATTTACTTAGCCTAGTGGGTGAGGTTATGGTTTGGGTAAATCCATGGAGGTTAATATGGGTTTTCGGGGATTGAGTGGAACAGGCTGACCTGTCAGTGTTGAAGTCCCCGAGGATTATAGTTTCCTGTGGCTGGCTGTTGTTGAGCCAGGTTAGGAACTCCTCAAGGGTGTCAATGTTCTTCCCTGGGGGAATGTAGACACAGACAATGTTTATGCTTTTTTGTTTATTAATATGTAGCTTTGTGATGATGATTTCAGCGTTATTGAATGGGGGGGTTGCAGGGTGGCTATGGTGACAGATATGGTGGATTTATAGAGTATTGCTACCCCACCACCCTTTTTGTAGGTACGATCAAGTCTATGCATGTTGTACCCAGGTGGCAGGACTTCATTGTCCTTGGTGGCAGGTGTTAGCCATGTTTCTGTGAGGCAGAGTATCTCAGGTGAATATACTGCCAGGAGAGCATGTAGGTGCTGGATTTTGTTATTTATACTCCTGATGTTTTGGTGGCAGGCCAGCAAGGAGTCATGAGGTCTGTGTGATGGGCCTATATTGGTTAGGGATTTATCTGAGAGAATGGGTGCAGTTGAAGTGTTTGGGCCAGGGTTTGGGTGGATGTCACCATCTATGGTGAGGTTATTCTTTATCCTAACTATAAGTTTCCAAACTCGGAGCAGCGTACGATGATAGTACCTAGGTTTGTTGTGGATGTATTTAGGCCTGATAGGGACAAAACTAGGTGAGGCAGATGTGTTCAGATTCAAGGAAGGGACAGGTTGGGGGATATTTTGTTGAAGTGAAGGGGTTGACGTTCGGAATCTAGGGTAGTGAAAGCCAAGATGTTCTGTGTTCTCATAGGAGGAGAGTAGATATGGGATAATTAGTAGGGTTGGTAGAATAGATAGCAATATATTTGTGGAGGTGGACATAGTTGTTAGAAGGAGATTTGGTAATGGTGTGGGAGTAGTGGGAAGGAGGATGGGTTGGTAGTGGCAGATGAGATAGGTTGAGGCTGTGGTATTGGTTGTAGCTGATAGGTTGCAGAGGAGTTGGATGTGGTTTGAGAGATATAAATTAAGCAATAGTAGGGGCGGGTGGAATTTGGGGGCAGGGCGGGGTGCTAAGTGAGCCCGAGCGAAGCGAGGGCGAGCAAAGCAGGGCTTAACCGGTTTTCCAGTTTGCTCGTGATTGGAGATTGCAAGGTAGGTGAACTACTGCTTCCAATAGGTTTTTCAGGCAGTTTATAAGATTTATAATAGTTTATTTCCCTGTATGTAAGAGGGTTAACTAAGAGGTAGTCACTGGATGCCTTTGAAACGCCAGCGACTGAGCGTTTTTTAATGTTTTATGGCTAAGAGCAGCTAAATTGCTACAGCCTTTTTCATGGGGTGATTGAGGGTATTTCTAGTGCTGGACCCAGCTACGGTTCGTAAAAAACATTAGTTAAGAGTGCGGGTTATTACCCTTTAGCTATTGTGTTCAGGATAAGAGGTCGGGTCCGCGTGCTTCACTACTCGCTCTTTTGGGTCCCTTGTGCTAAGGAGCTTGTAGGAAACTGTTACCAGGGAGCGACCTGTGGGGATAGATTTGTGAAATTTACTAGTAGGTAGTAGTGTCTCAGATTCACAGTTTCCCTTTCTTAGTGTCCTTTTTTATATAAACATTTACATCAAAGTTCAACTGTTTAGTACATATTGCCATACAGCATGCACACTTAAAATCAGGTATTACGGTCTAGTACAATTTGCGCTTGGTTTACAGGAATTGTATATGCAGACCAGCAGGTATACCAAGTTACAGCGTATTATGCTGCGACCTTTAAGCATATAATAGTTGAGTGTAACCTCATGTAGCAGCGCAGTGGACTAATAGTGGTGTGCAAATTCAAAATGCTGTTAATATCTTTACACTGGTCTATAGCAGTCTCAACTTTTCAAATACAGAGGTATGAGGCAGTTTAAACAGCTAGGTACAAGCTAGAAACATGTACACTCTCTTACGTTATACTATACCACACTTGTTTATCAAAATAAAGAACATAGTATCTATCCGTTACTTCTACGTCGCTTACTAAACCAAGAGCATTTTCTCTATCTACGCTATGTTGAACAACTCTTGTTTATCAAATAATGAACATAGCAAGGATCTTTTCTACTCCTGCAATACCTCTTTCTAAACTCTTAACATCGCTATTTTAGACAAATGTTTGTAACATTAGTAGCTTCAAAAACATTAAGGCAACATTAGGGGATATGATACAAAGTAAAGGTTATTTACAAACCGTGAAACAGCAGGCGACTGGCTGGGTCCCGGAGCACTAGAGCTTTGAAAATGGCAGTAGTGTGGGAGGGATATGTAACCTCGGTTCAGGGCTTAACCGGTTTTCAGTTTGCTCGTGACTGGAGGTTGCAAGGTAGGTGAACTACTGCCTCCAATAGGTTTTTCAGGCAGGTTATAAGAGTTATAATAGTTTCTTTCTCTGTATGTAAGAGAGTTAACTAAGAGGTAGTCACTGGATGCCATATTATTCAATACACCTGTCCCAGACTGCATAAGTAAAAACAAATATTCCTTGCTCTGGTCTATATTATCGGGTCTATATTATAGCATCAAAGTTTCAAAACTTCGAATGTTATAATATCGACCCATTTATATTGAAAGATGATAATACCAAAGCCCTGGAACTTTGAATTCTTATCTAGGGTAAGATTTCGGTTGTCCGTTCCGTAGCTTCACTATTTACTCTACTGTGGTGCGAAGGTTATGGACCGGGTTAAGGTAAGTATGCAAATGGAGGTTACGGACCGGGTTAAGGTAAGTGTGTGAACAGAGGTTATGGATCGGGTTAAAGTAAGTGTGCGAACGGACCTCGATAAGGTGAGTGTGTGATAGTTAGGGACATTAGGGTTAGGGAGCGGGTAAGGCTTGTGTGCAATAGTTAGGAACTTTAGGGTTAGGGAGTGGGTAAGGTGAGTGTGCGGTAGTTAGGGACTTTAGGGTTAAGGAGCGGATAAAGTGAGTGTGCGGTAGTTAGTGACTTTAGGGTTAGAGAGCGGGTAAGGCGAGTGTGCGGTAGTTAGGGACTTTAGGGTTAGGGTTGGTTTAAGGTAAGTGGATAGTTAGTAGTGTATGCACGGTTTAGTGTACGGTTAGAATTATGGTTTTGTTATGTGTATGTGCATGGTTTACTTATTTTGGTGTGCTTGTGTTGTATGTATGTTTTTCGGAACAGCCAATTTTTTCCCTGGGAAAAAATTTGCTGTTCCGTATTTTCGATATTTTGTGGTTTAGATCTTTTAGGTACGATGAAATAGCGTTCACTATTTTCATCATATGATAAGGTAATATAAACGTATATTATCTATTGCCAGGAAAATAATTACAAGAAATTGGAATTCCTTATCAGTTCCCTCATTTAAAGAGTTTAAAGGTCTTCTCTTAGAAATATCTAAGTTAGAAATGTTAACTATCAAATCTAAATCTACAAGGAACACAAAATTATATTACAGATGGAAAAATGTACATGAATTATTAGTTAAAGAACTGGATAAATGATTAATGCAGTAATCTTTCCTTTTCTTTTTTTTAATCTTTTATTCTATGTTTTCATTTTTCTTCTGCCAAACTAAAATTAATTGATCCTGTTATTCGATATATAATGAACATCATTGTACATAGTTTACTGTGCTATGATAGTTATTGTATTTTTTTTTTTTGCTTTTTTAATATTGTATTTTTAAAAATTTTTATTTATTCAATTTTTTCAAAATATCTGTTCATTATATTAATGTTTTCAATAAAGCTGTTTTTAAAAAAATAAAAGTAATACTATTACAGATTAATTCACAGTATTGCTGAATCTTTTTTTCTCCATCATGTGAAAATAAAGAAAAAAGTATTATTATTCTTGGCATTTTAATTCTTGTTCTGTTTTGACCTTCATTGTGGTTAAGTGTCAGCTTAATGTGGGTAGAGTTTTATTTATTATGGAGCTAAATAGTATAAATAGCATCTCCTTTTTGTTACAGAGTTTAGTAATGCTGGAATTCCACCAAGGCGGTTTATTTTTATGTTCCCTATTATATATTTTCTAATTGGGACCACCTGGCTTTTGCTATTTCCTTTACTGAATTAGAGGTGAGAGATTCTTCAGATCAGGCTGGAGGTGATATAATAGTAATTGGATATTTGATTACTAAAGGAATTGATACTCAGTTTTGCTGATATTTTGATGAACTTTAAACAGTTACACCTGCTAGAAGGAAGAATAAATGACATGAGCAGAGCTTTAGGATGCCTAAATGTAAGGAAGTGTAGAGCTGTTTTTATTCACATTGGAATAAAGCTCTGATTGACTGTTAATACAGAATTCAAAGCTCTTTGAGATAACATAGTTTGTGCAGGTGTTAGGACATTTGTTTTCACATATAAAAAGGATATCTGGTTAGTATGAATGAAAAATAATTTTGAGTCAATACATGAAAAAATGGGCCACTTTTTAAAAAAATAGGGATGTATAGTATGGCAGAATGGAGTCCAGTTGTCAAGATAAGGGAAGATGTTTTTTGCAGAAGATATATGACAATGTTTAACTAATACAAAACAAGATTTTTGCCAGCTCCTAAACTTAACAGTTCGCAGATGAATAAAGTTGGTTGATTTATGCTGGCAGGCAGCACTCGCTTGTCAAGTTCATTTATTTACTTTCTTAGTGAATGAGTTGCCCATTGTTCCAGAGTCACTGATTCAGTCTGTTTACTCAGGCTTGTCTCCATCTTTTTTCCCCAGGTAGCATAGCAGCCATGGAAGGAAGTCAACCCAGGCTCCAAGTTCCATCCTAATAAAAAAGATATAAAATAAATGAACAGCATGCATGCTGAAGTAAACCCAGACTGACTAAACTACATTTACTTTCAGCTCAGCTGCTGCCTGTCACTGCCTACTACTTCCCACTGCCTACAGACAAACAAGAAAAAATGCTAATCAGTTCTCCAGTTACTTTTCTCTTTTAAATTATGAACACTTCAGTTACAACTGTTGTTGTGACTGCCAGATATGAAGTCCCACTAACTGCCTGCACTAACCCACCTTTTCTACCCAGCATCCCAATCAGAAGCCATTGGAGTGGTTCCTAAGGCTCATCCCTTACATGAAACATAAGGATAAGAAAATATATGCTGAAAGAGGGCAGGAGGCAGTCTGGATCACTAGGACATTAGGAAAATAACCAAACTGTCACACCACCTTTACTTAAAGACAAAACCTAAAAGGATTTTTGTTCATAGGTGTGTACTAGGCTAATGGCCCTGGGGCCTTTACAAGCCTAACCATAGGTTAACCCTGGTATAGTGCCACCTGACCTTAGTTCCCAGTGCTTCTGTCGAGTAGAGCTACTGGTGTTATCCCCGGGGTGAAATTTCTGTTTCCCATCCACCCATCATGATTTCTCTTGAAGAGGGTCAGGGAGGTGCTTTGCTTGACATGTATGGGAAGTCTGTTCCATAGCATAGTTAGTCTTTGGGTTATGAACCTGTCCTTCCAGCATGTTCTGCTAATTGTGGTAATGAGGTTGAGGTCTCTGGAGCGTATGATGCGGAGGGATTGGGATTTCTTTAGATGTAGCACTTCTAACAGAGCTGGGTCAGACATGGCTTTGTAAGTCAAGTAGAGATCGTCTTTAAGTAGGCGATATGTGACAGAGAATAGTTGGAAGTTTTTTGAGTCTGTCCATATAGGACAAGTGTTTAAGGCCTAGGATCCTCTTTGTGAGGTACTTTTGCGGACTCTCCAGTTGTTGCAGGTGTCTAGTGAGATACATGCCAAATGGGGCATTGTACTCGATGATTGGCCTAATGAGGGAAGAGTAGAGGGAAACAATGACCTCTTTCTTTCTGGATGCAAAACCCTTAGTAATGAGATGTGCCACACAGAAGGACTTTCTGGCCACAGTGGCAATGTGGTGATCAAAAGAGAGGTTGCTGTCAATCTGTGTTCCCAGATCTCTTATAACACCTTCTGTGTCCAGTGGACTACCATCAATGTGGTAATTCATGGGAACTGGGTTTTTCCCAAAGGGGATGACACATTTCTTGGCATTGAGCTTAAGGCCATGGTTCTGACACCAGTCGTTGGTCACAGTGAGGCCATTCTGTAGGATGTCAGCATTACTGGGGGAGTTAATAAAAGCTCCCAACTTGCAATCATCTGTGAACTTTGTTAGCCAGAGTCCCTTCGTATTGGCAGGGACTTCAGAGAAGTAGATACCAAACAGGAGAGGACCCAGGACCGAACCCTGTGGGGCTCCACTCGTGACTAATCGGCAGTCTGACTTGGAGTCTGCTACTTTCACACTGTGGGTTTTATATGAGAGTCAGTTTGCAAACCACCTAGTGATATAAGGGTTGATGCCAAGCATAGTGATTTTTCTATGATTCCTGAGTGGGGAATGGTATCAAAAGCCTTGGCCAGATCAAGTAGGCTGTATGAACCACCTTGCCTTCATCCACAGCTCTGGTGACTGACTCAAAGAAGTCAACCAAGTTGAGCAGATATGATTGACCTTTCACAAACCCAAACTGTGTGGGAATCCAGAGTTTGGAGATTCCCTATATCCTTGTTTATTAGGTCCATGATGATGCATTCCATAGCTTTGCATATCAGATTCGTCAGGCTAATGGGGCAATAGTTCCCAGGGTCTGTAGTCACTCCTCCTTTGTGGAGACGGATGACTTTAGCAATGCACCATTCGACAGGGACAAAGCCTGAGGTGAGGCTGTGATTGAACAGGGCACATAGATGAGGTGCCAGTTCTCTCTGTAGTTCATGTAGAACACAACCAGGGATTTTGTCAGGTCCCATAGAAGCTGTATTCTTGGCCTTGGACAGTGCTATTTTAACCTGTGCAGCAGTAATACTGGGTGCCTGGCAATCTACTGGTATTGTGATTGGTCCTTTGGGGGGAGGGGGTAAAGTTGGCACTGAATCTGTCAGCCAGTATACTGGCAATATCTGTTGGCTCGGTATAGGAGGTAACATTGTGCAGTAGCTCAGAGAAAATCTGGGTTTTTACATAACTATAGAAGGCCTTGTGGTTGTCTTTACTATCTGTTGCAATTCTGTTTTCATCCCTAGCCTTAGAGGATTTGATGAGGGATCTCAACTTTTTGTTGAAGAAGATAAGGGAGTTTTTCCAGTCTTGGGACTTCACCTTATTCCACATCAATTTCCTCCTTCTGTTGTAGAGTTTGTTTATGGCAGGGGACAACCAGATTGGCTTCCTTTTTTTGGAGGAGAGTGTCTTAGTTCTATTGGGTATGGCTTGATCCATGCATTTGTGTACATGTTCATATGGTGGATTGGTGTATGATTCTGCAGTCATGCAACTATTCGTCATTTTCATGGGTGCCGTGAAATTAACTACCTCTGATTTTAGTATTCCAAAGTTAGCTTTGGAGAAGTTTTTCATGGTGGTTACCTTTGCTGAGGGGGGGGGGGGATGTGGATTACCAAGGTGATTAGTTTGTGGTCGGATCTAACCAGGGAGGAGCTGATTATTGGTGTAGAGCAATGATAAGCCATGTTAGTAATGACCAGGTCAAGGATGTTGCTACATCTAGTGGGAGTAAGAACGAGCTGGTCCAGGGCATTGGAAATAATGAACTCCAGGAAACATTTGGCAAGTGTATTGGTACATGAGTAGTTTACCCAGTTAATGGAGAGGTAGTTGCAGTTGCCTAATAAGATAGTGTTAGGTTGGACCCTAATATTCTCCAGGGTGCTTAGGAATGTGGAGTGCAAGTCTTGGGGCATGGTTGGGGACCTATAGCAGGCTACAACCTGAATTGCTGTCTTACCCAATGTTAGCTACACCAGAAGTATCTTTGATGCATTATGTTGGTCTAGCAGTCTGGAGGTATGCACATCCTTTATGAATATAGAAACACCACTTCCTTTGGAGCTTTGGTCTAAGTTCTGCGGCTGAAAGGGGTGGAATGAGTTATAGCTTGGTAGTGCAGGGGTGCTTTCTGCTGCCTTGAACCATGTCTCTGTTACAGCACAAATGTTGATGTTCTACATTTAAAGGAGTGTCTCGAGCGAGTGCATTTTGAGATTTAGACTTCTAGCATTCAGCAACATGACCCTTACATTGCATTTGTTTGTAGCTGTTACGATGGTAATGGTATTTGGAACACCGCTTAAAAAAGGCCCCTCTAAGCTTATTACTGGAGTGGCTAACCTTTTCTAACCACCCTTCCTACTCTGTGCTTGTTTAATTTTTAGAGATACTGAGTCAGAGAAAGAAACAGAGCGTCTGAAGCGGTGTCAGCGAGTGAGAGAGAGAGACTGTGTGTAAGGGAGAATGAGCAAAAAAAAACTAACGCATTCCAATCATTTTTTGCTCAACAATCTACATAAAGCAACTTGTGGATACCAAGTAATAAGGAGCTGAAGGACTTTATTTGGGAGGGGAAGATGGCAAGACTCAAGTGGGATAAGTTAATCATCTTAGTCATCTGAGTTGATTCTTCAAGTAGAGCAGGGCAGTTTGGGATTACCCAATTTGAAGGGGTAATTCAGAGCCACACAGTTAAGACTCCTATACATAGCACAAACTGAAAATTATAATTCAGTGGGAAGGGATGATGACAAAATGGGAGGAAGCTCAAGAAGCAAGGAGAGCCTGGGATTTTAAATACAAGCCTTTAAGGAGAATAACAATAATCAGACAGAATATTATATCCATACGGGAGTAGAAAGTATTCTAAGAAATAAGCCAACACAGGAATGGAGAAAGGAAATTCTGCTGATAGGGACAACTGCAATTACGGGTACAGACAATAGGCAAAGGGGCTGAAATTTATTGGAGAAAACTGGCAAAGGAACTGAGGTACTGGAAGCAAATAACTAGGGAGGGAAAGATGATAGAATGGGAAAATGCTAAGAATTTATTTGGACTGCAGGTTAGAGACTGCCTTCCTTATCAGGGATTGATTGATATCAGAGTATAGGCAAAGAGAAAGAAGTAGAGGAGTCCTAAGCAAAAGACCAGAACTGGTAGAGTTTTTAGAATAATCTAGAACAGAAACTGACATTAAAAAAGAATAATTGGCAGCGCATATAAAACATTGCATGGTAACTATAAGAATCAGTCAGAGGAGGCTAGAATGGATTGGGAAGAGAGATTGGATAAGCAATTCACAAATAAACAATTGGAGAATATATGTATTTCTCCCAAATATGCCACAAAATCTAGAAGATTTAGGATTTTTGCTTGGAAATGTTTACATACTGTAGATATTTTTATACCCCAAGAAGACTCCAGAGAATTTTTCCTCAGGCAGGCAGTAAATGTTGGAGGTGTGGTGGGGAAGAAAGAGGTAATTGGGAACATATTTCCTGAAAGTGCGGTGAGTTGTCAGACTTTAAGGATCCCCTGTGGGATGCACTGTCAGGGATACTTGGTGGGCAGATTAAGCTGACAAGGGAAATTATTTTTTTTAGCTATGATACGGAATCCGAATTGACTAGACACGGTAAGGCCTTGCTGTGTCTAATAATGGTGGCTGTCAAAAAAGCAATTACTAGAAAATGGAAATCAAAATCTAAACCAACTATATTAGAAGTAGTGAATCTAGGAACAGAGATAAAACAACTGGAATTGAGATCTTTAGAAAAGGATTAAGTACAAACTACATAGGAAAATATGGGAATTTTAGGAACAATACATACAAGGGAGGAATGTGGTTTAAAAGGTGGCAGGACTTACATGAGCTATGTAATGTTTGACTGAAAAGGATACGTGATATATAATGTTCACAAGAGCGAGTGTGCCAGTATGGTTTGTGATGTGAAATGCTTGCAACTAGGACTGTGTCGGTGTGGTTTGTTTTCATTTATATAAAATGTATGAATGCATGTGTCATGAGTGATGGTTTAATAAAGATGTTTCTTATTTAAAAAATGCAGGAATTGAATAATTTATGAAATGTTTCTTAGGTTATATAATATATAGCAATATATTTGAAACATAATGACAAAAGCATTGAGCAGTCAATATATGTTGCTTCACATTTAATGCATTTATCTATATTTATCTATGTTTATGGTCAGGTTAGAAGCAACCTATAGAGACTGCTTAATCTCTTTAATGATTTATTACGGTGTTTGGTATAAGCTTAACAAATCTATATATTTAGTGAATATTGTTTTATTGCTATGTCTTTAACAAATGGTAAGCTGCTTTTATTGTTTGGGAGGGTTTTTTATTAATGTTATCACATGATTGCTGAACTTTCTGTGAATGGTTGAGTGTTTATTTTAAATAGTACTTAGATTTTGTGCTCTGAAATGGTCTGATGAAGCAAAGATTACTTTGTGAAAGTGCTTACCTTCTGTTTTAATAAAGTTGCTTTTATATACAGAGATTTAAAGCCGTGTTTGGGAGAAGTTTTTGTTACTGTTTTGGATTTGACTACTTATGAATGTACATCAGATGAAGTGGTGGAAGCAGCAGCCCTCCTCAGACAAGGAGAAAGAAAAAAGATCTATCCACAAATGAGGAGAAAGGAAAGTGGGCTGTTATAATGCAACCATTACTTT
>NC_056732.1:1728765669-1728816089 GCF_019279795.1 Protopterus annectens
TCAACCAGTACTTACTGAAAAATAAAGAATTAGCTTGTCAAGAATGATGAAAAGGTAGATTCCTCGAATGCCTTAGATCAACTTATCCACACCCCCACCAGGGGCAACAATATCCTAGACCTAGTCATTACCAACATGAGTGACCGGTGTTCCACACCTGAAGTCAACTCCTCGTTGGTCCGATCCGACCATAAGCTAATCACCCTTGATATCCACATCCCACCCCCCATTAAGGAAACCACAGTAAAAAATTTCACCAAAGCCAACTTCATGCTTCTTAAAACATAAGTGGTGAACTTCATGACACCCATGCAGATGGACAATACAGTTACAACTGCTGAATCCTACACAAATGCACTCTATAAGCACTTACACGAGTGCATGGATCGTGCTATCCCAAACAGAACCAAGATGCTATCCTCCAAAAAAAGGAAGCCAATCTGGTGGTCCCCTGTGATAAACAAACTGTACAACAGAAGGAAGAAACTGTTGCAAAAGAGAGTAAAATACCATGAGTGGAGGAGCTCCCTGGTCAGCCTCAGTAAGAAGCTGAGATCCCTTATAAGATCCTCCAAAGCTAGCTATAAAAACAAAATTGCCACTAAATCCAAGGACAACCACAAAGCATTCTATAGCTATGTCAAGAATCTAGATGGCAACACCCAGATCTGCTCTGAGTTACAGCACAAAGGCACAAAAATTACAGAACCAACTGATATTGCCAACATCCTGGCAGATCGGTTCAGTGCTAACTTTACCCCCCTCTCGCCCCCTAAAGGGCCCATATCTATACAGAAAGAATGCAGAGCCCTATAATCACAACCACGGAGGTAAAAGCTGCACTCTCTAAAGCCAAAAACACAGCTTCCATGGGACTGGACAACATCCCAGGCTGCATTTTACACGAACTTCAGAACGAACTGACTCCCAACTTAAGCACCATGTTCAATAATAGCCTTGCATCAGGCTTTGAGCCCACTGAACAGTTATCCCACTTCACAAAGGGGGAGCCATTACTGATCCCGGGAACTATCGACCTATTAGCCTGACGAGCCTGGTCTGCAAGGCCATGGAACGTATCATCATGGAATTCATAAACAAAAATGTTGGTAACCTCCAAACTCTGGATCCCACCCAGTTCGGGTTTGTGAAAGGCAGATCATGCCTCCTGAAACTGATCGACTTCTTTGAGGCAGTCACCAAAGCCGTGGATGAGGGTAAGGTGGTTCACACAGCCTATCTTGACCTCACCAAGGCTTTCGACACCGTCCCCCATTCTAGAATTATAGCTAAACTCACTAAACTAGGTATAAATCCCTACATCACAAGATGGGTTACCAACTGGCTCACTGACAGAACCCACACTGTAAAAGTTGCAGACTGCAAATCTGACCTCAAGGCAGTGACAAGTGGAGTGCCACAGGGTTCCATCCTGGGACCTCTCCTGTTTGGTATCTACTTCTCTGACGTACAGGCTAACACAGAAGGCCTCTGGCTGATGAAGTTCGCAGATGACTGCAAACTAGGAGCCATAGTCAAGTCCCCAAATGATGTGGACATCCTACAGAAGGGCCTCACTGAGACTGATGCCTGGTGTCAGAGCCATGGCCTCAAGCTCAATGCCAAAAAGTTCAGTGTCATCCCCTTTGGTAAAAACTCTGTACCTATGAACTACCACATAGGCAGCAATCTACTTAACACAGAATGCGTGATAAGAGACCTTGGGACCCAGGTGGACAGTAGTCTTTCCTTTGATAGTCACATCGCCACAGTAGTCAGGAAGTCCTTCTACATGGCACACCTCATCATAAAAGAGTTCTCATCCAGGAAAAAAGAGGTAATTGTTCCCCTGTACTCGTCACTCATTAGACCGATTATAGAGTACAACGCCCCTTTTGGAATGTACCTCACAAGACATCTGCAGCAGCTGGAAAGGCCACAGAAGTACCTCACAAAGAGGATTACTGGCCTCAAACAAATGCCCTACACTGACCGCCTCAAAAAACTCCAACTTTACTCTGTAGCATATTACCTACTCCGAGGTGATCTCTGCCTAACATATAAAGCTATGTCAAACCCAGAGCTGTTAGACATGCTACATCTAAAGAAATCCTAATCCCTCCAAGCTACACGCTCTAAGGACCTAAACCTTGTCACCACAATAAACGGGACACGCTGGAGGAGGGATAGATTCCTGTCCCATTTACTTCCTATACTCTGGAACAAGCTACCCATCTATGTCAAGCAAAGTTCTTTATTAGCACTCTTCAAGAAAAATCTTGATGAGTGGATGGGAAATAGGAAATACACCCCTGGGATCACTTCTGTGTCTCTGCTGGACAGTGGCACAAGAAAATAACTTTCTTGGGTGGTGTAAGCTATGGTACCTGGCCGGCTAGGCTTACGTAGGCCCTTGGGCTGATAGCCTAGTACCTACCTATGAACCTATGAACCTATGAATAGCAACCAGACCAATCATGTACGTTATGCACTGAAACTCACTCTCCAACCAGAAAGAGTCAGGAATCAATGCCCTCAGCTCCTACTCTCACCAGGATCAGAATATAAACAATATAGGCAAAGAAGTAAAATGCAAGTGCTTTTCTCTACAGCATTATGTAACATGCTGCACTAACTAAAGTCTCACTACTGCTATGACTGTAATCTCTTAAAATACTCTATCTTGTAAGCAGTTTGCTATTGAAAATAATATTTGATGCTAAGATGACTTAGTTGTATTCTGTTTAGTTGTTAAGCCATGTTGCATTTCTTGTGCTTCTTCAAATTATGCCTTTGTCTAATCTTTTTCTGCTGGATATACCAGTAGTTTTTAAAGTAGCATTGTTTTGTACTGACAGGGTGGCCCTGAAATAGTCTCCACAAAATCAGACATGTGACATGGATTTATATTATCTTTTTACAGTTTTTCCACTTTTCCTTCACCCTTTGCCCCATGGGACACTCACTTCTTTGGATATGTGTCACAAGTAAATCAAACTGAATCATTTCAACTGTTTGCTGTGGTTCCTCCTCACTGTTGTATGGTTTCCTTGCAGGTTCTAGCTGATTGTTTACTTATGGGTCTCTTAAACCACATTTTGATCCAAACACTAGAGTCCTTCTTTAAAACGAATACTTGTTCAGTAACACCCCCCCGAGTGTGTGCAAATATATATATATATATATATATATATATATATATATATGTGTGTGTGTGTGTGTGTGTGTGTGTGTGTGTGTGTGTGTGTATATACATACATACATATATATATATATATATATATATATATATATATATATGTATATATATATATATATATATATGTATATATATATATATATATATATATATATATATATATATATATATATATATATATTATACACACACACACACACACACACACACTGGATATAAAAAGTTTACACACCCGTGTTAAAATGCCAGGTTTATGTGATATAAAAAATGAGACCACAATAAATCATTTCAAAACTTTTCTCACCTTTAATGTGACCTATAATGTCTTCAATTCCATTGAAAAACAAACAAATCTGTTAGGGGGAAAAATATAAAACATAAAAAAATATACAATAAGCTGGTTGCATAAGTGTGCGCACCCTTAAACTAATACTTTGTTGAAGCACCTTTTGATTTAATTACAGTATTCAGCCTTCTTAGGAAGGAGTCTATCAGCAGGGTACATCTTAACTTGACAATATTTGCCCACTCTTCCTTGCAAAAGTGCTCCAAATCTGTCAAATTGCGAGGGCATCTCTTGTGCTCAGCTCTCTTCAGGTCACTCCACAGATTTTCTGTCGGATTTATGTCTGGACTCCAGCTGAGCCATTCCAAAACTGTAATTTTCTTCTGGTGAACCCATTCTTTTGTTGATTTGGATGTATGCTTGGGGTCATTCTAGTGCTGAAAAGTGAAATTAGTCTTCATCTTCAGCTTTCTAGCAGATGCCTGAAGGTTTTGTGCCAAAAGTGACATGGTATTTGGAACTGTTCATAATTCCCTCCACCTTGACTAAAGTCCCAGTTCCAGCTGAAGAAAAGCAACCCCAAAAAAGGATACTGCCACCACCTCCATGCTTCACCATGGGGATGGTGTTCTTTTGGTGATGCGAAGTGTTGTTTTTGTGCCAAACATACCTTTTGGTATTGTGGCCTAAAAGTTCAACTTTGGCCTCATCAGACCATAGCACATTTTCCCACATGTTTTTGGGAGACTTCATGTATTGTTTTGCAAATTTTATCCAGGCCTGGATGTTTTTCTGTGTAAGAAAGGGCTTCCATCTTGCAACCCTCCGCCATAGCCCAGACATATGGAGAATATGGGAGATTGTTGTCACATGTAGTACACAACCAGTACTTGCCAGAAATTTCTGAAGCTCCTTCAGTGTTGCTGTAGGTCTCTTGGTCACCTCCCTGACCAGTTTGTCTTTTCTTTTCATCACTTTTGGAGGGATGTCCAGTTATTTGCAACATCACTGTTGTCCCATATTTTCTCCACTGTGTGCCATGGTATATCCAATGCTGTGGAAAATTTTTTGTACCCTTCTGCTGGCTGATACCTTTCAACAATAAGATCCCTTTGATGCTTTGCAAAGTATCTGTGAACAATGGCTTTTGCTGTAGCAGGCAACTGAGTAAATGTCAGAAAAATCCTATTAGGACAGCTGAACTTTAAATATGGGTTAATCAGAGTCTCCTTAATTGATGTCAGGTGTGTACCCAAGAAGACTGAATGCTGTAATTAAATCGAAAGGTGCTTCAACAAAGTATTAGTTTAATGGTGTGCACACTTATGCAACCAGCGTATTGCACATTTTTATTTTTTTATATATTTCCCCAAAGAGATTTGTTTTTTGATTGAATTGTACAGGTTATAGGTCACATTAAAGGTAGGAAAAGTTTTCAAATGATTTAGTGTGGTCTCATTTATTTATATCACAAAAATCTGGCATTTTAACAGAGGTGTGTAAACTCTTTATATACACTGTATGTATGTATCTATATATACATAAATATATATATATATATATATATATACATATATATATATATATATATATATATATATATATATATATATATATATGGGTCTAGGATTATTCACTGAAAGCACATTTCACTGAAACACATTTGACTGTGCATAATTCACTGAAAGCTCAATTCACTGAAAACACAATTCACTGAAACACATTTCACTGAAAGTTATATATGGCCTTTTCCCCACTGTAGTGCAACCCTGGAGTTAGTATATATAGTAAGAGGGTGTGGGGTGCCTAGCCCCCACCTATTTTAAATATCTTTAACTATATACATGGATACTTGCAATTCCAATAAATTACTCTTTTCTGAACATAATATATATCCAAACTATGCAGAGGGGCGGTGCCCCCCACACCCCCCCTTGCTATATATACTAACTCCAGGGTCACACTACAGTGGGGAAAAGGCCATATATAACTTTCAGTGAAATGTGTTTCAGTGAATTGTGTTTTCAGTGAATTGAGCTTTCAGTGATTTGTGCACAGTCATTTGACTTTCAGTGAAATGTGCTTTCAGTGAATAGCCCTAGACCCATATATATATATATATATATATATATATATATATATGTGGGTCTACTTTAGAATACCGACATGCCACTTCGCCGACACATAAACCACCGACACCAGATAACCGACAATACACAAAACCGATAGCAAACACGAACACCATTACATCGACACACTAAGCGTAAACAACACATTACACTACATCGCATAGCCACTAGCCCTAACCCAAACCCTAACCCTAAGGCCCGACACTATCGCACACTCACCCTACCTGCACTAACCTAACTCACTTAACCCACCTAACCCAAGGTCCGACACTATCGCACACTCACCCTACCTGCACCCTAACCCTAACTCACTTAAACCACCCCTAACCCAAGGTCCGACACTATCGCACACTCACCCTACCTGCACCCTAACCTAACTCACTTAACCCACTCCTAACCCTAGGTCCGACACTATCCCACACTCACCCTAGCTGCACCCTAACCCTAACTCACTTAACTCACCCTACACTAAACTCCGTCACGATCACACACTTACCTTACCCGAACCCTACCTCCCTACCTCCGACACTACCACACACTCACCTATCCCACACCCTAACCCAAAATCCCACAACAACGCACACTTACCTTACCGATCCTAACTCCGTCACAATCGCACACTTACCGAGACGCGCTCACATGTCACCCTAGTCACTGTATCCGCTATTGTCACATCACCTTTCCGGTAAACTTACCATTCGGTCATTTCATCTCCCTCTTCCGCGTGTCGGTCAACTTGGTTTCGGCACATCACCTTGTCGGTAAACTCACCTGTCGGCCATTTCGTCTCCCTCTTCCACGTGTCGGTCAACTGCGTTTTCAGTAATTTAAAGTAGACCCATATATATATATATATATATATATATATATATATATATATATATATATGTGTGTGTGTGTGTGTATACACACACACGCACACACACACACACACACACACACATAGAGAGAGAGAGAGAGAGAGAGATAATACGTGTGTGTATAATAGGATCATAGGAGGTTTCATAGGTTCATAGGTTGGTACTAGGCTATCGGCCCTAGGGCCTCTGCAAGCCTAGCAATAACAATTCCCTGGATATTTCTTCCCGCAGTATTTACTTCTCTGGGCCCCTGTCTAGCAGGGCAACTGACATGATCCCCGGGGTGAACTTCCTATCTCCCATCCAATCATCAAGGTTCCTTTTGAAGAGGGCCAATGAGGCGCTCAGCTTGACATGTATGGGCAGTCTATTCCAGAGTATGGGGAGTCTTTGGGTCAGGAACCTATCCCTCCAGCATGTTTTGTTCATTGTGATGACAAGGTTTAGATCCCTGGAGCGTGTGGCTCTGAGAGATTGGGATTTCTTTAAGTGGAGCATGTCCAACAGCTCAGGTGGTCTTGTATGTTAAACAGAGATTGCCTCTGAGTAGACGATATGCCACAGAGTATAGCTGAAGTTTTTTTAGATGGTCAACATATGGCATCTGCTTTAGGCCTCTGATTCTTTTAGTGAGGTATTTCTGTGGCCTTTCTAGCTGTTGCAGATGTCTTGTGAGGTAAATACCAAACTGAGCATTATACTCTATAATGGGTCTAATGAGGGATGAGTACAGTGGGACAATGACCTCCTCTTTTCTGGATGAAAATCCCTTAGTGTTAAATAAAAACAAAGTTACAACACAGGAGGCTCAGATTCAAAAATTTACTAGTGTACACCAGGAGGCAAAAAAACATACAAGTACAGAATTGTGTCTGACATGATGCGGAAGTACACAATTTTATATAGGTTTAACATTCAAGCTGTGCCCATCTTACTGACGTGGTCAGTCACAGGGCACCTACATCACTATGGTTTACAATATTCTATTCATAAGAAAAGCTGATGTTATACATTTTAAAAGTTTTCCATTGGGAATAATACAGCCTTGCAAAGCACCTGGTCAGTTATAATGTCTCTCTGTAAATGTTACTCCTTCAAGGTTTCGGGCCTGCTCGAATACAATAGTTGGTTCAGTCTTGTAATACACCTCTTTGTTCTTCTTGCAACATTCTCCCAACAGCTGCGTCTTATCTCGATAACATTTACAAGGGGAAGGAGAAGAAGATTTTCAATGCTTTATACATTTAATTTCCTGACCCAGCAGATAATCATTAGTGAAAAACAACCTTGCTGAGCTGGCTACTGCCAGGGTCAGAGTTCAAACACACTGCAGCTTCAAAGCTTCAAGCAATTACATGTAAAATCATTCTTATTGCCATATTATTAATAGAATAAAATGCATTATATACTATTTGCTTTTTAACTAGCACTTTATATATGTTCAGATACATATTTTTCTAACATTTTCCTCCCTTTTAATACTTTTATTCTATTCAGAAATATAAACAACATAATTTCGTCCCCCAGCCTTCTCCTTTATAAGGACTTTCAACCAGGCAAGTCATTTAGTTTATACTTCGGAAAGAATTTCATCTGAAATTAATTTCTCTAACTCAATGTCTTGATACAAAGTTTCAGTTACAGATATATCAATAAAATCTTTGATTAATCTTTTCATGCAGAGAATCCCACAACAGACACATGCTCCTAACAGGAGCAGACCCACACAAATAGCAATCAAGATGTTCATTAGGATAGAACCCCACCCACCAAACAGACTCTGGAAAAAGTTCGTCACTGGGTTTGGGCCTGGTTCAGTCATGGCCGATACCTGCTGTATTACCTCTAGGTGATCATTAATTTCATGTCAATTGTCTGGTATAAACGCACAGCATTATTCTTTGATAAGCGCGCACGTACCACCTCTCGCCGCTAGGGTGAAGTCAAGAGCCATTCGATTTTGTAGCACAACAGTTCTCATTGCATTCAGTTCATCAGTCACTAGTTCGAGAGCAGAAAAAGTTGCATTACTCATTACTACTCCCAGATCGATTTGACTGCTCCATATGCTGGAAGTATTCCAGCCCAGGATATAACACTGTCACTCAAGTCCATATGAGTCAACTTTTCTTTATATTTTACGGAATGATGGTCTTTCCAACCAGCTTCGATTTTTCCCACCGGGTTCACAGGTTTTCCGATTGGACCTCCAGGTTTCCGGGCTACATCTCTTACATTTCGTATCTTACCTAGAGGTAATTCTGCAGTATGTCTTATGGCCGGAACCAGATAACCCAAAAAACAACTGCCGGACCAATTCTCAGGTAGCCATTTGCATGCCTTTTTCCCACAAACAAAATAACAGTTTTCTACTTTAGTACTGATGCGGGTTAATTCTGAATGAAACATTTTCTTGTCTATAACAGACAATTGTTTATGTAAAACAGGATTTCTCTGCACATCACTTAATGTTGTTTTCATTAAACTCAAATATGAATCATAATTTGTGTTACAAACAGTGCCTTTATCTTTAGCTTTAATATAGCATTTGTAAGATATGGTTATATTACAGTTACTCCACCCCACTTGAAGTGTATCATTCTTGTAAAAACATACAGTTCCCTTCTGTGTAATAGGCAAATACAATGCAATTTTGTCCTGTGATCTTACAAATCCTGTATCAAAAAGTAAATTCTCCCAAGTCTCATTTATCCCCAAGGGGACAGCGGACAGTAACAGTCCTCCATATGCTGTTGGTATAGCAGTACATACCCAGCAATTTGAAATGTTCATAGTCTCTACATATGCATGCTTCATAGCTAGGTATGTGTTAAAGTTCGAATGCCAGTCTATAGACAGCTCATCACGTCTCTCCACTTTCGCTTGTGTGGTTAAATGTAGGAAAAAACACAACAAAAGGAAGGTTGTCACAATCATAGTCAGTAAATGCATAGTCAACAAGATGATTAAACAACATCTCTGGGGTTGATCTGTATTTTTACTCGTTTTGTTCTTGGCCATCCTGCCTTTGTTGTGTATCAGTCAGTCACAAAATGTTTATCAAGTTGAAAATTCTTTACCGGTTTACAGTGCATCAGATGGACCCAGGACGACCTCTCAGCAACTTTGACTGCAGTAGGCGTCGCCAACAGTACCTGGTATGGTCCTTCCCACTTTGGACTCGCCCAATTCTTCCTCTTCGTAACCTTCAGCCAAACTCAGGACCCAGGGGTCAGCACTGCTTCCAACGGTCTGGTCTGTCTTTTATCTGAAAAAGAGTTCAACTGCAAAACAGTTTTATTTGTTAACAGTTTTCTCATATAGTTAGCTAATGACCTGTCAGCCTCTAGTTCTGCAGGCATGAGAGTTTTTCACTGTGGCACATAATATGCCCTTCCAAATATCACTTCAAAGGGGGTCAAACCCTTTATGTTTGGAACTGTTCTCATGTTCAGCAGTGCCAAAGGCAAACAGCAAATCCAGTTCTTCTGTGTCTCGCTCACTAACTTTCTCAACTTGCTTTTAAAAATTCCATTGTACCTTTCCACCAGTCCTGCAGACTGTGGGTGGTAAGCACAATGATTCTTCAAGGAGATTCCAAAGAATCTCCCAAGCTGGTGAATCGTCTGATTAACAAAATGTGTCCCATTGTCACTATAGATTCTTTCCGGTATGCCAAATCTAGGAATTATTTCTTTTATTAGGGCTTTTGCCACTGTTGCTGCATCCGGATTTTTAGTTGGAAAAGCTTCTACCCATTTAGAAAACATATCTATAATTACTAAACAGTATTTTTTCCCTTCACATTTATTCAATTCTATGAAATCCATACAAATAGTATGGAACGGATATGGTGGTATAGGAAAACTTCCTTGCTTGGGTTTGAATGCCCCTTGTGCATGGTGTTTATTACAAATATGACATGCTGCACAAAATTTTTGTGTATAGTTTGTGAATCCATATGTTTGGAATATTCGATTTACTAACTGTACCATCCCCCCTATTGAGACATGGCACTGCCCATGGCTCAACAAAGCTGCATATCTAAATAAATTAGACGGCAATATTGTTTTTTTCTCTTTGGAGACATACAGTCCATTTTCGAGGATTGCACCTCGTTTCTCCCATTTCTGTTTCTCTGCCTTTGTAGTTAATGTCTGCATTGTTTTTAACATTTCTAGATCTAAAATCTCAGAGGGTTGTAATTCCTCGGTTAAAAGTACAGTTTCTGAGTCTGCGGCTGCTTGCTTTGCAGCTGCATCAGCTTTTGCATTCCCTTTTGAAATTCTATCCTGTTGTTTTGTATGAGCTAAACATTTGCAAATAGCTACTTTAGTAGGTAACTGAATAGAATCTAATAGGTTCAAAATAAGTTGCGCATGATTAATCGGTTTACCATTGGAAGTTATCATTCCCCTGTTTTTCCATTGTTGTGCAAAAACATGCACTGTAGAGAAAGCATACTGACTGTCAGTATATATGTTCACACATTTATCTTTCGCTAGAGTGCAAGCCCATGTTAAGGCTATCAATTCTGCTGCTTGAGTAGATAGGTTATGCGGTAAGGGTTGGGCTTCTAAGGTTTCTGTATCTATAACTACTGCATACCCCACTAGATTTTTCCCTGTAGGACCCCTTCTGCACAGCCATCCACGTAAAATGTCACCTCGGCATCATCCAAGGGCATATCAGTGAGATCTTGTCTGGGCAAGGTTATTTGCTCAATTTCCTGCAGGCAACTGTGCGGTGTGCCATCCACAGGGGTTGGAAGCAACGTTGACTGGTTCAATGTTGTACAACGTTCAATTACCATATGAGGTTGGCTCAGCAGTATGGTCATGCATGAAAGATGTCTAGCAGGAGAAAAAAATGCTATTTTTTCTTGTAGTAAAATTATCGCGACTGCATGAGGCACTCTCAATGTGAGAGGGTGGAATAACACTACTGAGGCTGAAGCCTGTACTGCCATTGCAGCTGCGACCACTGCTTGCACACAGTGAGGCAATGATCGTGCCACTGGGTCTAACTGTGATGAATAGTAAGCTATGGGGCGTTGCTTATCCCCATGCTGTTGCAACAGAACTGACGTCATATATCCCTGTTTACAATCTACTGTCTGAAAGAATCGTTTGTGGTAATTCGGAAGTCCTAAAACTAAAGATGAAGCTATCAATTGTTTTAGTCTGCAGAAAGCCGTTTCTGCTTCAGGTGTCCATTGTAATACATCTTGTGCTGCCATTGGTGTTTTATATATTAAATCAGCCAGTGGAGCAGACTCTAAAGCATAGTTTCGTATCCAGCTTCGACAAAAATTAGTCATTCCCAGGAAGGACATCATTTCCTTCTTGGTTGCTGGTTTGGGTGCTTATAAAATTGCTGTTTTTCTGTCTTCGTCTAGTATTCTACCTTCATTGGATATTACATATCCTAGGTATCTAACCTTTTTTTTCCAAAATTGTAACTTACTTTTGTTTACTTTGTGTCCTTGTGCTGCTAGAAATTTCAATAATGCTATTGTATCTTCCCTGCATTGATGCTGGGTAGGGGCTGCTAGCAAAATGTCATCTACATAAAGCAGAATTTGACTACCTCCTGGTGGGATAAACTCTGCCAGGTTGCTAGCCATTTCTTGTGCAAATATTGTTGGACTCTCACAATATCCCTGTGGTAGCCGAGTATAGGTATACCTTTTACCCAGAAATGTAAATGCAAACCAATACTGACTATCAGGATGTATAGGTATTGAAAAGAAAGCATTGCTTATATCTACCACAGTGAAATATTTTTGTTGTGGCTTCAAATCATTCAACAAGGTGTGTGGGTCTGGCACCATAGGTGCTCTGGGTATTATTGCATTGTTTACAGCTTGTAAATCCTGTACCATCTGGCACTCCCCTTTTGCTTTTTTAACAGGAAATAGAGGGGTATTACATGGTGAATCAAGAGATTCTACCAGTACTCCTTCCTTGAGTAATGCTGCTATAATAGGCTTGATTCCCTGTTCTGCATCTTTCCTCAAGGGGTATTGTCTTTTCTGTGGTCTAAATGCTGATTTTGGTGTAATACTAACTGGTCCTGCTGTTCGAATAAGTCCTACATCTGATTTGCCTGTTGACCAAAGAATCTTTGGTATATCACGCAAGGCTTTTTCTTCTTCTTCTAATAAGAACGCTAATCAGCTGTCCTCACTAGTTTGTAAGTGTACAGCTGAATGCGTCTGTGTTAGCCAATTCAGTTTCTGTTTTTGTATTCCCTGCTCTGATAATTCTGAGTCAGTTTGTTTTTCCCACCTTGTTACTTTTTCTCCTAAGTCTGCCCATTTCACATTCTTGCTTTTTGTTAAGCTGACATGTGGTAGTCAATTAGACTTGTACAGTGCTATGAATTCCTGAGGTAATGAACAGCTTACCACACTGTTTCCCTCAGTATCCCAATACAAGGTTCGTAATACTAATCTATTTGCAGGATTTTTGAATAACTCTTGCTCATATTCTTTATCGGGTCCTGGTATACTACAGTAGTATAGAGTATAGTGTAACAAATGCTGTCAGTCAGTGTCAAGGGAGGGGGCCTTACTGATGGCTACGTTTATCAGTTCCTCGGTTACTGCCCCTGGACCAGTCGTAACTAGGTCCTGGCTGTACCAATAAAAAGTTTCACCCTCCGGTCGCACCACAAAAGTATCCATTTGTCTTTGTGCCTCCATACCCTGCATAGTGGGAACTACCGCTATGCCAAATATCTGCATAAGATCTCTTCCCAGTAAGTTTACTGGACATTTTGCAGAAACTACAATTTTACTTTTCTGAGTCATACCTGAAACAGAGTCAGTTATTGCTATATCATGGGAGAGTGGTTCCCTATATAGCTGTCCGTTTGCTGCTTTCACTAATATATAATCAGGTGATTCGGAATATTCTGGTAACTTGGAGGGGTGTATCAAAGTCCGTGACGCCCCTGAGTCACACAGGAATTTTACTTCCCTCCCCTCCACCCGAAGTGTAACTTCCGGTTTCGTGTCTGCCAGATAGAGCTCCAAGCTCAGTAATGTCAAATCTAAAATTTCACTTTCTTCATCCTGCATATCTATTTGCTGTTCCTCTGTTCCTTCTACTACATTTACATTTGTTCTTTGTTTGTTAACCTTTCCTGATGATCTCTGACTTCCATCACTATCATATAGTCAGTCTTCATCATCCTTGCTTTCTGTGGTTACCTTTTTATTCTGCCTGCAATCCCTCGCTAAATGTCCTTTCTTTCCGCACTTAAAGCACTCACCTTTCTTATTTCTTTCCTCAAAATCTTCTGACCGTTTGTCAGATTGTCTATTTCTCTGGGCATTTTTCTTACCCTTTTTACCTGACTGTACTACAAAGACCTCAGCTCCGTCTTCAGCTGTGAAGACCTGTGTCTTCTTTTTCTTTTTACTATTAAAGTGTCTTTCAGCATGTCTAGCATATTCAAGTAAGGCTTGTAGCCTACTTGTTCGATGATCTATCATATGCTTCGTAATGAAGCTACTGATAGGTGCAATGCAACCTTTGAAAAACGCATTTTTCAGTTGCTGTTCATACGAGGTATCATGTGTTTTGATTTTCAGGAATAGCCATACCACTATGGTTATTGAAACATTCCAATAATCTACCATAATACGCATCTACAGTTTCATTTTCTTGTTGTATGCATTGATTAATGCAAGTGCAATCTGCTCTAGGTTTCCATTTTTCAGAAATTCGGTCTGTAAGACCTTTTACTCTGTTGTCTAGTTCTGTGTCACTATGTGGGAGTGGTTTAAGCTCTGCATTACGAGGATTCCAGGTGCCACAAATCATGTGGCAGACTGGACCCACAATTTGCCTAACTACCTTTTCTACTTCTTCCCCATTCAAGTGGTAACTTAGTCTCATACCTTGTAAATCTTGTAAAAACTTTGTAAAATTGACTTTTGGATGGGGAATTCCCTCTGTAGCTTTCCGGATATCTTCCGGTGTCCATGGTCTATATACTAGAAGAGTTGGGTCCTGCCCTTCCTGTCCTGCCTGAGGATTTGGTACCTTGATAAGTGGACAGATTTCTTCCTCACTTTCCTCTAGTGTGTTTTTTCTTATTTGATACAAGTCTGTGTCCCTAAGTGTTTTACGTGTCCGGGACCTAGTTTCAATAAGATCTCTAACAAATGGTTTTAGTGTCGTTGTGACGTCAGGATAACGTGGAGGTGGACTAGCTTGTCCACCCACTTCATATCCTGCAAAAGGCATCGGAGGGGGCGGGGGAGGAGGAGCCGTCGCTATTACTATGTTATTATCCTCTTTGTCTAAAAATAACATCTTAGCATTTTTAGTTTTCTGTTCCCTTCGGTTTACTTCCTCAATCCACCTGTGTGCCTGAGGAATGCCTAATTGCTGTTGCTTTTTTGCCTGACCTTGTGCGTCAGATTTCAGTTGTTTTAAGAGTTTAACTAATGAAATTTTATCTAATTTACCATCGAATCCGTATTTATTAACCCATTTTGTATAATACCTAACATTATCAGCCCGTTGCAATTGCATATATTTTGCATCTTCAGTTAGGGGCGGATCTCGCGATGTTTTAGTGCACTGATTTCCCATATTAAAGAAAATGTTACATAACCCTTTTTCACCACGTGGTATTTCAATTCCTTACACAGTTTATCTAGAATTACTGCCTACCTTATTCTGTTTCCCTGATCTCTGACAAAATATACAGTAATTTCCTTTTGTCCCTGATCTGTATAACAAATCTCTGACAATGACATTTACTGTAACCTAGTCCCTGATCTAAAACAGAAAAAAGGCAAATATCTTCCTACCTGAGCCTCCTGGGTCGACCAGTTCGAGACCGCTCTTTGGCCGCAGATCAGAAAGTGGCCAGCCTCTAAAAATGACAATTCAGTCGGAGGTCTCTCGTATTTCAAGAAGAACCGTTTTGGTAGCTTCTCCTGCGCAGTGTTCGACCACCGGTACACTCTGATCTGTAGCCGTCTGAGGGTGTCCGATTCAAGAAGGACCAAACTGTTAAATAAAAACAAAGTTACAACACAGGAGGCTCAGATGCAAAAATTTACTAGTGTACACCAGAAGGCAAAAAACCATACAAGTACAGAATTTTGTCTGACATGATGAGGAAGTACACAATTTTATATAGGTTTAACATTCAAGCTGTGCCCACCTTACTGACGTGGTCAGTCACAGGGTACCTACATCACTATGGTTTACAATATTCTATTCATAAGAAAAGCTGATGTTATACATTTTAAAAGTTTTCCCTTGGGAATAATACAGCCTTGCAGTGCACCTGGTCAGTTATAATGTCTCTCTGTAAATGTCACTCCTTCAAGGTTTCAGGCCTGCTCGAATACAATAGTTGGTTCAGTCTTGTAATACACCTCTTTGTTCTTCTTGCAACATTCTCCCAACAGCTGCGTCTTATCTTGATAACATTTACAAGGCCAATTGTCCCAGAGGAAGGAGAAGAAGATTTTCAATGCTTTATACATTTAATTTCCTGACCCAGCAGATAATCATTAGTGAAAAAAAAGCTTGCTGAGCTGGCTACTGCCAGGGTCAGAGTTCAAACACAATGCAGCTCCAAAGCTTCAAGCAATTACATGTAAAATCATTCTTATTGCCATATTATTAATAGAATAAAGTGCATTATATATTATTTGCTTTTTAACTAGCACTTTATATATGTTCAGATACATATTTTTCTAACACTTAGTGATAAGGTGTGCCACATAAAAGGATTTCCTGACTGTTGTGGCAATGTGGTTATAGAAAGTGAGACCACTGTTCACCTGTGTCCCTAAGTCTCTCATCACACTTTCAATGTTTAGTGTCCTGCCACCTATGTGGTAATTCATGGGTACATGTTTTTTTCCAAAGGGGATAACTATACATTTCTTGGCATTAAGCTTGAGCCCATGGCTCTGGCACCAGACATCTGTTTCTGTAAGGCCCTTTTGTAGAAAATCCAGATCATTTGGGGATTCAATAATGGCTCCCAGTTTGCAGTCATCTGCAAACTTTGTTAGCCAGAGTCCCTTAGTGTTGGCCTGTACTTCAGAGAAGTAGATGTCAAACAAGAGTGGTCCCAGGACTCAGCCCTGAGGTACTCCACTTGTCACTTGTCTGGAGCTAGATTTGGAGTCTGCTACTTTTACAGTCTGGGTTCTGCCAGTTGGCAACCCATCAAGTGACGTAGGGATTCATGCCCAGCTTAGTAAGTTTATCTATGATTCCAGAGTGGGGGATGGTATTGAAGGCCTTGGCGAGGTCCAGATAGGCTGTGTGGACCGCCTTACCCTCATCCACAGCTCTGGAGACTGATTTGAAGAAGTCAATCTGATTCAGGAGGCAAGATCGGCACTTCACAAACCCAAACTGGGTGGAGTCCAGTGTTTGAAGGTTGCCAATGTCTTTGTTTATGCGTTCCATGCCCTTGCAGATCAGGCTTGTCAGACTGATGGGACGGTAGTTCCCGACATCCAAGGTGGATCCTCCCTTGTGGAGTGGGATAACTGTAGCTGTGCGCCACTCAGTGGGCA
The DNA here is from genome assembly GCF_019279795.1 of Protopterus annectens. NCBI lineage: Eukaryota > Metazoa > Chordata > Ceratodontiformes > Protopteridae > Protopterus > Protopterus annectens. The sequence continues at coordinate 1,728,782,711 of NC_056732.1, forward strand.
CGAAGCCTGAGGTGAGGCTATGATTAAACATGACACTTAGGTGAGGTGCCAGTTCATTTTGTAGTTCATGTAGTACACAGCCTGGGATGTCATCTGGTCCCATGGATGCTGTATTCTTAGCTTTGGAGAATGTGGTTTCTACCTGTGTGGCCGTGATTATCGGAATTTGGCAATCTTTTGATATTGAGATGGGCCCTTTAGGGGGTGAGAGGGGGGGTGAGGCTGTCACTAAATCGATCTGCCAGGATATTGGCAATATCCCTGGGATCAGTATATTTAATGCCATTCTGTTGTAGCTCAGAGCAGATCCAGTTACTGGACTAGTAGCCATGAGGCCCTTATAAGCCTAGCCAAGAGTTTAGCCCATGTTTAGACAAATGAGCACCCAGTGCCCCTGTCCAGCAGGGACATGGGTGGAATCCCAGGATCCATTTTCTGTTTCCCATCCAGTAATCGAAGTTATGCTTACAAAGGGGTAAAGAGGTACTCTGCTTGTTTGGGAGAGGGAGCCTATTCCATAGATGAGGGAGTCTCTGGGACACAAATCTGTCCCACCAACAAGTCATATTGATGTCTCAGACCAGGTTGAGGCTGTGCGTGTGGGATATTCGAGTGGAGCTTGACTTGTGGATATGCAGCAGTCCCATCAAGGTGTGGTCCATGATTGCCTTGTATGCCAGACAGAGGTCACCTCTGATGAGTCTGTATGAAACTGAGTAGAGGGATAAAGCTTTTAGCCTGTGTATGGTAGATGTTTGAGGCCCTGGATTCTCCTGGTGAGGAACCTCTGTGGTGTCTCCGACTGTTGCATGTGCTTTGTGAGGTACATACCAAAAGGTACATTGTACTCAATAATGGGCCTTATAAGGGTAGAATACAAGGATGTTATGACCTCCTTGTCCCTGGATGAAATACCCTTACTTATGAGGTGGGCCATCTAGAAGGCTTTCCGTACCAAGGAAGCAACATGGTGGTCAAAAGTCAGGTTGCTATCAACCTGGGTGCCCAACTCCCTCACAACTGATTGAGTGCTTAGGATGTTGTTATTAATGTGATAATTTGTGGGGACGTCACTCTCCCTAAAGGGGATGATGATGATTTTTTTGATATTCAGCTTTTGGCCATGTTTGTGGCACCAGTCATTTGTCTGAGTGAGATCCTCCTGTAGGATGTCCACATAACTAGGGGAATTGATGACAGCACCCAACTTGCAGTCATCTGAAAACTTGGTCAGCCATAGCCCACTGGTTTTGGCCTGCACCTCAAAAAAGTATATCCCAAATAACAGAGGCTAGAAGATGGAACCCTGTGGTACACTGGTTGTTACGAGTCTACTGCTTGAGGTGGCTTCTCCTATTTTGACTACGTGTGTTCTCAGTGAGCCAGTTTGCTATCCATCTGGTAACATATGGATAGATGCCTAGTTGAGAGAGTTTATCTATCATGGTTGAGTGGGGAATAGTGTCAAAGGCTTTTGACAGGTGAATGTAGGCGGTGTGCACTGTCTTCCCCTCATCAATGGGTTTGTTGACTGTCTCAAAGAACTTGACCAAATGTAGCAGACATGACCCACCCCTTGTTGAAGCCAAACTATGTGTGATCAAGTGTTCAGAGGCCGCCAATGTCCTTGTTAATGAGGTCCATGATAATCCATTCCATGGCCTTACAGATCAGACTAGTTAGGAAGATGGGTCTATAATTTCCCTGATCGGTAGACATTCCACCTTTGTGTAAAGGGATGACAGTGGCTGTCCTCCACTCAGCTGGGGTGAGGCCACTACTCAGGCTTTGGTTGAATAGGGTGCCTAATGGTGATGCATGTTCCTGCCTGAGATGATGTAGGCTACAGCCTGGGATGTTATCAGGTCCTATGAAGGCTGTATTTTTTTTACTTGAGAGAGCAGTAAGGACCTGTTCCCTAGATATAAGAGGAAGGGGGCAGGTACTGGGGTTGTCCTGATTTACTGATGGGGGCAGAGGGGTAAAGTTTTCACTGTATCTGTCAGCCAGCAAGTTTGCTAGATCTACGGCATTTGTATATATGGTGTCCTTGACCACGAGCTCTGAAGAGATCTGGGTGCTTCCTTTGAGGTTGTGGACATATGTGAAGAAGGCCTTATGATAGTCTTTAGTAGATGTGGTGGGCAATTTGGACCCTAACTTTGCTTTGGGGGAATTCACTAGTGCTCTTATTTGTTTGTTCAGGCTAAGGAGACATTGCTTCCAATACGCCACCTGCCCTTCTTGGTCTTGGATAACATTTTTTTTCCTTTTGTTGTACAGTTTATTTATTGCAGATGTCCACCAGACAGGTTTACTCTTCCTTGCGGAGGATGACTTAGTCTTGTCATGTATTCTTGATTCCATGAATCTATATAAATGCTTGTATAGTGTTTTGTTGTAGTTTTGGATATTGGTGCTAGTTCCAACAGAGGGGGAGGGGACTGGGAAGCTGTTTATACCATCCCTCAGGAGGCTGTAATCAGCTTTAAGAAATTTTTATGTCTGATCCAAGCTGGGGGGGGGGGGGGGTTGGGGGAGATGGTGACTTCTAAGGTGACCGCTTTGTGGTCGGATCTTACCAGGGAGAATGATACTGTAGGGATGCTGCAGTGGTTACTCATGTTGGTTAATATCAAGTCCAAGATATTAACACCCCTTGTGGGGGTATCGACTAGTGGCTACAAGGCATTTCATTGACAAAATCTAGGAACCTCTGGGCATTTGTGTTCTGGCATAAGTAGTTCTTCCAAGCTATGTTTGGAAAGTTAAAGTCACCCAGGATCAGGCTAAAGAGTTGAATCTTGATTGATTCGAACAGGTCCAAATAGGCAGATTGGGCATCTTGAGTCAGATTCGGGGGTCAGTAGCTAGCTATGAATTTAACATGGTTCTTGTCAATGGTTAACTTTACCTGGAGTGTCTCCTGTGCGTCATACTGTTTGACCAGCCTGGAGGTGTGTATGTCTCTAATGTGTATTGAAACTCCACCTCCTTTGGCTTTACTGCCCACAGTTTGGCGTCTGAATATATGATAGAATAAGTAACCAGTTAAGGCTGGGGTGCTTTCTGCAGCTTTGAACCAGGTTTCTGTAACTGCACAGATGTTAGCATTTTCCAGGGTTAGGAATGCTTGCAATGAGTGTAGTTTCATATTTAGATTCCTAGTGTTTGGCAGCATGACCTTTAATTTTTGTTTTGTTGAAATTTTCATGTTGGTAGTTTTAACCTCATCACTTTTCCAAAAGAGGCACTATAGTTGAGGCAAGAGCTTTTCCAGAAGCCTGAAACTGAGGTGAGACAGATGCAGACCATTTCTGGAAAAGCATCATGGTCTGTCGATCATATCTTCCCAGGCTGTCACATACTGGATCCTCCTGGAATGACACCAGAAACTAAGCCAATTGTTAAAGTAAGTCAATTTTCTGTTTATATTGGGGCATCATTCTGGGTGACTGCAGAATTCTGCTTAAGGCTAAAGACATACCTGCCTGAGACACATAATCAGCTAGCTTAATCGTGTCTCTCTTCATATAGTGCAGAGAGGTATGTCTCAAATCATTCACACCAACATGGACTATGACAGAGGTCATAACAGTAACTGTTGTTGAGAGACTTGAGTGTGTGTGTGATATGGTGGATTCTGGCACCTGACAGACAACTAACTATGACTTTCTGCTTATCCAATCTGGTGAGAGGCATATCTGTGTGTCTCACAATGGAGTCTCCTATGACTAATATGTTGGGTTTATGGCGAAGCCTTAGTGGCTGTGAGACACAAGTGTGTGGACTTTGCATGGTATGTGGTGTGGAGGGCTGTGGAGATCACATGTGTTTTTGCCTCGGAGGTCTCCTTTGTTTGGGTATGTTGATGTGGAGGACCTGTGCATACATGGGTGTGGGTGGTGTTTGAGGTGTAGTGATTGTGTTGACAATCTTTTCAGTGCCAGATATACTGCCTTGAGGGGGAGAGGGCATGTTCTCTATCTTCCTAATGTAATTGCATATCTCACAAATTGTGCTCCTAGGTGGTAGTAGTATATGGTGGTAGTAGTATGTGAGAGATGCAACCATATAGCCAAACTGGAGGCTAAGCTCTCTCAACTCAGTACTGGCGTAATCAGTCAGGAGGAGAAGGAAACCACACTCACTACAATTCCAGTCTCACATAGACCTACCACGACAGCAAACCAAACACATAATCACACAAAAACATACTCGGAGGCTCTAAATAAAGATCTGCCTAAGCAGCAGAGACCTCCAAAGCAGACACCCAAGCAACCGCTACCCCAAAACAAAACATGTGCAACACATATCTCACAAAGCCAGTGTGCTGAACAGTCACAGCCCTTAAGGCTAAACAACACACCTGATACACTTGTAATACGTGACTCTATCGTCAGGCACACTAACGTCCCGCTCACCAGGCTGAACAAGGAGAAGGTCACGGTGAGCAGCCTGTCGGGCGCTAGGATCCACCACATAACACAAGCACTCAGGTCACTCCAAGGCAAGTACAAATATGACGCAGTCATTGTCCATGCTGGTGTGAATGACCTGAGATGTACCTCCCTGGACTACATGAAAAGAGACATAGAGGAGCTCTCTGAGCATGTAGCCCAGGCCGGTATGACCCTGACCTTGAGTAGCATCTTACCCTCACCAAGAATGATGCCACAATATGAAGACAAGATGATCAATTTCAACAATTGGCTTAAGTATTGATGTCATTCAAAGGGGATCCAATGCCTGTCAGCCTGGGATGATATGCTCGACAAGCCACGATGCTTCACTAGGGACGGCTTGCACCTGTCACCTCTGGGCTTTCAGATATTGGCAAAGGCTCTTGCTACCCCCATAGTGCCTTTTTTAGGCAAGGCTCAAAAGACAAACCCACCTCCATAGGTATCACAAGGGATAAGAAACTAAGAGTAATGCTACTCAATGCCAGAAGTCTAAACCTCAAGATGCATGCACTCGAAACTCTCCTTAGCACGGAGAACATCGATATCTGTGCAGTAACAGAAACCTGGTTCGGGGCTCCCGAGAGCACCCCAGCACTACCAGGTTATACCTCATACCATGCTTTTTGGCCCCAAAACTTGGACCAAACCACAAAAAGAGGGGGAGTATCAATATTCATCAAAGATACCCACACCTCCAGGTTGGTGGCAAAGCACGAAGCATCATTGACTATCCATGTGCAACTAACAGTGGGTAAAACTGCCTTCCAGTTTATAGCCTGCTACAGACCACCCTCCCAAATCCAGGAACCCCACTCGGCCTGAGAACACTGGAAAATATGAAGGTCTCTCCAAACACCATTATATTGGGTGACTTTAACTACCCAAACATAGACTGGGAGCATTACTCTAGCTCCAAAACCCTAGCCCAAAGGTTCCTAGAATTCATAAACACAAATGCTATGGAACAACTTGTTACCACTCCCACAAGAGGGGAAAACATACTGGACCTGATCATCACCAATATGGGGACTCTATGCTCCAGACCAGAAGTGTATCCCTCACTGGTAAGATCAGACCATAAACTAATCTCACTGGATATTCACATCCTGACCCCACCCCCTGCCCAGAAAACCACAGTGAAAAACTTCTCTAAAGCAAATTTCACACTCCTCAAAACCGAGGTGGAATCCTTCAAAAGCCCCCGGGCCTGTGGAAAATATGGCCCAGACCGCAGAATCCTTTATAAATGCATTCTATGAACACCTTCAGGAATGCATGGATCATGCAATCCCAAATAAAACCAAGACCCAATCCTCCAAAGGCAGACGTCCTGTCTGGTGGACCCCAGCCATAAACAAACTATACAATAGAAGGAGGAAGCTACTACATGATAGAGCAAAATCCCAAAAAGGGAAGGCATCTCTGATTAGTATTAGCAAAAAACTAAGGGCACTCATAAAATCGTCTAAAGCCAGCTTCGAGAGAAAAATTGCACAGGACACTAAGGATAATCACAAGGCTTTCTTTAGTTATGTTAGGAACCTGGGTGGGAATTCAAAGATATGCTCAGAATTAGTCCAAAATGACGAAAAATACACCGAACCCACAGACATTGCCAACATCATAACTGACAGGTTCAGCGCAAGCTCCCCCCCTCCTCACCAAAAGGGCAAATATCTATCCCAGCAGAGTGCTGCCCCCCCCGACATCTCAGATGCTCAGGTAAGAGCCGCCCTCTCCAAAGCAAAAAACACAGCATCAATGGGACCAGACGGTGTCCCGGGCTGCATCCTACATGAACTCCAAGAAGAGCTAATCCCAAACATAAAACTACTGTTCAATCTCAGCCTTACTACAGGATATGTACCCAAAGAGTGGCGTACAGCAAAAGTGGCCCTCTCCACAATGGTGGTGCCTCAACGGACCCTGGAAACTATCGCCCCATAAGCCTGACTAGCTTGGTCTGCAAAGCTATGGAAAGGATCATCATGGACCTCATAAATAAAGATATTGGGGACCTACAGACACTGGATCCTACCCAGTTCAGCTTTGTTAAGGGCAGATCCTGCCTCTTAAACCTGGTCGACTTCTTTGAAACAGTCACCAAGGCCATTGACGAAGGGAAGGTGGTCCACAGCCTACCTGGACCTTGCAAAGCCTTGATACAATACCCCACCGGCATTATAGATAAGCTCACCAGCTTAAATATAAACCCTATGTCACTAGATGGGTTGCAAACTGGCTCAAGGACAGAACCCACATGGTTAGAATTGCTGGAGCCATGTCAGACTCCATACCAGTTACAAGTGGCATCCCACAAGGCTCAGTCCTGGGACCTCTCTTGTTCGGTATATATTTCTCAGAGGTACAGGCCAACACAGAAGTACTGTGGCTGACCAAGTTCGCAGATGACTGAAAACTTGGAGCCATAATCGACTCTCCAGCCGACACAAGCATCCTCCAAAAGGGCCTCATAGAAACAGACAACTGGTGCCAGAGCCATGGCCTCAAGCTAAATGCCAAAAAAGTTTATAGTCATCCCCTTTGGCAAAAACAAAGTGCCCACAAATTACCACATAGGTGGTAATCCATTAAGTACAGAAGAAGTAATTAGGGACCTGGGGACCCAAGTTGATAGCAATCTCTCATTTGGCAACCATGTGGCCAAAGTGGTTAGAAAAACATTTTATATAGCCCATCTAATCATGAAGGGATTCACATCTAGATTAGGGGAGGTCATCGTGCCTCTTTACTCATCCCTCATCAGGCCCATAATCAAGTACAATGCCCCTTTTGGGATGTACCTTACCAAACACCTGCAGCAACTGGAAAGACCCCAAAAGTACCTCACCAAGAGGATCAAAGGGCTCAAACAGATGCCATATGCTGCCCGGTTAAAGAAACTCCAGCTCTACTCAGTGGCATACCGCCTGCTAAGAGGCGATCTGTGCCTGACGTATAAAGCCATGTCCAACTCGGAATTAAGGGACATGCTGCACCTCAAAAAATCCAAATCCCATCGAGCTACACGCTCCAGAGACTTGAACCTCAGCACTGAAATAAATAGGACATGCTGGAGGGACAGATTCATAACCCAGAGGCTCCCTTCACTCTGGAATAAAATCCCAGATCAGGTTAGGCAGAGTCCCTCATTGACTCTCTTCAAGAGGAATCTTGATGAGTGGATGGGAGATCGTAGGTTTACCCCGGGTATCACTTCTGTGTCACTGTTAGACAGAGGCACAGTATACTAACCTCGAAAAAAGACATAGCAAAATTAATTTAAAATGGGTGGCGAAAGCCAAACATACTCTGGCTAGGCTTATAAATGTCCTAGGGCAGATAGCCTAGTATGAACCTATGAACCTATGGTTGTCTGTGTACATGAAGCAGTTGCTACACTGTCTCAGGATGCCCGTATCAACCAGACTGGCAGGAGAAACTGTAGGAAATTGTCCATCCATATTTGTCTGACTCAGAGGGAGAAAGGCCAGGTTGAACTAAGGGGTGGGCTTGTGCCTGTGCCTCTGCATCGTTATGTGATTCTCCATGCCCAGAAATATTTTTTCACTTTGACTATGCACTCCACAGATGTTTTGTTTTGAATTGGTGAGTTAATACACAAATCATAACTACTGTCGGTAAATTGCATGTGTGTGTGTGTGTCTGTGTGTGTGTGTGTGTGTGTGTGTGTGTGTCGCACATCTTCCAAATTCTTGGCCCTGCCCTTGTGCTGTCATTCAGCTGTATTCGTTTTTGTCATGCATACCTTCTCTATCTTTCCCTGCAGATGTTTTTCTCTATACCTGATACAAGTTTAACATCTCACCTATAACCTCACCACAAGTTATAGACTATTTTCTCTTTCTAGATTTTCTTTAGAGTTCAATTACCTCATTGCTACCATATTACTCACCGACACCTTGTATAGTGCTTGGCTTATAAGTACTTGTAGATGTTGTCACATCTGCCTTTATCCGTAATTATTTAATGTTTTAAGTACATGTGAAAACATGTTTTAGTTTACTACTATTTTTATGTTTTAGTTTTATCTATAACTTTGTATATGTCTTATTTATTATTTCTTCTCTGTTTATGCTACTCTAAAGAGGGATGCCAAGCCCTGACAGAGTTTGCTTGGAAGATAAAAAGTACATATCCACACCTTGGCATAAAAACACCAAAAAGGGGGGGGGGGGGTTGGAGGTAGGGAGGGACTGATTACTGCAGTACTGATTCACATGAAGATCATTGTACTGTTTACGTAAATGTACTATTATAATAGAAGTTTGACCGATCATTGTTGTGGTATTCTAAGTGATATGGGTAGACTACCATGCCTCAGAACAACTAGGAGGTGAAAGGGCAAGGGTCCCAAAGTCACTTGAGAATGATTCTGCTTGTCCTAAACCTGGAAAACAAATCTATGGGCAGGATTCACGAAGCCTCCGTGTAAGAGTTATAACTCATACACGGAGGTTGCAGTTAAACGGAGTGATGTCAGCATGCTCTGCATATTCATGAGAGCATGCTGAATCACACCGAAGGCCAACACGGTCCGTGTAAGACAGTAGGGGGCGTGTCCGTAGGCCGAGCCCTGTAAGCGGACACACCCCCAGAAGAGGAAAAGTACCCAAAGTAAACACCCATGACAGAGTCCACGGAAATGTGAAGAAACAGAACACAACACATGCCCCCACAGACTATGAACAGAAAATATATAAATAAACACGTTTTATATATTTTTTTAAATTGTAAAAATGTTTAACCATGAGTGTGCTCGTTTGCGCAGGCGTGCCCGTAGCGCAGCTACAGTTAGCAGTCAGTGGGAAAGCATATAAGAACTAAATATGTAAAATAAGCCAGGAAGCAATAGCATAGCGGCAGAGATGTTGGCTGAAGAGCAGGCATTCATGGTTCGAGCCCCCACAACACCAATATTTTTTTTTAGCAAAATAAGCAGGAAACAAGTCCCTGACAAATATGTACACATAAAACCACAATTTATGTAAAATGTAATGAAATAGCCCATTTATATTGAAGAAATGTGAGGTAACAAAAGAATAAAAAATGCCAGATGTGCTCATAGCTGAGCTACAGTTTAACAGAGTGAGTGCATCTGCCCGTAGATGAGCAGTGGTTTAACTGGTGCAAAATGAGTGCCGGTAGCTGAGCAGTGGTCTAACACACCAAATCTATGTGCCCCTAACTGAGCTGAGCATAATATGTGTGCCGATAGCCAAATGAGGCTTAAACCAGCGTACCCCGTTTGCGCGGAGCTGCGCACCGTGCAAACAAGCTAACCGACGGGCAACGTTAAGCAAGCCGTATCAAAACTGCCTTTACACAGACACACCCCTCAGCATGTCTAGACAGTCATGAAAAATAAAAAGCAGTGGCCAGCTTCGAACCCAGGATACTATACACCATAGTCAAGGTACAGAACCACTAAGCCATGACAGCAGTACCTAGAAATGCAATAATAGCTAATATATAGGAATGAATACAAACTAGAGCATGACAATGCAGGTTTACTGAAGTTGATACAATTCCAAAATGGCCAATCACAGATATGTGTGGGAAAAACGGACTATATAAGCCCCATAGGCGGGAATACACAACATAAACGATTGTAGAACTGACCTGCAGGCAGAATGACAGGTGTAGGAGAGGGTAGTTGCTTTCAAGCACAGAGGTGAGGTGTTGAGGAGTCCAGGTACATGGTCTGGCTCCTAGTCCATAATCATGAGGCCCAACTCATGCAGGGCCAGGTCCTCTGGGGCGCATACAGGGCCGAGGCGTGGGACCGGTTGGCTCATGATCTCACCAGTGCCACAGGGATTCCAAGGACTGGTGAACAGATCCATCACCACCATGCGGACCTGAAGAGACGCAAGCAGGACCAACTGAACCTCTGGATCCAGGAGGCCCGGCAAACACCCAACGCCCCACTACTGAGTAAGTAACATTTAATTATGTATGTAAGAAATTAAACTAGCTGATATTATGGAGATGTGTATTCCAATATTACTCCATTTATATTACAGCTGCAGGTGTCCATTCTGCGAACCGCAGAGCCTATGGCGATAGGCTGGTGCGGTTGCGCCACCAGGCAGGTCAGTAATCCACTACCAGTAACTGTAAAGAAATATAAAAGTATGACAGTCAGCAAAAGAGTGCAGTGTAGTCAGTAAGGAATAAAACCTGCAAGTAACAGTGTGACAGTGTCTGCAAGTATTGCTTGATTACCAAACTGTGTTTCAGCCTGTAAGTTAAACCGAAAGATGAAACTGTCTGACATATATTCTGAAATAAAAATGCCCTACCTGTAAGAAAACAGTACACAACCTGCAGCAGGCTGAAAAGTATAGCTGCAGAAGATGATGAAATCACGTGTGAAATATATCCCTGTGGAAATACTGAAACATGACAGAAGTGAGACTGCTGGAAAGGATTGTAATAACTACAGGTAAAACATGTCAATAAAGCCTAGAAGTAAGTACCATCCTGAATAGTAAAATGAAAGCAAGTGAGAGAGTGTGAGAAAGTGTCATGAATCCAGCAATACAGTAGTAATAACCCTGAATAAAGTATACTGCAGTCAAGACAGAATGAAATGCATGTGAGATTCAAAACCAAACAGCGAAATCTGTTCAAAGTCTTGCTGCATCTGGAATGTGTATCCCAAAATCTGGATATGTTGCTCTCAGTCTGCAATATGCAGATAGGATGATTGTCTGATATAACAAACATCCACACTTGTCTACAGCTATATAAAGCAAATGTAGCAGGATGATGTAGCTGAACAAAGCTAGATATGAATGTGTATGAAAAACAATAAAACTGTATATTAATTTTGCATTAACAGTCCTATCACCAAGTTGAAATATGTATCATATAGGAAACTGTAGTTAGAACAGTAGTGTGTATATAACTGTAGCTATTAGAAATGTACAGCATATGTATTGTTATTCGAAGGTGTTAATATTATTTTCTTTACCCCACCCTATAACCACATATAACCCATTCCACATGAAAATGGTATGTGCAATCACAATTAACACCCCTGGACGTTTGTCCTGTTGGGTCATATATATTTGCATGTCTGTTGATGCATCTGCCCTGTTCATACATCCACACCTGATGGCCTGTTGCCATCAATTAACCCTGCATGTTGTTGGACTGTGTATTTCTGTTCAAATTATGCATGTGTTATGCATGCTGTTCAATGGTGTGAATATCTGGGTGTTTGGTTAATGGGAATACTAATGCATGCTGTTACAACTAATTGTGAATGGTATTATATGTCACTAACCCAAACTGTCATGACATAATGCAAAACATAGGACAACAGGGAAGGCGGGTTCCAGCGGACCCACCCCTCCCACCTCAGCTGGCGAGTGCACCTGGCACTAGTGCCGAGTCCGGACCCTCCTCCAGTGGCCCTGTGCCACCTGCGGGTGGAAGGGCTGCAGGGGATGGGGCTCACCCCCCCCCCCTGCAAGTGTGGCTGGAGGAGAACCACCACTCACCCTCCGTAGCATCCGGACTGTGGTGCGTAGGGAGATTTGGGACTCTGTTCTCGAGCCCCTACGCCAGTTCGAGGCACGGGTGGTGCAACTAACGGGCATGCCTGTTGCCCGGCCTACACAGCCCCCAGCACAGCCCCGTCCTGGGCAGTGAAGGAACAGTGGCAACTGCCTATGGGTGGGGATATCAGTATCACTGTTGCCATCTGTGGGCTCATGGGCTCTGGATATCCAAACCTCCGTCCCCGTCAATTGTGTAACCCCCCCCACACGTGTCATACACCGCCCCTGTATGCGTCTTGTTTGTCTTGTCTGTTTACCTACCCAACCTACCTCCCCATCTGTACCGACTTCCTTCACCTGACATACCACCCTCACCTGAAAAAAAAAAAAGGGCACTCTGTACCCACAAAAAAAGTATGCCCCATACATAGCTGCCCATTCCGCACACATGTCTGCTGGACATGGAACCTATCAATTACAATTGGCTGTACAACAAGTATTATTGTTGTCCTGACACCTCTCTCAGGGGTGGAAGGTTTCAAATGTCACACCAAATTACATACATATGCACAGCTGTTGCTGATGAAGAAATGGGCAGCTATGGGCCTTACCTACATCCCTCCTGCACATCCCAAGCTTGTTTCCCTACTGTCTTACCCTCTTTGTGACCCCTTTTTCACCACTTTCCTGTCTCCCCATTTTCTTTTCTTTCAACGAAAATAGCGTGGGTGTGCGCCAGAGTGAGCACCGTTAAGCGGTTGTAAGCGGGTGTGCGCATGTGTGCACGGAGCTAACCGCCAGTGCGCATGCGTGAGCTCAGCGCAAACCAGCGCTAACCCAGTTACAACTGCTTAAAAGTGCCTTAGTCACTTTGATTGACAGGTCCTGTACTCAGTTCAAAAGCAAAATAAAATCCCACTGTCAGTCTCGAACCCAGGACCTTGGAAACACTAGTCTGTACAACCTACCACTACACCATGACTCTTATACAAAAACACTGTGCTAAAATAAATATAACATGTAATAGTAGGGATGAATGTAAAGGGAATATAGGATGTGTAGTACACAAAGCATGTCATTTAAAATTACTGTCAAAACTACTGGATTTCCATAATAGTAGTGTGTGAACAGAAACAGCCATGCTAGTTGGCAGCTTGTAGATAATAAGGTCAGTTAAAGTACATATCTAAATGTATGTATATGTACATATAGGTATATAAATATATATCTATATATAGTTGTAGGAGTCAATCTGCATACACACTTGCTACAGGGAACATGACAGAGGAATGGAGAAATGTGAATATACAACACAGCCTGAATCATGAGAGAGATACTAACCTTTACACTCACAGAACACTGTCCACAGCATACCAGCATGGTCCCCGCCCTCACAATCTGAAAGGGCAACGCCTATCCCACATACCCTTTTATAGCACTGACCTGAAATCACAGTGAGAACTGCAATCAGTACACAACTGGCTGTATGCAATTAGCAAATGCTGGCTTACAATTGGTGCAGAGGCCATCACATGGACCTATGCAGATACCTACAAAAGCATCCAGTGCTAACACTCCCCACATGCAATACATTCATTGCATTGTCTGTAAGCAGACAGAGGGAGAGCAAAAAAAAAAAATTAGACACTGTGGATCTGTCACCAGAAGCTGTCAGCACTGACAGTAGCAGCAGCAAGCGGAAGCTGTGGTAACGCAACCAGCTGCGACAAACAGAGGTAATGCAAAGTAGCAGGTTAATAGTGTGCATACTGTGAACCCTCCAAATGTGTCATAGGTCTGTATCCATAGGTATGTCCATGTGATATGTTGTGTGTACGTAGTTCCTCCAAAAGTGGATGACCATACATTACATGTCAATCAGTCGTAGGCCATGATCCTGGCAGCAGTTGTCTGTGCATTGGCCCAGCAAGGGCTGTAGTGTCTGCTTTGAAAGGTCAGCCAGGTTAAAAAGTCAGGATCAGCCCATCCCAACGGCACACTGGCTGGGAACAAGTGTCTGCAGGTACCCAAAGTCACTGCATATGCATCCCATACTGCATAATTCCATAGCTTAGCAGACCAGGCCCGTTATGCATATGATGTGGTAATTCCCAGGGTCAGTCGAGGTGCCCCCTTAGTGGTGTGGGACCACTGTTGCTGTATGCCACTGTCCAGGTACATATCCTGTAGTACGGCCAAGATAAACTATCAGTGTTATATGCAGTTGTATGTCCTCTCGGAGTGCCGGTAGCACACATCCAGGGATACCACGAGGTCACAGTGATGCTGTGCATTCTTCTCTGCTGAGGGCGGCCCTCACCTGGACATGTGAGATGATAGGGAGGTTACATCCAGCTGTGATAAATATATCAACTGGTGGGGGAGAAGGAGGGGGGATACGTGCACCGAACATGTCTGCAAGACTGTTGCCAATATCCGTGTGTTTGGTGAATGTTAAGTAGGTGTGTATTAACACAGAGCATATCTGAGGCATGTGGTCCATATGTGTAACATAACTGAAGAAGGCCTTGTGGTCATCCATAGTGTCTGTGTCCATTTCCCTCCCAGAGTAGGCCGTGGCCATTGTTATGATGGTCTGTAGAGTAGTACCAGTGCTGACCACAGATGCCTTCCCATAATGTGAATGTGCTCTGTCCTGCAGTAGCCTCCTGCTATTGTTATACATACATATCAAAGTAGTCTACTGTGCTGGTGGTGGTGGTGGGATATGTATATCCAGGCTGAGTAACTTCTGTCCACATCACAGTAGTGGACGGTGTCCCACATACAGTACCTTGGGATGAACCCCCAGAGTGAGGTTGTGCATTGCACCTGTCAGTGTGTGCTGACCGATGGGGCATGCTACTATGTTGTGTGGAATGTGGCAGGTATTGTTGCACAGGTGTTGGCTGAGCACTGATATCTGGCCATGTACCTGTGTATCCACCACGACACACACATATGCAACATATGGGAGTAGTAGTATATCACTACACATGAGTATCATGTATAGTATGTGTGCCATATATAGCTGACATGGTCTGCTGATATCCTGTTTCTGTTCTCTTCCAGGGAGATGGCGCAACAGCGTAACCCCGCCTACTCTGTGGCGGAAGATGAGGAGATCCACCAGAGCCTGGTGTGGGAGTATGACATCCTGTTTTCCCGCACCAGTCAGAATCAGCAGGAGAGGGCCGCACTGTGGCAAGACCTTGTCCGTAGGGTAAATGATATTGGCACGCATAACAGGACATATGAGCAGGTACGACATCACTGCAGTGATTTAATCCGAAGTGTCCGGCAGCGTCGGCAGCGTGCATCAGATATCCACAGGCAACAGGTCGCCACAGGAGGTGGGGTGGCCACACATCCCCCCCTCACCAGACTGGAGGGGCTACTCCTAAGTGTTGTGGCTCCAGCCCCGGAACACCAACAGCAGTACACCTGCATTATGATGGAGGCTGGTTCCACACAGCAGCACGACATGGAGCGTGCAGGTAATATGCCATATGTACACTTGACTGTTCTGTACACAGTATCATATGCAATATCAATGGCACAGTTGTACCCACTGACATTAATCACATAATTTCTGCAGGTCCCTCCAAGGTTACAGCAAGACAGGCCATCCATGCTGGTGAGTGTGTTTAACATAACCTATAATAGTCCTGATAATGCTAGTAACAGTAGTGTAACTCAGTAGTGCTCTGTGTGTATACTGCGGGGTGTGCATGTGTGCATGTGTGCCTGTGCCCATGTGTGCATGTGTGCATGTGTGCCTGTGTCCACGTGTGCATCTGTGCATGTGTGCCTGTGTCCATGTGTGCATGTGTGCATGTGTGCCTGTGTCCACATGTGTATGTGTGCATGTGACCATGTGTGCATGTGCCCATGTGTGCATGTGACCATGTGTGCATGTGTGCATGTGTCCATGTATGCATGTGTCCACGTGTGCATGTGTCCACGTGTGCATGTCTGCATGTGTGCATGTGTGCCTGTGTGCATGTGTCCACGTGTGCATGTCTGCATGTGTGCCTGTGTCCATGTGTGCATGTGTGCATGTGTGCCTGTGTCCATGTGTGCATGTGTGCATGTGTGTACAAGTACATCACTGGTAACAATGTCTGGAGACTGTAAACTGCATTTCTTGTCTTCCTCCCACAGGTTCTGGGGCTGCTCTGGTGACCTGCAGCAGGGAACCTGAATCCTGTGCCACGGCTACTGGTAATGATGATATTTGCGTAATGGTACAGGAAGGTGTGTCAGGGTCTGCCATTGGTCAGCCAATTGACAGTACACAGCTGTCAACCCCATCATTGTGCACAGTCATCCTGCCTGTACATCCTTTGTCACCATTGTCCCTAGGTGATGGACAGGATACAGTGGGCATAGACCAGGGTAATGTGGTACCTGTGGCACATGCATCCCCACACAGCAGCCATGGGCAGGGTCCTCCGATGGTACCACACAGACAGTTGCCCATGGGTTCTCGTGGGAGCATCCGTGGGCGTACTGCCTCTGGCCGATGTGCCCAAAGAGGTCTGTCAACCTCAGCTATGTTTCGGACTGTCATGCAGGCACAGTCACGTATGGAAAGGTACACCACACAGGGTCTGAGGGAGCTGAGAGCATGTCGCACAGCCATGACAGACAGTATGCGTGACATTGCGGATGCTATCCGTAACTTCACCGATGTCATAGACAGACATTGTGGGGACATATTACAGCAGTTCCACAACCAGATGTCCATGAGCCAGGGCAATGGTGGGCGTTTGCAGCATCGACGTGGCCGTATGCCGGCAGCAGCAGCAGCTGGCAGTCGGCGTGGACGACAACAGGCTCGCCCATGCCCCCATAGTGCCAGCAGCAGCCCCAGCAATGCTGGGTCTGTGCTGTCATCGGAAAGCCCCAGGAGACCATGTGCACATGGCTCTGGACAGTCCCAACAGGGACTTGTGTCCAGTCAACACACTCCCGCTTCTGATGACAGTACCCAGTCTGGCTTTGTACTGGATACGGTTCATAGCACCCCTGCTAGGCACAGGTACCGTGTCTGATCTGTATGGCCTGCCAGGTGCAGTCTGTGGCTGTCCACAAACCCCTGTATATGGCAGCCATGAGGTGGAACTGTGTGCATGCATACACACATGCGAAATGTTAACACCTAGGGCAACCACATACACACACACACTGCACCAACACTGCCCCACCCATTACTGCTGCCCCTCACCAACACACATACACACACATGTCAATTGGTGGTATCAGTGGCTGACTCAGGCATACCTAATCCACACTCTGTGCATATGATGACACTGTGCCACCTCCTGCAATCTCCAACATCATTGCGGGAACAGGTAAACACGTTGCTGATGCACAGGGTGACTACATAGAAGTGTATTAGTAGTATCATGTTGGTAACAGTACAGTGTGCTGCTATGACTGTGTGTTTATCCCAGCATGCCTGCTGCAGTAACTGTATGAATGTCCTGAATTGTTATCTGCACCCATAGTACATGCCAAAGTATAACAGCTGCACATAATTGCATGCCGGTGGTAAGGTTGTCAACAGATAGCCGCATACATGGGTAGCACAGGGGGAAAGCTAACGCAAGTAGTGATATGCAATGGTGGACATGTACAGTAATGGTGTCAAGTTGCCCACAACGACTATGCCATGTGGATGTTGGCGAATGCAGATATGTGTGCATTACCAATGTAATCCAAATCACAAATGAGTATGACATACTATCAGTTCTGCCATGGGCATCTGCGCTGCGTATTCCTGGGTACATGTTGATAGTGCCTACATATTTGCATTGTTACTTACTGTTATTGTTACCCCTTCTTTGTTGTACAATGCACTACTTCCAGCCCTATTTACTGTAGCTTTGTTTGCATGCATGTTCGCTTGGGGTTCCCTGGAACACTGCTTACACCTGCAATGCAGAGTTACAGTGCTTCTGTAGACGTCTAGTGACATCTGCATAGTGTATGATACGTATGTCAACTTTACACATGACAGAACGTCACTGTCTGTCCTGTACGCATGTACGTTGCCTGTGACATATTGCACACATCTTACCTGGCATTTACCCACATGTGCAGTCATATATGTCAGTGCTATGAAACAGTAGCGGTACACCCACACATACACACCTTCAGTATGTTGTTCCCCATTGGCCCTATGTGTTGGTACTCACCATGGCAATCACACTACTAGGGTAGCATGTGCAAAGGTAACCTGTGAATCTCCGCTATGATCCAGTTGTGGTTTATGTGAGTCATGTGTCATTGTCACAGCTGCCACATGTATGCAGTCAGCCATCACCCTTGGCCAGGAACGTACAACACATGTGTGGGATGCCACCACACAGCCAATCTGGAGACTGGTCTCTCTGAACCCAGTAATGCCATACCCTGTCAGGTGGCATGTCATATATACTACATCCTGGACAAATGTCAACCCCAATCCCTGCTGCTACTATTGATAATACCCCTGATAATACCCCTGAAGATATTCCTGATAGTGTTGACCAGTTCTTTACTGAGACATTTCAGGCCCTAGCTAGCCATCTACCTCCTAGCTCCCCTGGTCCTGAAAGTAGCACCCCTAGAAAACTACTTGCGTCCAGCTGCCAACCAGTCGCCACTTCACTTCTCCGTACCTTGATTGAAACAGTGAAACCCACTACACTTTCTGCTGATCAGCCCCCTGCCGAGTACTTATCAAAACCAGATGATGCTATTATTGCTTACCCCATCTCAAAGGTAATCAAAGGAACCATGTTAGAATCTAACTTTCCCACCATCTGGAAAATGTCATATGTAATCCCACTTCACAAAGGAGGCAGCTATACTGAAGTCTCCAATTATAGGCCAATAGCTATACTCACTCCACTTGCAAAGATTATGGAAACTTTCGTCATAGACAAGTCATGCACCACCTAATCCAAACTTGCATTATGGCAGACACTCAGCATGGCTTATGTCCTCATCACAGCACTACTGCAGGCCTCCTATCCTTTACTAACACCATAAGACATACTTGCAACAATAATTCTATATCTGCAGCCCTCTTTTTGGATATTTCAAAGGAATACGATATGGTTGATCACCAACTTGTACTCCACACCCTGCAAAGACTGTCTAGATACTGGAGCCTTCCAATGGTTTCAATCCTACCTGCATGGTCGACAGCAGGCTGGCCTCTGGCAGAACAAACTCTCTAACCTTCTGCCTAACACCCTCAGAGTACCACAAGGCTCTATACTAGGGCCCTTGCTGTTCTCCATCTTCATTAACGACCTTTATACTGTCATCCCAAAAGTCAGCTGTATCCAATATGCTGAAGACTCTACTCTGATCTGTTCAGCCACATCTCCAGTAGAGTTATGGTCAGCTACCCAGACCACCTTTAATACAATAGAAAACTGGCTTTCTGAACATCATCTGATCCTAAATCCCAAATAAACTAAACTGCTGTTATTTCATCAACACGTAGGTCTACCACTTTCACCGTTACCATAACATCAACTGATGGCACAATAATCTCCCCTGACCCATCTCCGAAACTATTAGGTGCCATCATAGACAATAATCTCAAATGTGACCTACATGTTAACCAGAGTATCAAAGCCATCAATAGAAAACTAGGGTCACTTTACAGAATTAAAGCCTTCCTAGCCTCTCCAGCTAAAGGTGCCATAGCTCGCTCACACCTTGTTTCAACCCTTCTGTATGCATCCCCTCTACTCTCGAATCTGAACAAGACTGCTCTTAACAAACACTCAATTTGCTACAACCACATTGCCAGGTTTGCCACTGGGCTGCCTTGTAGGACACATCATTGCATCAATCTAAATCAGCTTGGTTGGCTTGTAATACCCAGCCTAATACAGTATAACCAACTGATTATGGCCTATAAAATCCTCTGTAATCCAGACAATACTCCTGCACTTCAAATATTATCACCCCCTATAACAATCCTAGACCACTTCGATCCTCTAACAAATTACTACTTCAGACTAGCAGGTTTAATAACACAGCCGGTGATTCTCTCTTTGCAAACCCTGTAAGTAGATTCTGGAACTCACTTCCAGCTGATATTACCCTACTGTCCACCTTAGGTCAATTTAACAGTAGACTCAAACAACATGTTTCACTTAACTGGCTATGTCAATGTATCAAGCCTGGCTAACTCGAATGTGTAAAATCTGTGAACCACTTTACTGTGTAATTATAATTTAATCCTGATGTGCTCAGGACTAACATTAACCTGTGGAACATGTTTGACTTGCTTACTTATGTAATCTCTGTAAATAATCTGTTTGTAATATGTAATGCTAGTTTTATGTAATGCTGTATCTGCTACACTCATAGCTTGTCTCCACGGGCCTCCCCTGGAAATGGACATGCATCCATTCAGACTATCCCAGTCAACAAATGTAGGATAAATAAATAAATCAATAAAATATATTACAGTGACTACAATACAAGTCAGACATTGACACACACTGTCAGCATGCTGAACACACTGGGGCATACATGGGGACTCAGAATAGCAGCCTGCCTGGGCATCACACACCTCCGCAGCTAGCACACAGGCATATGTTCCATCGGAATAGAGCACATGCCACACATGGCACGCACATCCCCTGTGCCACACACTCACAGCCTGTAGGGCTACACAACACACCTGCTACAGACATGTCAGGTACCTGTCTTGTGTGCTGCACTGGGGTCCCACTCAACAGGCTGTATCTGGTGAATGTCACAGTGATATGCCTCGGGGCACTATGGTCCACCACAGCACACATGCATACAGGTCAGTCAGAGGCATGGACAGATATGACTCACTCACTGACCATGCCAGCATGGCTGCCTGAGACATACCTCCCTGGACTGCATGATAGGGAACATAGAATGGATCTCTCAGCATGTGGTACAGGCCAGTATGAGCCTGATGTTGGTTGCCAACATACCCTCACCAGGTATTCTACCACTATATGTGGGAAGGGTGTTGTATGTCTACATTATGCTCCACTGTCATTCATAGGATATCCACTGGCTGTCAATGTGTGCTTACATGCTAGGGAAGCCACAATGATGTGCAAGGGTCATCTTGCACGTGACACCCATGGCCCGATGTATAATGGCAAAGCTCCTTGGTACACACATACTGCCTTATGCTGCAGGACATGGTTTACATAGTGACCTCCGGGGGTATCACACAGGTTAGGACACTAACAGTGCTGCTACACAACAACAGCAGTGTACCCTGGAAGATGCATGCACCAGACACTGCCCTCAGCGTGGTGAACTGCAATGTCTGTGCAGTACCAGATTCATGTTTCATGGCTCACAGGTGTTACCCGTCACTGACAGGTTATGCCCCATACCATGCCTGTCATCCCCTACACATGTAACACACATGGATAGGGGGTGGCATCCCAAGGTAACACAGATACACACACCTCCAGGTTGTTGGCACAGCACAAACCATCAGGGCCTACTCATGTGCAGCTAACAGTGTGTCGGACTGCCATCTGGTTTATAGCCTGGCACACACAACCCTCCCATACACAGGAAGACCACCTATCCTCCATAACAACACTGGCAATATGATAGTCTTAAGAACTGTGTTTATATGGCCGGACTGCATCCAGCCAAACATTGTGTGTGAGCATTACTGTAGCTACAACACACTAGTTGAATGGTTCACAGCATGTGGTCACCGAATTGCAGTGGAATGACATGTTACCACTACCACAACAGGTGGGAACATGCAGCACCTGTACATCGACTACATGTACACTATATGGCCCAGACCAGATGTGTATCCCCTGCTGTAGGTCAAACACCCACACAAGGTCATACTGTGTGACACAACCACACGTGACAGTTGTGGGTTACCAAAACATACCTATCTGTACTCTGACAATGGTAATAGACACAGAAGCAGAGCACACTATTGGCATTACTAGCCAACTAGCCCTGTTTGGCTGTGCTGATAGTGTGGTGACATCCTCTGTGTTTACTGGGGGAGTATGCAGCATCTGGTGTATTGTAGTATTTGCCAAAAGGACCTGTTTGCACACACTTGCATTTACACACACCCTACTACCCCCACACACATGCACACTTGCCACTTGCAGGATTCATTCCCCTACCTAACTAAGTCATGACACGTGAGAGAGACGCATCAGCAAAGCGCACTATTCCATTTACTAAATAGTTCCTCTTCTCTGGCTATACTTATAGGGTGCTGACAACATCAATATTTTGAAAGGGTAATGTGCATCAGGTAGTGTGATTTCCTGATTGCCAAAACTAACATGTTTTTCATACGGAAATGCACACACACAACCTCCTCACATCTAAACACACACACATGCCATTGACAGGTTTCAAACTCCTACCTAACTACATTATGATACTCTGTAGAAACGCATTAGCAGAGTGCGCTATTGACATTACTGGGAGGCTTCCCTTCTCCTGCTGTACTTATAGGGTGCTAACATCATCTGTGTTTACAAATGGGAGTGTGCATCCTGTAGTGTGTTCTCCCAGTTGCCAAAAGGGACATTTCCCTCACACAAATTTGCACACACACAGTAATCCCCCTCATCCAAACACACACACACTTGCAGGATTCAAACCACTACCTAACTATGTTATGACACTCGAGACGGACGCATTAGCAAAGCGCGCTATTCGCATTACTGGGAGGCTTCCCTTCTCCTGCCGTACTTATAGGGTGCTGACATCATCTGTGTTTAGAAAGGGAAGTGTGCATCCTGTAGTGTGTTCTCCCAGTTGCCAAAAGGGACATTTCCCTCTCACACACACACACACACACACACACACACACACACACACACACACACACAGAGCATTTGCAGGATTCAAACCCCTACCTAACTATATTATGACACTTGAGGGAGACGCATTAGCAGAGCGCACTATCAGAATTACTGGGCATCTGTTCTGCACCTGTAGTATTTCTAGGGTGCTGACATCTTTATTTCTACAGAGGTATGTAGATGTAGTACTACCTGTCAGGTGGGGGATAGCATATATATGCATTTGCAGCCACCTACGTCAGGGTCAGATATGCACATCGCACTGGCAGGTTATGTTCTATACCATGCTTTGGGACCACAGGACCTATAACACACAACACAACCAGTCCAGAACACCACACCCACATCCAGGACACACACTTAGCTTCCCTGGGAACAGTGCCAGGATATGCAGGTATTCACATACACCATTCCAGTTGTTAACATCAGGTACAGGCATATTGTGTGTGAGAACTAATCAGGCCTCTACCACTTTACCCTACAGCCACTACAATTTGTGGGTCCATGTGCTATGGCAGAACCACACACCACAGCCACATGGGTGAATACATATTGCACCTGTCCATCTGCAACGTGGGTACTCACTGTTCCACACCAGAGGTAGACCACCATTGTTGATATCTGACCATACCCACCTTTCCCTGGAAATCCATATCTCATCTCCACACCCAGGCAAGGTTGTCACTGCACACAAACTGTGTTTAGCACAGGCAGACTCTACACTTGTGTAAACTGGGGTGGATGACTTCAGAGGACCCATGCTGGAGGACTATACTGGCCACTCAGCATAATCCTTGACAATTGCATCCTATGAGCATGTGTACAGTTTGCATTGGTCATGCTATCCCACATATACCCATGACTGTTCCACAACAAGACACCTGTCAGCTGTACACCGGCCATATATGCACCGTTCAACAGACTGAGTGACCTAATACATTGCAGAGCTGTAGCCCACAGAGGAAGGACATCTGTGGACAGTTCCAGCATGGCACTTCATTCACACATACTCATTACAACACCGTGTTGACAGTGGAATCATCCAGAGAATGCAGATAGGGCTCCCCTCAGTCTGTTATTGATGGACACCTACTGTTGGAGATCCTCGGCAACCCTCTCACAGCACACACCGACAACATGGCTGTGGCTTAGCACATTCAATCCTTGAGACCTCCACGGTGCCCCTGCTTGACAGAGGCACAGCTCACTAGCCTCACATGTTGCCTTCTGTGACCTACTTTACAGTGGCACGTTAGCCTACTATCCTGGGGATGCAGATGCCAAGCACACTCTGGCTGAGCTGTCATTCCCTGGGGCAGGAAGCCTAGTATTGACCTCTACACCCATATGTTCAATTGTCGGATGCACAATATTTGTTGTGCTGTTCTACTGTTTGCAGGTCTTTATTGCCATAGCATTCCCTGTTTTTATGACCAACTTGTGTATCTGTGGCAGATGTTTGCATATGATGGAGATCCACTATATCACTTATGTCTCTGTGGTCATTTACTGTGTGCACTGGGCTGATTGCTGTGTTGTGGTTGGTTCCTGGACTGACACATACAAATACCAGATATGTGTGGCCAACTGCTACACGGAGATATGGCCTAAGTGTGTGAGCATGCCCAGTTCAGCCTTTCCATGGCATGTTGTCTGACATATGCCTCATTTATCAAAGTATGCGAGCATGCCCAGTGTGAGCTTTCCATATGTTGCACTCTGAAGTCCACCACATATTTGGGTGTGTGTGACCTTCGACAGTATCGCACATTTATGATTGTGTGTTGGGTGTCATGTTGTGTACTAACTGGCCAACTGCTTCATGTCTGCCACAACAGGGATTATACTGTGCCTGCAGGAATTGCATGGGATACATTGCAGACAGTTCTCCACATACTTTCATAATGACCTAACACTGTAGTACCGTATAGTGTACTGGTTCGGTACTTTCACTGTGGTGGACAGTATCCTGGGCTTTAGTCCTATCACTGCTTGACATCTTTATAGTGAGCACAACAGACTGTGTAGGGGCCATTTGTGCACATATGACCATGTTGCAATATGTTCAGATATGGACTACCTACACCAGGCTCGTCCAACATTGCTAGTGTATTCCACAACATGGGTGGACATTGGCAAACACTAGCGATGTTCTGTAGGCCATTTCTGATGATAGTCACAGGGTGTGTTTGTCCTTCGACACACATTGTACCTGGAGTTTGCCATTACATATGTCATGGTTGGTATACTGTGCCTCTGTCTACCTCTGACATAACAGTGATACCCAGGGTAGCCTACCATCTCCCATACACTCATCAGGATGCCTCTTGAGGGGTGTCAATATGTGGCACTCTGGCTGACCTGTACCAGGAGTTTACTGAAGTGTGGGGGTGCCTTCTGTGTTATGGATCATTCTGTACAGCTTGTCCTATGTATGTCAGTGCTGGGGTTCAGGTCTGTCATATGCATAGCTCACTGCCATTCAGATTGTACAAGGTGCAACATGTTCATTCATTCCAGGTTGGACATGGCTTCATACATCAGGCACAGCTTTCCTGTAGCTGGGAAGGATGGCGGTGTGTGGGGCTGCAGTTTGTTTACTCAGGCAACACATGGCATCTGTTCATGCTCTTTGCTACCCCTGGTGGGGTACTGTTGTGGACTTTACAGTTGATGGAGGTGTCTGCTGTGGTATATCCCACAGGGGCTATTGTAGTCAGTTGTGATGCTGATGGAGGATGGCTGCGGAGCCAGACTGAGTTCCCCTTATCTACATCTGCCAGCCTTCATCTTTGGGTGGGTATATGGTACATGTTTCTGCGAACACTACACACACATGTTTGTCCAGTGCAGGATATTTATCACCTTTTGTACCCAGGTCTCACATTACATGTTAGGTGCCTCATGGGTTAACACCTGTGTGGTAATTTGTGGGCACGTACTGTATATCCACGGTGGTTGTCTATACCCAGTTCTGCGATTAGCTTGCTGACATGGCTATGGCTACAGTTGTCTGTTGTAGGTGGCCTTTTTGTGGGTTGCTTGTGTCAGCTGGGGGTCGGATATGGTGGGCTTTTTGTACTCCTCTGCATACATGCTCAGTCACAGTCCTTCCATGTTGGCCTATACCTATGGGACATGTATACAGAACGGGTGTGGGGGGTCCAAGACCAGGCCTTGTGGGATGCCACTCATATCCGCTTTG
Source organism: Protopterus annectens (assembly GCF_019279795.1). Lineage (NCBI taxonomy): Eukaryota > Metazoa > Chordata > Ceratodontiformes > Protopteridae > Protopterus > Protopterus annectens. The sequence goes on from NC_056732.1 coordinate 1,728,808,779, forward strand.
TAGTCTGACATGGATGCGGCATGTCTGACCATGTCAGTTCTGCCCTTGGTCTGCTTTGCAACCCCTCTACTGACATAGGGGTGTATATTTAAGCTGGTGAACATACCCATACTGAACACGTACGGTATTGTCTAGAAGCATGTGCACGGTCCAGCTACGCTGTGTGGACCACATAGCCCTCATCAATGACCTTAATGACTGCTTCAAATGGGTCAGGCATGTTTAGGGGCCGGTCCTGCAGTTACAACAGCCACAGTGTGTAGGGTCCAGTATCAGTAGGTCCACATTAGCCTTCTGTCTGTGGTACATACTGATCCTTTCCATAGCTGTGCAGAACAAGCTTGTCAGGATCCTGGGGTGGTAGTTTGGAGTATCCATTCAGGCAACACCTTTGTTGTGATGGACCACTGTTGTTCTACACTGCTCTTTGGGTACATATCCTGTGGTAAGGCTGACATTGGCCAGTAGTGTGATTTTTGCAGTCCATTACTCTTGGGGTCCATGTTGGCCTCAGCACAGGACACCATCACATACCTTTGCTGCTGTGTGTTCTGCTTTGCAGATGATGGCTGTTACCTCAGCATCTGCAATGTCAGGGGACCATCTGCTGGGATAGGTATTTTGCACTCGAGGGGTGTTTGCACTGCACCTGACAGGTTGTATGTTAGCAATATGTATGTGTGTTTGGTATGTTGTTTGTAATATCTGTGTGATTCAGAGCATATCTGTGGATGCCCAGCATAGTTCCTACCATCAGTTGGGTAAGCCTTGTGATTATCCTTAGTGTCCTGTACGTGTTGTATCTTCATAGGTTCATGGGTTCATAGTAGGCTAGACACCCTAGGCCATTAGTAAGCCTAGCTAGAGTGTGTGTGTCTTTCGCCACCCCTTGCTATGTTCAATTATGGCCATTTATGAGGTTCTTCACTGTGCCTCTCTCTGGTCGTGACACAGTGGGGACCCCCAGTATACATGTACGGTCATCCATCCACTTGGCAATATTCCTGTTGAGGGGTGTCAGTGAGGGGCTCTGCCTACCATGGATTGGGATCCTGTTTCTGGGTGTGGGGAGCCTATGGGTTATGTATGTGTCCCTCCAGCACATCTTATTTCATTATGTGTTGAGGTTGACATCTGTGACTCTCACAGCTCCAATGGCTTTGATTTCCTGTGGTGTAGCATGTCCATTACTCCTGTGTTGGACATGGCTTGGTACAACAGACATACAATGCCTCTGTGTAGGCAGTGTGTGACTGCAGTCAGCTGGGGTGTCTACAGCCAGGCAGCATATGACATATATTTCACACCCTTTATCCTGTCGGTGGGGTAACTATGAGGTCTTCCGAACCGCTGCAGGTGTCACGTATGGTACATCCCATATGAGTCATTGTACTAGATTATGGGTCTGATAAGGGAACAGTAGAGCGGCACAGTGACCTCTGTTGATGTTGATGTGAATCCTTTCATGATACGGTGTCCAGTATCAACGGTGTCCAGTATCCACAGTCTTCATAGCCACATTGGCATTGTGGCTGTCACATGACAGATTAATGTCGACCTGTGCCCCTAGGTCCCTGATGACTCCTTGCATACATAATGGTTTGACACCTATGTGGTACTCTGTGTACCTTGTCTGGTATTTCGTGGAACATTCATACTGTCCAGTGTCTTCGGATGTCTGGGTGGGGTTCTTGTGTGTGAGAGTGTGGTCTGTCACATGCTACAGACTGTACAGCAGTTTTGACTACAGTTATGTGCACATGGGTGGTGTCCGCTGCTTTGTGCATTGTCAGTTACCTGGCTATATGGGTGTCCATGCTGCATATGGATACTCCCCCTCCTTTGATGTCTTGGTGCAGGTGTTGGGGCCATAACACATGGTATGTGGTATAACCTAGTAGTGCTGGTGTGCTATTACTATGCCTGCAGCAGGCTTCTGTCACTGGACAGGCATCAATGTTCTCCATAATGGGAAGTGCCTCAGGGGTATGCATATTGCAGTTTACACATCTGGCATTGGTCAGCATTACCCTTATGTTTCCTACCACTTATGTTTTCTAGGGTGGTGGGTAGTCTTTTTGGCCTTGCCTACATACGGCTCTATGGAGGCGGCAAAGGCCTTATCCAGTATCCAGATGCACACGGGTAACAGCTGACAGCCATCCCTGTAACAGCAGCATGGCTTGTCATGCTTGACATCTCAAGCAGACACACATTACACCCTCTTGGACTGACAGCTGTAACTGTGCCAGCTGTTAAACATGAGCATTCTGTGTTTGTACTGTGGTATCATTCTTGGTGAGGGTTGGATGCTGCACACAGCCAGTGTCATCCCGCCCTGGGGTACATACTCGGAGGGACCATCCATGTCTCATTTGATATTGACCAGGAGGTACATCTCAGGTAATTCACACCAGCATGGACATTGAGTGCATCATATTTCTGCTTACTTTGGGGTGACCTGCATTTGTGTTAAGTGGCATTTTGTGGCTACCTACAAGCAGCTTACTCTACCCTTTCCCTTGTTCAGTCTGGTGAGTGGGACAGCTGTGTGTCTGCCTATACAGACACCTATTACGACTGTATCAGGCATGTTGTTTCTCCTTGGGCCTGTGACTGTTTGGCACACCAGCTTTGCATCTATTCGTTGCATGTGCTATGTTTGAAGGTTGTGGTTGCTTGTGATCTACTTTGGAGGCGTCTGTTGGTGTGGTGTGTTTGTAATTGAGGCCTCCGGGAATATTTGTCTGTGTTTATGTGTTTGGTTTACAGTTGTGGTAAGTCTATGTGGGACTGGGTTTGTGGTGTATGTGGTTACCTTCTCCTCCTGACTAGTGCTGACAGTACTGAGTTGTTGGAGCTCAACCTCTGGTTTGGATACATGGATGCATCTATCACATATGTTTGTATTTATTGGGGGGTGTTGTGGTTGTCTGTGTACTTGGTACTGGCGTCACATTGCCTCTGGATTCATAGATTATACTTGTTGTGGCTGGACTTAGTGGATTGTATGTGTGGACATATGTTGTTGCCATACTACTGGTCAGTGATTACTTCCCTTTTATGTTTGCTCTATCATGTAGTAACTTCCTCATTCTCTTGCATGGTTTGGTAATGGCTGGAGGCCAGCATGCCAGATGCCTGCGTATAGCATTGTGTGTTGTTGTTATTTGTGATTGCATACTCCAAGCATTCCTGGCTGTGTTCATGGAATGCCTGTATAACATGTTCTGTGGTGTGTCCCATATTCTGCACTTGCACAGGGCCTTTTGTGGATTCAACATCGGTTTTGAGGGCTGCAACCTATACTTTACACATGTTTTTCACTGTGGTATTCTGGCCAGGGACTGGGGTCAGAGTGTATATCCAGTGTGATTACTCTATGGTCTGGTCTTAACAGTGAGGGGTACACTTCTCATCTTGCCATCCAGTACACATGTTGCTGATTATCACATCCAGTATGCTTACCCCTCTTGTGGGAATAGTACATTGTTCCTGGGCATTTTGGTTTATGGAATCTGGGTAATTTTCTCCTACTGTGTTGGTGCTAGTACAATGCTACCGGTGTATGTCTGGGTATTTTCAGTCGAGCAATATAATGTGGTTTGGGGGGCTTGATATATTCATGTATTCTGACATAGGCCAGGTGCTGTTCCTGGTATTAGGACAGTGGTCTGCAGCAGGCTATATACTGCGAGGCAGTTTTAGCCATTGGTATTTGACCATGGCTATTCCATGCTGCTTCTTGTTGTGGTACCAACATGGGGGTGTGGTTATCCTTGCCATTTCGTGCTAGTCACCCTCCTTTTGTAGCTTGTTCCATGTTTTGTGGCTGTACAGCACAGTATGAGGTGTGACCTGGTAGTGTTATGGTGCTGATGTGAGCCTTGCCCAGTTCTCTATTACAGGACTGGTATCTACAGTCTCCTTACTGTGTGCATTTACACTGCACACATCTTGCTGTTTATACATCTGTCATGGGGTAGTATTACATCTAGGTTCCTATCCCTTGTAGAACCTATGAGGTTGGGTTTGTGTTTTGAGACTTACCTATTCAGGGCATGCTGTGGGTACTGACAGCCTTTGCCGGTATCCGTGGGTCATGGCATGATAGGTGCATGTCACCCCTAGCAGGTGGTGCATCATGTCAAACTCTGCATATCTTCCCAGCCTGTAACACATTGGCTCCCCTTTGACTGCATTACTTCAGCCAATTATTGTACTTGATCTTCTTGTCTTCATAGTGTGGCATCATGCTTGGTGAGAGTGAGATGTTAGGCAGGGTCTTCATGTTTGCATATACTAGATGGTGTTACATTGCTTAACACATGGCAATCATGCCTCAGGTGGTGCTGCAGGGCTGCCTCTGTCGGATGTACATACTACACTCCCTGTACATGTTTGAGAGCAGGTTGTATCATGTTAGGCATCCCTGTTACTATATGAGTGAGTCAGAGAGGGGTATCATTCCCAGGGTTCCTACTGAGCCAGTGTATGTGCAATGCATTGCCTCTTTGCCAAGGCCAGGGCATACTGGGCATGCCTCCTTCTGCCTACTGGGGCAGGCTCAGATTGTTCCTCCTCCGAGTCACGCTCTGCCTGTGATGGCCTTGGCAATGGTGGGGGGCTGTTTGGCCCAGCCCTATGTTGGTCCTGCTGCAGCTGTTCTCGCAAGATCATATTATGTAGCATAGCACATACCATGACAATTTGGGTACATGTAGTTGGTGTGTACTGCAAGGCTCCACCAGATGTGTCCAGACACCAGAACCGTGACTTGAGCAGCCCAAACACACGCTCTATCACATTACGTGTTTGTGCGTGTGCCTCATTATGGAGTTCCTGTTCAGGTGTGTGTGCGTTTCTGATGGGTGTCATCAGCCATGGCTCCAGTGCATAACCTGCATCCCCCACTAGGTGTCCGTGTGGGATGTCCCCATTGGCAAATGTCTGGTAGAGCTGTATCAAATGCCAGATGTGGGAATCGTGATAACTCCCAGGGCAGCCAGCACACACATTCATTATTATGCCCTGGGCATCACACATAACCTGGCAGTTGATGGAGGGGAAGCCCTTGCGGTTAATGTAGGCCCTACCCCGCTCACCAGCTGGTGCTTTGCGTATGTGCGTTCAGTCTATTGCACCCAGTACCTCAGGGTATTCCGCTATTTACTGGACGAGACGCATATTGCTGGCCAACACCTCATGGGCATTGGGGAAATATACATGATCACCGACATGTGCTGACATGGCATCCAGGAGCTGATGCCTGTGATATCCCCATCATATCGCCAGTTGGTCTCTGGAAGGTACCTGTTGCTAGTATTCTTAGGCCAACACATACCTTGGTTTCCACTGGGATGGGTTCCCCTCTGTTGGTTCTGTGTGTGCGGCGTGGCCTGCACAGCTCAACAATTTGCTGCAGGAGCTCTCTGTCCACTCTATAGCGCTCTACTATCTCCAGCTCATGTAACCCGTGGTAGGTGACCCTGGGCCTGTACACTCTTCTCCATCTCCTCACTGTGGGTTGTCTGGCACCATCTGCATTGTCACCACCTCAGCAAGTCGCCTATGTCTCATTATGACAGCTATGGCAGCCCCTAACATTTCTGCTCTGAGTGAAGCTTTTTCAGTTTTCACTTCTATTAGCTTACTCCTGTCTTGCAGTGTCTCTTAATGGAAACATCCTGCACTACTGTTTGCAGAGTTTTAAGTGCTGGGCTGGGCTACTATTCTGCCTGTGTAATTGCCTGCTTCTAATTGTTTTCACCTGCTAGCTTCAGCAGTTATCCCTGCTAGCTTCCTATTAATTCTGTTGCTTCCTTTTTCCTCTCTGTTTCCTTAGGGGGTAGCAACGTGAATACTATCTGAAACACGCTCACAGTGGCTTACATTCGCACACACGTGCTTACACGGTTCGGAATCTACTTATTCGGGTTTAAACGCGCGTACACCCGCGCAAACAGTGTTAAACATCTCCCAACATGCTCCCACATGCTCAGTCTGCCTTACACACGTGCACACTGTCCTACTCGCGCTTCATGGCGCGCACACGTGCGCATGCACGGCCAGCAAGAAACTTTGGTGTAGGTAACAGTGTACACCTTCCATTTCTTGACTTTCCATGACTTATCTAGTGGCATACCTCTTTCCATGATCTGTGCCTGTCATCTGTCATGTTACACTGGCCTCCAATGAACTGCATTTCTTTCTATCATTACCCCCTGTGATGTCACCTATCTCCTACTCTATTCCTCCCCCTTTTGTATCTCTTACACTACTCAGACTGTGCTCATTTGCTATGTGACTGTGAGATTCAATATCCGAACCCTCATTTACATGAGATTGCCTACTAATGCTTAATTACATGTCTTAGACTCAGCTTCCCCCCTTAGCAACCACTACACGGTGGCCATGTTGGTTTTAGTCTGCTGGTCCCTGCATTGTCATTCCATGTATTGCATGAAACCCACATTTGTGGGTTTATAACCTTCTTTTATGAGTTTATACAGCGCAGCCCGCTTTGCTGGCTGCGCTAGTTTAAAAAAAAAAAATTATATTTTTAATAATTTTGCATCGGGTTATCTTGCCAATGGCCACATATTTGGCCATTGGCATGCTGCCTGAATCATATGCAACCTTTTTTTGGATCTGACATCGCTCCGTTGTGGATTTTGCAGAAATGTACTCAGTTGTCAACTGAGTACATTTCTGCAGGTAAAACGTCTCCTACACGGACTGGTTTCTGCTTCGTGGATCGCTAATATACCTCATTTGCATACCTTTCGGATGCAAGTGAGGTATTTAGCATGTCCACGCCCAGTCCGTGTAAGAGACGTTTTAGCTGGTCTCTTACACGGAGTTTAGAGCTGTTCCTGGATCGCGAGGCTTGCATGGAGTGTTGCACGTCTCTTACACTCCATGCAAGCCTTCGTGAATCCTGCCCTATGTCCTAGTGATTTGAGAAAGTTTGCAGAGAGAGCCAAGTTACTGCTCCTAGAATACTTCTGTACTCCAACCCTTTCCAAAAAAAATGAATAGTTGAAGCCAAGGCCCTGGTAGAGTGTGCCTTGAACCTGCCTGTAATATTTTGTGGTGAGATAAAAAAGTGATGGCCTTAGACAGCCATATGTGAAATAGTTTGTTTTCATGCAAATTGTCCCTCCTTATTACCCTCACAAGCAATGAACATCTGAGCTGGAGTTCCGAAAGCCCGTTGTTTCACAATGGTACCCAAGTTGTCTGTAGCTATCCACAGTAAGAATGATCCTTTCTCCTTTGTTTTTAGGATTCTAGAAAAAATTCTTTTTG
>NC_056732.1:1728816589-1728832192 GCF_019279795.1 Protopterus annectens
CCCTACCATTAACTGGGAAAACTACTCATATACCAACTCTTTTGCTCAACATTTTCTGGAAATCATCAATTCCAATGCCTTGGATTAACTTATCTACATCACCCGGGGCAGCAATATCCTAGACCTGGTCATCACCAACATGGGTGACCGGTGTTCCACACCAGAGGTCAGCTTCTCGTTGGTCAGATCCAACCACAAGCTAATCACCCTAGACATCCACATTCTGCTCCCACCCCCCATTAGGAAAACAACTGTAAAAAATTTCTCCAAAACCAACTTCACACTTCTTAAGACAGAAGTGGCAAACTTCACGACACCCATGCAGAAGGACAATAGAGGTATGACAGTTGAATCCTACACAAATGCACTTTATAAGCACTTACATTAGTGCATGGATTGTGCTATCCCTAACAGAACCAAGATGCTATCCTCCAAAAAAAGGAAGTCAATCTGGTGGTCTTCTGCCATAAACAAACTCTACAACAGAAGAATGAAACTGTTGCAAAAAAAGAGTAAAATCCAACGATTGGAGAAACTCCCTGGTCAGCCTCAGTAAGAAGCTGAGATCCCTCATAAAATCCTCCAAAGCTAGTTATGAAAACAAAATTGCCACTGATTCTAAAGACAACCACAAAGCATTCTATAGCTATGTCAAGAATCTCAATGGCAGCACTCAGATCTGCTCTGAGTTACAGCACAATGACACTAAATATACAGAACCAACTGATATTGCCAACATCCTGGCAGATAAGTTCAGTGCTAACTATACCCCCCTCTCACCCCCTAAAGGGCCCATCTTCATGGAAGAATGAACAAAGTTCCCCTGTAATCATGGCTGTACAGGTAAAAACCTCACTTTCCAAAGCCATTGGAACACAGCATCCATGGACCTGACAACATCCCAGGCTGCCTTCTACATGAACTATAGAATGAACTGGCAACCTAAGTACCATTTTCAATCATAGCCTCACCTCAGGTTTTGTGCCCATTGAATGGCACATGTGTTATCCATAATGCAAAAGACAGGAACTACCACCCCATTAGCCTGTTTCCTCATCTGCAAGGCCATGGGCATTATCATCTTGGAACTCATAAACAAATATTGGAAATCTCCAAATCTGGACCCCACACAGTTTGGGTTTGTAAACAGATCATGTCTCCTAAACCTGATAGACTTCTTTGAAGTAGTCACTAAAGCCATAGATGAGGGTAAGGTGGTTCACACAGCCTATCTAGATCTCAACAAGGCATTTGACACCATCATCCATTCTGGAATTATAGATACACTCACTAAACTAGGTATAAATCATGTCACAAGATTCCAACTGGCTTACTGAGAAAACCCACACTGAAAGTAGCAGACTAAATCAGACTTGGACCAGTGACAAGTGGAGTACTACATTCAATGTTGGGTCCTTCCAGTTTGCATCTACTTCTCTGAAATACAGGCTAACACAGAAGGTCTTTGGCTAACTAAATTCACAAGATGACTGCAAAACTAGGAGCCATAATTAAAACCCTAACTATGTGGACATCCTAAAAGGGCCTTCACTGAGACATATGCCTGGTGTCAAGCTCAATGCCAAAAAGTGCATTGTCATTTTAAAAACTCTGTACCCATGAAAATACCACATTTCTTTAACAATCAAAGTGTGATAAGAGACCTTGTGGTGGACAGTAGTCTCTCCTTTGATAATCAGATCAAACAGTGGTCAGGAAATCCTTTTATGTGAAACCTCATCACAAAAGTTTCTCATCCAGGAAAAAAAAAAGAGGTCATTGTTCCCATCTACTCATCACTTATTAGACCCATTATGAGTACAAGTTTAGTATGTACCTCACAAGACATCTAAACTGAAAAGAGCATAAAAATATCACAAAAGGATTACTGGCCTCAAACAGATACCTTATGCAGACCATCTCAAAAACCCAGCTTTACTGTGATATGTACTCAGAAGCAATCTCTGCCTAACATACAAAAGATATGTCAAACCCAGAGCTGTTGGACATGCTCCACTTAAAGAAAATAGCACTTCTAGGGACATAAACCTTGTCACCACAATAACACAGAACATGCTGGAGGATAGATTCCCAGAGACTTCTCATACTCTGGAACAGACTACCTATCTATGTCAAACAGAGCTCCTTATTAGCACTCTTCAATAAAAATCTTGATGATTGGATGGGTAATAGGAAATTCACCCCGGGGATCACTTCTGTGGTTCTGCTTGACAGGGGCACAGGAAAATAATTTTCTTGGGTGGTGAAAGCCAGGGCACCTTTTTGGCTAGGCTTCTATAGGCCCTAAGGCTAATAGCCTAGTACTTACCTATGAACCTATGAACCTATGACAATATTACACTTAAAACGTGTGAAGAGAGTTTGCCACTGATGGTCAGATTTTACTATACAGGGCAATAAGAAAAGCAAAAGGAACAGTTGCCATTATTTATGACATAAAATGCCCTTACTGTGTGAAATAATCTGGCTACAAAACAAAGTTTGTCAGAGAAATTGAGTCAGATGCATTAAAGGATGGGATTCACGGACATGTGCTACACTAGGATTACTTGTGAAGGTGATGTTACAGAGCATGATTAATAAATATTGAATCATTAGCACTTCAGGGCACTCAGCTCTTCCAATATCCATAATAATCAGGAAAGAGAGAGTGAAGAACAACAGGAGCATGCAGAGTGTACCAATGCATCTGTAGCATGGTTGGTTACCAGATGGTGATGTGACTATAAGTCTAGGTCATGTGCAATCCAACCATTAGTCTGTGCCTGTATATCTCACTTCATGTCATTAAGTGCTATAAAGTGTAAGGTTCCTATATGGTGCAGTATGAGAATCTTACCTTAGAGGTGGGTGAAGTCACGTACCCAATAGTGTTATTGTTATACAGAGGTGGAAAGAAAGGTTACAGGACAGTATGAAAGTGGGAAGACTAAAACAAGAAAACCCACAAGGAGAAAAAGGACATATGGTGCTAGGAGTCAGAACAGAACACAATGTTTGTTATTTTATAGAATTTTTGTTATTTATAAGAAGAAAGAATATGAGCAATATGGCATGCAAAGGAAAATGAGCATTGAAAAGTGGTATCAATAATGTTTGGAGAAACACAAAACATGTATAAACATTGATTATACAGCAAGGATATTGCCAAGGTTTGCACATATGCATACAGAGAGCAGGCAAATGATGATAAGAAAAGGTTGGACCACACTCACACAACTGGTTAGTACACCACAGAAAAGGAATCACACCATTATGTGAATGGATGGTGCACTAGTGTTGTCACCTCACAGCAAGAGCGTCTCCAGTTCAATCTTTGGGCTGCCTTTCTGTGTGGAGTCTCATATGTCCTCATGCATTCTTGGGATTCATCCGTTGCTCCATTATCTACTTTATAAAGACATGCATCTAAAAAATTTTTGGCCTGTGAAAATTAGCTTCATTCCAAATTACTTTCCCAGTTAACAAATTTTAAATAAATAAATGTTACCACAGGAAGATAACTCACAGGAGGGCAAAAATAGAAACATCAATTGCAATTTGTCCAACAAAGGCAATAATAAGATGCAGGTGAGAGTTAACTTCATCTCTTTAAAGAATAATAGAACAATACTGAAAGATTTGTAATAGTGTACACCTGGAAGGTTTATTTGTCATTGGAAAGACACATGGGCAGGATTCGAAGGCTTGCACGGAGTCTAAGAGTAGTGTAACACTCCATGCAAGCCTCGCGATCCAGGAACAGCCCTAAACTCCGTGTAAGAGACCAGCTAAAATGTCTCTTACAGGACTGGACGTGGATATGCTAAATACATCACTTGCAGCCGAAAGGTATGCAAATGAGGTATATTAGCGATCCACGAAGCAGAAACTAGCCCGTGTAAGAGACGTTTTAGCTGCAGAAATGTACTCAGTTGACAACTGAGTACGTTTCTGCAAAATCACAATGGAGCCATGTCAGCTCCAAATAAAGGGTGCATATGTGTCAGGCAGCATGCCAATGGCCAAATATGTGGCCATTGGCAAAGGTAACCCGATGCAAATATAAAAAAATATAATTTTTTTTTTCATCGATGTTTAAACCCCCAGCAGCCCCAGCAAACGGCTGCGCTGTATAAAACATAAAATGAAGGTTATAAACCCACAAATGTGGGTTTTATGCAATACATGGAATGACAATGCAGGGACCAGCAGACCAAAACAACATGGCCACCGTGTAGTGGTTGCTAAGGGGAAGCTGAGTCTAAGACATGTAACTAAGCATTAGTAGGCAATCTCATGTAAATGAGTGTTTAGGATACTGAATTCCACTGTCACATAGCAAATGAGCACAGTCTGAGTAGTGTAAGAGATACATAAGGGGAGGAATAGAGTAGGAGATAGGTGACATCACAGGGGAATGGTAGAAAGAAATGCAGTTCATTGGAGGTCAGTGTTACATGACAGATGACAGACTGACACAGATCATGGAAAGAGGAGTGCCACAAGATAAGCATGGGAAAGTCAAGAAATGGAAGGTCAAGAAATGGTACACTGTTACTTACACCAAAGTTTCTTGCTTGCTGTGTGCATGCATGCATGCATGCAGCCATGAAGCGCGAGTAGGGCAGTGTGCGCGCGTGTAAGGCAGACTGAGCATGTGGGAGCATGTTGGTAGATGTTTAACACTGTTTGCACTGGTGTGCGCGCGTGTAGGGCAGACTGAGCATGTAGGAGCCTGTTGGCAGACTTGTAACACTGTTTGCACTGGTGTGCGCACGTTTTAACCCGAATAAGCAGATTCTGAACCATGTAAGCATGTGTGCGTGTGTGTAAGCCACTGTGAGCATGTTTCTGCTGGTATGCACACTGCTCCCCCCTGAGGAAACAGAAAGGAAAAAGGAAGCAACAGAATTAGTAGGAAGCTAGCAGGGAATACTGCTGGAGCTAGCAGGTGAAAACAATTAGAAGCAGGCAATTACACAGGCAGAATAGTAGCCCAGCCCAGCACTTAAAACTCTGCAAACAGCAGTGCAGGATGTTTCTCTCAAGAGACACTGCAAGACAGGAGTAAGCTATTAGAAGTGAAAACTGAAAAAGCTGAACTCAGAGCAGAAATGTTAGGGGCTGCCATAGCTGTCATAATGAGACATAGGCGACTTGCTGAGGGTGGTGACAATGCAGATGGTGCCAGACAACCCACAGTGAGGAGACGGAGAAGAGTGTACAGGCCCAGGGTCACCTACCACGGGGTTACATGAGCTGGAGATAGTAGAGCGCTATAGAGTGGACAGAGACCTCCTGCAGCAAATTGTTGAGTTGTGCAGGCCACACTCTCACACACACAGAACCAACAGAGGGGAACCCATCCCAGTGGAAACCAAGGTATGTGTTGGCCTAAGAATACTAGCAACAGGTACCTTCCAGAGACCAACTGGTGATATGATGGGGATATCACAGGCATCAGCCTCCAGGGTACTGCACCAGTTCCTGGATGCCATGTCAGCACATGTCGGTGATCATGTATATTTCCCCAATGCCCGTGAGGTATTGGCCAGCAATATGCATCTCTTCCAGCAAATAGCAGAATACCCTGAGGTAGTGGGTGCAATAGACTGCACGCACATACGCATCAAAGCACCAGCCGGTGAGCGGGGTAGGGCCTACATTAACCGCAAGGGCTTCCCCTCCATCAACTGCCAGGTCGTGTGTGATGCCCAGGGCATAATAATGAATGTGTGTGCTGGCTGCCCTGGGAGCTACCATGATTCCCACATCTGGCATTTGACGCAGCTGTACCAGACATTTGCCAATGGGGACATCCCACATGGACACCTAGTGGGGGATGCAGGTTATGCACTGGAGCCGTGGCTGATGACACCCATCAGAAATGCACACACACCTGAACAGGAACGCCATAATGAGGCACATGCACAAACACGTAATGTAATAGAGCGTGTGTTTGGGCTGCTCAAGTCACGGTTCCGGTGTCTGGACACATCTGGTGGAGCCTTGCAGTACACACCAACTACATGTACCCAAATTGTCATGGTATGTGCTATGCTACATAATATGATCTTGCGAAAACAGCTGCAGCAGGACCAGCATAGGGCTGGGCCAAACAGCCCCCCACCATTGCCAAGGCCATCACAGGCAGAGCGTGACTCGAGGAGGAACAACCTGAGCCTGCCCCAGTAGGCAGAAGGAGGCATGCCCAGTATGCCCTGGCCTTGGCAAAGAGGCAACGCATAGCACATACACTGGCTCAGTAGGAACCCTGGGAATGATACCCCCTCTGACTCACTCAAATAATAACAGGGATGCCTAAAATGACATGACCTGCTCACAAACATGTACAGGAGTGTAATATGTGCATCCGACAGAGGCAGCCCTGCAGCACCACCTGAGGCATGAATGCCATGTGTTAAGTAATGTAACACCATGTACTATATGCACACCTGAGGACCCTGACTAACATCCTACCCTCACCAAGCATGAAGCCACAAAATGATGATGGGATGATCAATTGCAATAACTGGCTGAAGTAATGCAGTTAGTCAAAGGGGAGCCAATGTGTTCCAGCCTGGGATGACATGCTGAGCATGACATGATGCACCACCTGCTAGGGTGGGCGTGCACCTATCAGTCCAGGCCCCATGGATACTGGCAAAGGCTGTCAGTGTTACCCACAGGGTGCCCTGAATAGGTAAGGCTCAAAACACAAACCCACCTTCATAGGTACCACAAGGGATAAGAACCTAGATGTAATGCTACCCAATGCCAGAAGTCTAAACAGCAAGATGCATGCAGTGTAAACGCACACAGTATGGAGAATGTTGATATCTGTGTCCTGTAACAGAAAACTGGGTCAAGGCTCACATCAGCACCCTAACACTACCAGGTTACACCTCATACTGTGCTGTACAGCCTCAAAACATGGAACAAGCTACAAAAGGAGGGTGACTAGCAATAAATTGTCAAGGATAACCACACCCCATGTTGGTACCACAACAAGAAGCAGCATGGACTAGCCATGGTCAAATACCAATGGCTAAAACTGCCTCCCAGTTTATAGCCTGCTGCAGACTACTGTCCTAACACCAGGAACTGCACCTGGCCTATGTTGGAATACATGAATATATCAAGCCTCCCCAAAACCACATTATATTGTGACTGAAAATACCCAGACATACACTGGGAGCATTATACTAGCTCCAACACAGTAGGAGAAAAAGTTCCCAGAATCCATAAACCAAAATGCCCAGGAACAATGTACCACTCCCACAAGAGGGGTAAGCATACTGGATGTGATAATCAGCAACATGGGTACTGGATGGCAAGATGAGAAGTGTATCCCTCACTGGTAAGACCAGACCATAGAGTAATCACACTGGATATACACATCCTGACCACAGTCCCTGGCCAGAAAACCACAGTGAAAAACATGTGTAAAGCAAAGGTTGCACTCCTCCAAACTGATGTGGAATCCATTAAAGGCCCTGTGCAGGTGCAAAATATGGGACACACCGCAGAACCTGTTATACAGGCATTCCATGAACACAGCCAGGAATGCTTGGATTATGCAATCACAAATAACAACAAGACACAATGCCATACACGCAGGCATCTGGCATGCTGGACTCCAGCCATTACCAAACCATGCAAGAGAATGAGGAAGCTACTACATGATAGAGCAAACATAAAAAGGGAAGTAATCACTGATCAGTAGTATGGCAATAAAATATGTCCACACATACAATCCACTAAGGCCAGCCACAACAAGTAGAATCTGTGAATCCAGAGGCAATGTGACACCTGCCCCAAGTACACAGACAACCCACAACTCCCCCCAATAAATACAAATATATGTGAGAGATGCAACCATGTATCCAAACCGGAGGCTGAGCTCCCCCAACTCAGTACTGTCAAAACTAGTCCCAGGAGGAGAAAGGTAACCACATACCACAAACCCAGTCCCTTAGACCTACCACAACTGTAAACCAAACACATAAACACAGAAAAACATTCCCGGAGGCCCTAATTACAAACACACCACACCAACAGAAGCCTCCCAACCAGATCCCAAGCAACCACTACCTCAAACATAGCATGCAACACATAGTACACAAAGCTGGTGTATGACAGTCACAGGCCAGAAGGGCTCCAACATGCCTGATACAGGTTGTAATGGAAGGTGTCTGTATAGGCAGACACACTGCTGTCCACTCACCAGACTGAACAAGGAAAGGTACAGTAAGCTGCCTGTGAGCTGCCACAATATGCCACATAACACAAGTATGCAGGTCTCACCCAAAGCAAGCAGAAATATGATGCACTCAATGTCCATGCTGGTGTGAATGACTGAGATGTACCTTCCTGGACTACATGAAAAGGAACTGGATGATAAGCTCTGGTATGTTTCCCAGGCGGTGTGAAAGCACTGGCCGTGTGCAGCATCCAACCCTCACCAAGAATGATGCCACAGTACAAACACAGAAATGATCATCTTTAACAGAATAGCTTTGATTACAGCTGTCAGTCAAGAGGTGTAATATCTGCTCCAGCAAAGGATGTGTCATGCATGACAAACCATGCTGCTATTCAGGATGGCTTGCACCTGTGTACCCCTGTGTGCGTCTGGATACTGGATGAGGCCTTTGCCACCCTCCATGAGAGCCATATGTAGGCAAGGCCAAAAGACTACCCACCACCTAGAAAACATAAATGGTAAGAAACATAAGGGTAATGTGACCAATGCCAGATGTGTAAACTGCAATATACTGCATGCCCTGAGGCACTTCCAGTATGGAGAACGCCGATGTCTGTGCAGTGACGAAGCCTGCTGCAAGCCTGATGATAGCACACCAGCACTGAGGTTATACCACATATCATGGGTTATGGCCCCAACACCTAGACCAAAACATCAAGGAGGGAGCATCCGCCATAGCACAGACACCCAGCATACAGACAGGTAACTGACAATGCACAAAAGCAGCGGAGACTACCAATGTACCTAAGTGTAGTCAAAGTGCTGTACGGTCTGTAGCATGCGACAGACCATGCTCTCACACACAAGAACTCCACTCAGACATCATGAAGACACTGGACAGTATGAATGTCCTGAAGTACCAATTAAGGTACTCTGAAATTACCACATAGGTGGTAAACCATTATGTATGCAAGGAGTAATCAGGGACCTCGGGGACCTGAAGTCATGTAACCACGCTGATACCAATGTGGCTGGGAAGATTGTTGATATTGGACATATCATGAAAAGGATTCACATCTACATCAACAGAGGTCACTGTGCCTCCTGTGCTGTTCCTTATCACACCCATATTAGTACAATGACTCATATGGGATGTACCCCGTCACGTGACACCTGCAGCGGTTCGGAAGACCTCAAAAGTACTACCAAGAGGATAAAAGGGTGTCAAATATATGTCATATGCTGCCTGGCTGTAGACACCCCAGCTGAATGCAGTCACAGACTGCCTACACAGAAGGCATTGTGTGTCTGTTGTACAAGGCCATGTCCAACACAGGAGTAATGGACATGCTCCACCACAGGAAATCAAAGCCACTGGAGCTGTAACGGTGACAGATGTCAGCCTCAACACACATAATGAAATAGGATGTGCTGGAGGGACAGATACATAACCCAGGAGGCTCCCCACACCCAGAAAGGATCCCGTCCATGTTAGCCAGAGCCCCTCAGCACCTCAAAAGAATATTGCCAAGTGGATGGATGATCGTACACATGTATACTGGGGTCTTCACTGTGTCACGCGACCAGACAGAGGCACAGTAAAAAGAAATCATAAATAGCCATAATAGTCACATAGCAAAGGGGCAGCGAAGACACACACACTCTATCTTGGCTTACATAATGCCCTAGGTGGATGGCCTAAGTATGAACCCATGAACCCTATGAAGATACAAATTGTACAGGACACTAGGAGAATCACAAGGCTTACTTAACTGATGGTAGGACCCATGTTGGGAATCCACAGACCCTTAGAATCCACACAGATATTACAACAACATACCAGACACACACACATATTGCCAACACTCTGACCCAAAAGCAGGTGTGTTTTGACCCCCAGGAGTACAAAATATCTGCTCCCCAGCAGACTGCTTGATCCCTGTGCATTACAGATGCTGAGGTAACAGCCATCATCAAAAGCAAAACACACAGCAACCAAGGGCATGATGGTGGCATGCAGGCTTAGGGCAGCATGGACTCCAAGAATAATGGAATGCCAAATCACACTACTGCCCAATGTCAGCCTTACCACAGGAGTATGTACCCAAAACAGTGTCTGACAACAGTGGTCCTTCACAACAAAATTATTTACCTGAATGGATACTGCAAACTACACCCCAGGATCCGACGACTTAGTACACACAGCTATAAGAAAGGATCAGTATGTACCCATAGACATAAAGCTATAAGTGGACCTACTGATACTGGACCGCACAGTGTGGCTGTAGCAACTGCAGATCCTGCTAACATGTTTGACCCATTTTGAAGCAGTCATTAAGGTCATTGATGAGGCAGTATGAGGTCCCACAGCGTAGCTGGACCGTGCATATAATTCTAGACAGCTACCCTCACGAGTTCAGTATGAATGTGTTCACCAGCTTAAATATATACCCCTATGTGATAGAGGGTTTACAAAACCAGACCGAGGACAAGAGCTGACATGGTCAGACATGCTGCATCCATGTCCAGACTACAAAGCAGATGTGGTGGCATCCCACAAGGCCGGGTCCTGGGCCCCATTCTGTATATATGTATACATAGGTATTGATAACATGGAAGGACAAGGCTGAACATGTATGCAGAGTACAAACAGCCCTATATCAGAGCCCCAGCTGTCATAAGCAACCCACAAAGGGCCACCTACAAACAGACAACTGGAACTATAATAGTATCAAGCAAGCTAATTGCAGAACTGTGGATAGACAACAACTTAGGTGGATATACAGTAAGTTCCCTAAATTACCACAGATGCTAATCCATGCATTGCCTAACATGTAATGAGAGACCTGGGGACACAAGGTGATAGATATCCTGCACTGGACAAACATGTGTGGCTGCCTTGGTGTTGCGAAACATACCATATACCCACCCAATCACTGAAGGTTGTCAGATGTAGATAAGGGGAGGTCACTGTGGCTCTGCGATCAATCACTATCAGTGTCACAATTATTCTAATAGCCCTGTGGGATATACCTCCAGCAGACACTCACATCAACTGTAAAGTCCACAACAGTACCCCACCAGGGTAGTAGCAAAGGCATGAACAGTGCCATGTGTTGCCTGAGTAAACAAACTGCCGCCCCACACACTGCCATACTGCCCAGCTACAGGCAAGCTGTGCCTGATGTATGAAGCCATGTCCAACCTGGAATCCAATGAACATGCACAGCAGCCTGTAATCTGAATGGCAGTGGCTGCACATGAGAGAGACTGCAGACCCCAGCACTGAAGCCATACATGGACAAGCTTTACAGAATGATCCATAACACAGAAGGCACCCCACTCTTGAGTAGACTCCTGGTACAGGTTAGCCAGAGTCACCTATCGACACCCTCAAGAGGAATCCTGACGGGCGGGCCAAGGAAATGATAAGTTTAACACAGGCCTCGCATTGCTTCAGTGAGGAAGCTGTGCCTGAGCCGCGACGCCTTGTCACGGCGTCTCAGGTTACGGCCGTCCAAGGAATAAGCACACCCTATGTGACTAACATCAGAAATAGCCTAGGGAACATTAATAGTGTTTGCCCAATGTCCACCTATGTTGTGGAATACACACTACCAATGTTGGACGAGCCTGGTGTGAGTAGTCCATATCGAACATAATGCAACATGGTCATATGTGCACAAATAAAGCTACACAGTCTGTTGTGCACAATATGAAGATGTCAAGCAGTGATGGGACTAAAGCCCAGGATACTGTCCAGCCAGTACTGAACCAGTACCTATCACGGTACAGTGTTAGGTCATTATGAAAGTATGTTGACAACTGGCTGCAAAGTATCCCATACAATCTCTGCAGGCAAAGTATAATCCCTGTTGTGGGAGACACGAAGCAGTTAGCCAGTTAGTGCGCTTATGACACCCAACACACAATAACAAATGTAGTTATTATTTGAGGATTCACACACACCCAAATATGTAGTGGACTGAAATTACCAACTTATATGGAAAGCTCACAATGGGCATGCTCGCACACTTTTTGATAAATGGGGCATATGTCCAGACAACATGCCATGGAAAGGCTGAACTGGGCATGCTTTCACACTTAGGCCATATCTCCGTTTAGCAGTTGGCCACACATGTCTGGGCATTTGTATGTCATTCCAGGAAACAACCACAACACAGCAATCTGCCCAGTGCACACAGTAATATTCTGAGACATAAGTGATATAATGGATCGCCGTCATAATACAACATATTCCCACAGATACACAAGTTGGTCATAGGAACATGAATGCTATGGCAATAAAGACCTGCAAACAGTAGAACAGCACAATAAATATTGTGCATCTGACAATTGAACATATGGGTGTAGAGGTCAATACTAGGCTTGTTGCCCTAGGGAATGACAGCTCAATAGCCAGTGTGTGCTTAGCATCTGCATCCCCAGTACAGTGAAGCTGCTGTGCCACTGTAAAGTAGGTCACATAAGGCAATGTGTGAGGCTAGTGAGCTGTGCCTCTGTGTCAAGCAGGCAGCACAGGGGTGAGAATCCCAGGGTTTGAATGTGCTAAGCCACAGCCATGTTGTTAGTGTGTGTGCTGGAAGGGTTACCAGAGGATCTCTAACAGTAGAAGTGGCCATCAGTAACAGACTGAGGGGAGCCCTATCTGCATTGTCTGGACAATTCCACTGTCAACACTGTGTTGATGATTATGTGGGAATATGAAGTGTCATGCGGAACTGTTCACAGATGTCCTCCCTCTGTGGGCTACAGCTCTGCAATGTATTAGCTCACTCTCTGTCTGTTGGACGGCTCACATATATGGCTGGAGTACACCTGACAGGTGTCTTGTTGTGGAGCAGTCATGGGTATATGTGGGATAGCATGATCAATGCAAACCCGTACACATGCTCATAGAATGCAATTGTCCAAGGATTATGCTGAGTGGCCGGTATAATTTTAGCATGGGTCCTTTGAGTGACACCCAGTCTTCACAAGTGTGAAAGTCTGCTTGTGCTAAATACGGTTGTGTGCAGTGACAACCTTGCCTGGGGGTGGGGATGGGATATGGATGTCAGGGGAAGGTGGGTATGGTCAGATATGTAACAGTAGTTGGTCTACCTCTGGTGTGGAACAGTGAGTACCATGTTGCAGATGGACAGGTGCAATATGTATTCCCCATGTGGCTGTGGTGTGTGGTTCTGCCACCAGCACGGACCCCACAAATTGTAGTGGCTGTGGGGTAAAGTGGTAGAGGCCACAGGTAATTCTCCCTGTGTATACCTGTACCTGATGTTAACAACTGGAATGGTGTGTGAACACCTGCATATCCGGCACTGTTCCCAGGAAGCTAGAAATTGAGTCCTGGATGTGGGTGGTGTTCTGGACTGGTTGTGTTGTATTACAGGTCCCACTGTGGTCTGAATGGTATAGAACATTACCTGCCAGTGCTATGTGCATATCTGACCCTGATGTAGGTGGCTGTAAATACACATATATATTTATCCCCACCTGACGGTGGTATTAGATGTACATAACTCTGTAGAAATAAAAGATGTCAGCAACCTATAAATACTGCGAGTGCAGACCAGATGCCCAATAGTCGGTTGCTTGTCACTAATGCATCTCCCACCTCAAGTGTTATAATATAGGTAGGTAGGAGTTCCGAACCATACAATTGCTCAGTGTGTGTGTGTGTGTGTGTGTGTGTGGCCGGGGTTGATGTGTGCAAGTCTGTGTGAGTGAATGTCCCTTTGCTCCTGACACTCTACAGGATGCACATTCCCCTATCTCAACACGGATGATGACCAGCACCCTATAAGTACAACGGGAGAGAAACCTCCCAGTAATTCGAATAGCATGCTCTGCTAATGCATCTGTCACAAGTGTCATAACATAGTTAGGTAGGGGTTTGAATTCTGCAACTGCCCAGTGTGTGTGGAGGGGGGTTAGTGTGTGCAAGTCTGTGTGAGGGAGATGTCCCACTTTTGGCAACTGTGAAAACCTCTACAGGATGCACATTTCCCCTATCAGCGAGATGATGACAGCACCTATAAGTACAACGGGAGAAGGAAAACCTCCAGTAATTGAATAGCGGCGGCTCTGCTAATGTGTCTGTCATGAGTGTCATAACATAGTTAGGTAAGGTAAATAAGAAGAATATATACTCCCAATGAGCTCCTATAACCTCCAGAAGTAAAACTAGAAAGAAACAATACAGTACCAGAGAACAAAAGTCCTTCCAGGAGGCAGACAACATTTCCAATGTAGTTCGAATAATCCACAAAAACAGTCTTCAAGACAGCTCCACAAGGAAAAACAGGAACATTCAATTCTGATAAAACACAGCACTGCTGCTTTATTCGAACCAAACACAAAGCATTTCACTACTGCTTCTTCAGGTGTATGAAAAAAGTTAAACAACACCCTGTTTCCAAATACCAAACAACTGAGCACATGATCAATTAGTTTAAAAAGGCAACATGTCACAAAAACTTACCTAAAGGATAAAATACAAAAATACATTTTAAAACACACATAAATATATATAACTAGATGTATAACTAAATGTATAATTTTTAAATAAGTATACATAGAAAATAATAGAATAATAAATAAAACTAATAAAAACAGTACCTCGTGGTTTCCTTTTTCTTTAATGTTGGCTTCATGGGCATACTATCATTCAAACCATGGCCAAAAAGTAGCCCAGCCCTCAACATAACAATCCACCCTAGCTTCAAGTTCTTCAGTTCTTCCTCCTGACATCACTAAACCTGTCACTAACAATAGCTTTTGATATTACCATGAACTTGAAGCTATAGTTTAATACCTTCTCCTGCTTTGTATGTTTTGCTAGGGCATTAACCCTAGAGCAACTTTGGCAATGTGATAAACATGCTCCCCTGATTCTCTCCTTTAACATCCTATCTGTTTTCAACATAAAACTTTGACACAGAAACACCGCCAAGATAAACAACATACCTTGGTATAGCAACTAGCACTAACCATATATCATCTTCTTTTGGTGTCAGGATATTGAAGAGTACTCCTCTAAAATGTAAGTGCACTGGTTGCATTTACCACATGGTTTAGTACCACTAACTACATCATCCAACCCACATCTTTTAGGTATACACAACCTCCTCTTCAGATTTCTCTTATTCTTAAAAGTAAACTGGGGCACTTCTCTATTATGTCTTTCAAAGCCGGATCTGTCAACAGTTTATTCCAATGCTCATTAAATACATTAGTGTACTTCCTAACATCTCTAGTGTATGGAATACACATGGCAAGTTTAGTGTCACTACTCAATAAATTCTTCTTCCTCTTATCCCCACCTGAGAAATAAGGTTTAGCTCTACTAGTTCTTAGTTGCCTAACCTCAAAAA
>NC_056732.1:1728832692-1728853695 GCF_019279795.1 Protopterus annectens
TCTATGCCACACACTATTACCTACATAGATATGTGCACATAACAACCTTCAACAACAGATATCTGTCCACCCTTCACTAACAGTTGCAGTATGTCCCTTGCCCTATGCACATATGCAGATACAGATAGAAACGTACTGCTGCCACACATGGATTATTTGCAGTGTGTAGAGTACTCTTCAGGGACATCTACTACATGCCAGCACATACATATGAGTTACACATACCTTACCTTTGTATTTCCCTGCTCTGTCTGTTACAGTTTTGCAGGGTTTTTTTTTTTGGGTTGGTTGTTTGTTTTGGGTTTTCTCCCTCTGTTTCTGTTTCTGTCTTGGTTTCTCTGTCTGTTGTCTTTGTCTCTGTCTGTGTCTCTCTCTCTCTCTTGCTCTCACTCTTTATATCCCTGTACCTGCAATGATATTATTGCATGTGTGGACAGCAGGTACAGCCTGCTTTTCTAGGTATCTGCACTCGTGCATGTGACAGCCTCTGCACCAATTGCTGCCTACCATTCAGTAATTGCATGCAGCCTGCTGTGTGCTGATTGCCTTACTCACTGTGATTGCAGCCCACTGCTATAAAATGCTAGGTTAGGTAGGCGTAGCCCTTTCAGCTTTCCAAGGTGGGGCCCATGCTTGTTTGCTCTGGACACCGTTGTAGCAGTCAGAAGGTTGGTATATGTCTCTTATCTGAAGCTAGGGTTGTAGCCAGTGATATGCATGTTGTACTCAAACCTGAATGTTGCTGCTTCCAGTACACACTTCTCAGTGTAGACATGTACTCACCCCTCCAAATGCTTACACAGGATACATGGGAGTATGTACTTTCTTTCTGAATTAGACATTTAACTGCCATACAAATGTGGTTAGTGCACTGTATTCCTGTGGCACATGCAGTGTTTGTGAACTGCTATACTGTAATTATTACGTTACTCACCTCTGAACAGTTTGTGGTTTGTTTGTGTTGCAATTAGCACAGGCTGCTCAACACAACTGGACATATTTCAGTACTGAGTATGCCTACCTACACCTTGGTTTTTGCCTGAATACACAGATGTGTTGTACCTTTGGGTAGGGGTTCCAAACTGCAAAGAGCATTTTTTATTATCATGTGAGGTTTATCTTGCTGAACATACAGGATTGCTGTGTACCTGTTAGTCTATCAAGGCAAGTAGTCTGTCTGTGTAGCTCCCACCTGTGGACATATCCAGATGGTAGCTAGAGGTTAGCTTATTATACTTTGTCTGTGCACCACACCAGTCTTTTCAGCACTGGCACATTGGCATTGTCACAGTTGGTTGTGAGCAGTACATGGCTACATCCTGTGATATTTCTGTGTTGTACTCCTACATAAGGGCATACTTGTGGAACACCTTCCAAAGCTATTTGCAGAGTGTGTAACAGCAGTAATGCTGATATGCCTCTGTGTTTCTGCCTCTGCCAGGCCTCAGATTCTCTCAGGTATGTATTTGAACGGCCTCAGTGAAAGGTACATATACGTTAGATACACCTGCAATATATTACAGACATATTGCAGTTGAGACTTTCTTGGGAATCAAAGCATATGTATACCTACACCTTTTCTGATGTGCAAACAGTGTCTACTCTCACCTATTGAGATTATTCATTATGTGTGATTCCAGACTTGTCTGCCTAAAGTTAGTACTTTCCAGAGTGATTCAGTGGGGCACAGCTAACATTTGTTTACAAATCAGGAACATCCCTGTAAAGCAGTCACAGTTGGGGTGTCGGCCTCTGCCCTAATCAAATTTGCCAGTATTTATCCTGGTCTGATACTGTGTGGTGTTTGTAAGGTGCTACTGTAACATTATTCCCTGCTTGGATGGCTGGTTCTATTTTCACAGTCATGTCATGCAATTCCACAACAACTGCTGGTAAAGACCCACAGAACAAGATTTGTGTTATACCATTCCTAATTTCCATTTCCATTCCCTCATTGCAATGCATGATATATTTATGTCAGCACCAAGATATTTGCATATCTGCTGTGGCTTAGTGGTAATTCATGCAGTCTATTGTGTCAATGGTCTGGGGTTCGAGATTGGCAGAGGTCTTCTCTTTTGCTGCTGAACAGAACAAGGGCCCTCCCATAGAGTGACTAAGGCACTTTTAAGCAGTTGTAAGTGGGTTTGCGTGGATTTGCACGACGCTTAGTGATGCTTAGCTAAGCGCACACATGCGCACACTTGTTTAAACCCGCTTACTACCGCTTAAAAGTGCTTACTCCTGCTAACCCCCATGCTAATTTCTTTTAAAGAAAAGAAAATGTGGAGATAGGAAAGTGGTGAAAAAGGGGGCACAAAGAGGAACAGACAGTAGGTAAACAAGCTCGGGATGTGTAGGATGAGTGTAGGGAAGGTCCATAGCTGCCCATTTCTTTACCAAAAACAGCTGTGCATATGCAATAAATTTGGAGTGAAATTTGAAACATTCCACCCCTGCGAGAGGGGTGAGGACAACAAAGTATATTGTATTGCCAATTATAATTATCAGTTTACATGTCCAGTGGACATGTGTGCGAAATGGGCAGCTATGTATGGGGCGTAATTTTTTTGTGGGTACAGATTGCTTTTTTTTTTTTTTTTTTCAGGTGAGAGTGGAAAGTGAGGTAGAGGAAGTAGGTATGTTTGGGGAGGTAGGTTGGGGAGGTAAACAGACAAGACAGACAAGACACATACAGGGGCGGTGTATGACACATGGGGTGGGTGAACACAATTGACGGGGATGGATGTTTGGAAATCGCAAGCCCATGAGCCCACAGTTGGTAACAGTGGAACTGAGATCCCCACCCATGGGCAGTCACCACTGCACCTTCACAGCCCCGAGGGTGGCTGTCCTGGGGGCTGTGTAGGACTGGCAGGCTCACCCGTGAGATGCGCCACTCACGCCTCGTGCTGGCATAGGGGATCAGCGGCTGAACACTGGATCTCCCTACGCACCACAGCCCGGACCCTTCGAAGGGTGACAGGTGGCCCTTCTCCACCCATGCTTGCACAGGGGAACGAGCCGCATCCTCTGCAGCGCTTCCACCTGAAGGTGGCACAGGACCAACGGAGGAGGGGAGCCAGGGCTGGGCACCGGACCTGCTGGTGCCATGTGCACTCGCCAGCTGAGGAGGGACAGGTGGGTCCGCTGGGACCGGCCTTCCCATATGTTCTGTAATTAGGTGTGTTTAATTACAACATAAACAACAGCATTCCAGATTAATTGTAACAGCATGCAATAATATTCCCATTAACCCAACACACCAAGGTTCCAACAGATGAACAACAAGCATAACACATGCATATATTCAATGACAGTGGATATTCCAACAGCATGCAGGGATGTTTGGTAGCAACAGGCCACCATGAACATGGCATTTGAACAGGGCACATGCATCAACATGAATGCAAATATTTATAAAACAATAGGACATATGTCCCAACAAATATTTAAGATTACACATACCCATTGAGGTGTGGAACTGCATGGTTTATGCACAAACAGTAGGGTGTAGAAAAACCCTCCGTTAACATCTTATAAACACTTTTACTCTACACTACATTCCTAGTGACTGCAGGTGTATATCCCCTACATGTATTATTACACTTGCCACCATGCATTAGGTTGTGTAATGGGTTTGGCTAGTTCAATATATGCCTGACCTATATCTGACATACTAACTGTCCAAGATGCAGATGTTACTGCTACATATTCCTTGATTACATTTATAATTCTTTATCTACATATATGGATGTTTTCACATGACATTTTCACTTCTATTTGTACAGAACCCTGCATTTCTTGACACACACTCACATTTCTGGGGAACAAATTAACATGCTACTCGTGTGCTAGATTTACTTATGCATGCCAGCCAGTAAATGACTGTTGAGGGCTGTATATATGCTTCACAGCTACTAGCACTTCCATCACCCACTTTATATGGGACTGCACAACTCTGGGTTGCCAGCACTTTTTAAAACAGTACTATTTGTATAATGCAAGGGTACAACAACATTTCACACTAAGTGACACAGACACACTCCGGGTTTTAGACCTTTATTAATGACATTACACACTTTTCCACAGGCTCACTCCTTTATTTGTTATAACGGTGCATATGGAAGACATATTCAAGACATATTATACCTTTATTAATAAGTTAGAACACTCTTTTTCAGGCTCACTCACTTATTTTATATGACAGTACCTGCAGAGATATTATTCCAGACATATGTTACCTTTCTTAATGGGTTACTGCACTCTTTTTCTGGGTCTCTGACTTTTTTATCTGACAGTACATGCAGAGGAGTTATTCAGGCCATTTATGGCTGTATTATTGGACTACAATGCTTTATTTCATGCTCTCTCCCCTATTTTATATAACAATATATGCAGAATAATCACTAACCTGTCTGGAGGCGCAGCCTTAGCAGCCTATTTGCATAGGCTTGCTGATTCGCAGCACGATCACCTGCAGCTGTAAAGTAAATTAAGGGATATTGAGACATAGCTATCCGTTATACAGAATCAGTTATCAATTCCTGCATACTGCATTCCATGGCTACCTACTCAGTTGTGGGACATCCTGCATCCCACAGGCCTCCTGTATCCATTGGTTCAGGTGGTCCTGCTTCCGTCTCTTCAGGTCTGCATGGTGGTGACGGACCTGCTCACCAGTCCGAGGAACACCTGTGATACTGGTGAGGTCATGAGCTAACCGGTTCCAAGCCTCTGCCTTGTACTCCGCCCCTTGGAACTGGCCCTGCAGGAGTCTTGACTCATGATGGTGGACAAGGAGCCAAACCATGTATTTCAACTCCTCAATGTCCCAACGTTGCGCTCGGAAGCATGTACCCTCTCCTGCACCAGCCATTCTAACTGCAGATGTGAGCTACATTCAGTTATGGTGAGTATTCCCGCCTATGATGCTTATATATGCCGCATTTCCCACACTTTTTTGTGATTGGCCATTTTTGAAAATTCTCGGCTAACTGCAGACCTGCTTAGTAATAGTTAATCTACCATTACTAAGTACATGTATGTTAACAGTGGCTGTTTCTCCTAAGTTGTCATGGCTTAGTGGTTCTGTGCTTTGATTAGAATGGACAGAGTCCTGGGTTATAACCTTGTCATTCATTTTATTTTCATACTGTCCAGACAGGCTAGGGGGTGTGGCTGCATTTAAGCAACTTTGCTCTACGTTGCTTCACGTTGCCCTATGGTGTGCTGGTTGGTGCGGCGCGCACGTCTGCGCAAACGCATTGCACTGGTTAAAGCGCTATTTCACTATTGGCACCTCTATTGCGCTGGGTACAGTGCTCTTAAACTTTGGGCAACTGTATTGCACTGGGTAAAGCTCTATTAAACTATGGCCAACTCTATTGCACTGGGTAAAGCGCTATTAAACTATGGGCAACTCTATTGCACTGGGTAAAGCGCTGCTTAACTGCAAGCAATTATGTATCAGGATCCTTAAAAATTTTATATTTTGTTCACTGATACATTGGCCATTTCACTGCTTTTTACTGATATTTTAATCATATATGTCAGGTATTATTCCATGTACTGTTTTAAAACATAAATAAGAAGGGGAGTGGTGGGGTTTGAACCGTGAATGCCTCTTCTTTGTGCGAATGCTCTACCATTACGCTATTGCTATTTGGTGTGATTTGCATAAACATTCTTTCTTATGCTCTTCCATTTTGGAATTGCTAACTACAGCTAAGCAATGGGCACACCCACGCACACACGCGCAAATACGGGCAGCTATTTCGGGAATTTAAAAAAAATAAAATAAATTTTTTACTTTTCATAACTGTGATGGGGGTTTACAATGTCAGGGAGTGTGGTGTTGGGTGCTTGGACATTTGATCGGACTCGCTCTTGTGTGCTTTCATTTTCCTTTTACAAACCTTGCAGGGGCGTGGCCGTTTAGACTGCTTGGCAATCGGACACGCCCCCTGCTTTCCTACCCGGTCCGTGTAAGACTTACTGTTGAGTCATGGCACGCCGATGTCATACCGTTCAACTGCAGCCTCCGAGTAAGACTTATTAAGTCTTACATGGAGGATTCGTGAATCCGGGGGGGGGGGGGTATTCAGTCAAGCAGTCTGTGAAATGAATGTCAGACCAGTTAAATAAAATAAATAAAAACATACTGAAATCCAAGTTACAAAAATATGTAAGCTAATTGTAAAATAATGTCTAGTGATGTAGTATAAGTGCATAGTTATGCAAAGCACAAACAATTATTATAATTCTAAGTGTTTTATACCTGCACTCTAATATCAAATTACAAGTGTATTAAAAGATGACTAAAAGATAAACGCTAAAAGAGTTAACTATGGTCTACAGAGTCTGAACTTTGAGTTACAGGAAATGTTGGCAAGATAAGGTAAAAAACAAGACTGATTGCCACACAAGTGGCTTGAGTTCTTCTAAAACATTATTGTTATTAAAGCATAATTGCTAAATGTTCACATGCAACACTATTAGGTAATTGTAATAAAATGTCACAATTGTGCATATATGTCACTGATAATCTGGTTGCTTAAAAGTAAAAAAAAAACTCAGTTACATCAAGTATATTCACATGGGGCTCAAATGTCCTAGACTTAGTAGTCACTAACATGGGAGGTCACTGTATGTTGCCCTTCCTGATAAGGTCAGACCATAAGTCTATCTCGTTTGAAGGAACAAACAGACCTGGCACCCCCACTGGAGCAAAGAAACTGAAAAACTTCTCCATAGCAAACTACATTCTACTAGGCGATGATATAAAAAGTTTCAAACCCCCTACTAACAGAGCCAACAATGACTCCTATGCAGAGGCATACACAAATGCTCTGTATAACCACCTAAACAACTGTATAGACTCTGATGGACCTGACCAGATCAAATCCAGGTCCTCTAGAAAAAACAAGCCACCCTGGTGGACCTCTGGTATAAATAGGTTATGTAACAAAAGGAAAAAAACTGTCAAAGAGCAAGAGTGAAGTTGCTGAGAATACTCTCCACAGCTTGAACAAGCAAATTTGATATCTTGTGAAGTCCTCCAAAGCTGGTTATCTTTAGGTAGGGATGCCAGTTTAGCTTCATAATCGTAAGGCATAATTTAGCTACGTCTGGAATCTAAAAGGGAACACCCAACTATGTGCCGAACTTAGTGGATGGTACCTCTCGTACTGAACCAGAGGAAATTGCCAACCTGCTAGCTGACAGGTTTGGAGCAAACTTCACACCCTGTCCCAACCAGCCATACCCTAGAGCGTACCTGACACTATTAGTCTACCTAGTATCTCCAAAGAGCAGGTTATGTCCGTGCTCTCAAAGGCCAAAAACATGGCCTCTGTGGGACCAGATAGCATCCCAAGCTGCTCACTAAATAATCCAAAGCAAGACCTAGCAGAACCACTTGGCAATGTGTGTAACCTCAGCCTAAGCACTAGCTTTCTTCCTGCAGAGTAGAAAATGGTAACTGTAATCCCCTTGCAACAAAGGGTGTCCAGCAACTGACCCTGGGAACTATAGAACCATAAGCCGGACCAATCCTATCTGCAAGGCCATGGAAAGAATCATCATGGACCTTATCAAGGACTTGGGTGACATTCAAAGTCTTAACTTGACCAAGTTTGGCTCATTAAGGGTCTATCATGCTTCTTGAACCCGGTGGACTTTCGAGAATGTTACCAAAGCTAGATGGTGGTGGAACAGTACATACTGCCTGTCTTGACTCAGCCAAGGCTTTTGACACAATCCCCCCACTCTGGTATCATTGAGAAACTCCCGGTTGGGCATTAACCCATACGTCACTAGATGGGTAGGCAAATGGCTTACCAACAGAGCACATACTGTCAAAGTTGGAGACGCCACGTCTACCAGTAGACCAGTTACCAGTAGCGTATCACAAGGATCTGTGCTAGTCCCTCTACTGTTTGGATCTGTTTCTCAAAGTCCAGGTGAATGTATATGTCCTGTGGCTTGCCAAGTTTGCTGATTGTTTGGGGACTCGATAGTGCCCAGTTTACAATGTTAACATAATTGCAAAAGGAGTCAACAGACAACAGACAAGTGATTGGTTCCAAAGCCATGGACTAAATCTAAACTAAAAAGTGCTTTATCCTCCTCTTTGGCAAAGAGAGAGTCTGTTCAAATGACAATATTGACAGCACCCCCCCCCCCCCAAGCTCAAATCCTGTGGTGTGAGATTTGGGAACACAGGTCGATAGCAATCTAAATTTTGATCACCATGTGTCCACAGTGATAAGGAAAGCCCTCTACATTGCACATGTCATAATTAAGGGCATCGTACCAAAGACTAAGGATGTTATAACTCCTCTGTACATTACTCTTATGAGACCACTGAGAGAACAGTGCACCCTTTTGTGCATGTACCTCACCAGACACCTGCAGCTGGAGGCACAGAGATTTCTCACCAAGGAAATTCAGGATCTCCGTAATGTAACCTACACAGAAAGATGGCCCTCTGTATCCTGCAGGCTGCTGAGAGATGACTTGTACCTGGTGTACAGAGCAGTCTCTGACCCTGCCCTAGTGGAAATGCATATCCACAGATCAAATGGGACAAGTCACTCACTCCAGTGATCTCATCCTAGCCTGTGACATTAACGGAACATGATGCAGCGAGAGAGAGATGTCTCCCCGAGATTGCTGCTCCTCTGGAATAAACTCCCAATTCATTTGAAGTAGAGCTCTTCAGTAACCCTATTCAGGTGCAACCTAGACAGTTGGATGGGAGACTGTAAATACACCCCATGGGTGGCACCTGTGTCCCTCATGGACAGGGTCAGTTGGTGCTGATCATAGATTTGTTCTGCAAATAACCACCATCTAACCAAGGTCAATTAGGGAACACTGGTATAATATGGCTAGGCTTGTAAAAGGTCCATTGATCATTAGCCTAGTAACCTCCTATGAACCAATGAACCTATAACTAGCAGATGGGCCATAATATACATACAATTGAAATAAATTATGCAGGAAGGCATAAATACCTACTAGTAATAGTAAACAGCAAAAGCTTTATAAAAAAAACTATCAAATCAGACAAAGGTCCATAGTTTGTTAGTAACATAATAAAGCAAATGTATAACCAAAGTGTTGGACTGGCATACATTCTATTCTCACAGCATGAAGCAAATAAACAATACTGCAATACTACAGGAGGAGGGGTACTTTCTCAGTTTTACACTGACTGTGTGAGCAGTATTGCAAAAGGGTCTAAAAAAGGTACAGGAAGAAATAATCTCTCATTCCTTCTTGATAATACTTTTTAGGGGGAAGGGAAAACAGGTATTAGTGCATTGGAAACACTGGTCTTCTTCTTCTTCTTCTTTTGGCTGCTCCCGTTAGGGGTCGCCACAGCAGATCAACTGTTTCCATTTCCTCCTGTCGTCTGCATCTTGCTCTGTCACACCAACCACCTGCTTATCCTCTCTCACCACATTCATAAACCTTATCTTAGGCCTTCCTCTTTTCCAGTTACCTGGCATCTTCATCCTTAGCATCTTTTTCCCAATATACTCTGCATCCCTCCTGAGCACATGTCCAAACCAATGTAATCTTACCTCTCTGGCTTTGTCTCCAAACCTTCCAACCTAGGCTGACCCTCTAATATACTTATTCCTAATCCTGTCCATCTTTGTCACACCCAGTGCAAATCTTAACATCTTCAACTCTGCCACGTCAAGCTCTGACTCCTGCCTTTTTGTCAATGCCACTGTCTCCAATCCGTATAACATAGCTGGTCTCACTACCCTGTTGTAGACATTCCCTTTCACTCTTATTGGTACTCGTCTGTCACAAATTACTCCTGACACTCTTCTCCACCCACTCCATCCTGCCTGTACTCTCTTCTTCACCTCTTTTCCACACTCACCATTACTCTGAACTGTTGATCCCAAGTACTTAAACTCATTCACCTTCGCCACCTCTACTCCCTGCATCCTCACCATTCCTCTATCCTTCTTCTCATTCACACACATATATTATGTCTTAGTCCTGCTGGCCTTCATTCCTCTTCTCTCTAGAGCATATCTCCACCTCTCCAGGGTCTCCTCCACCTGTTCGCCACTCTCACTACAGATCACGATGTCATCTGCAAACATCATAGTCCATGGGGACTCCTGTCTGATCTCGTCTGTCAACCTGTCCATCACCATTGCAAATAAGAAAGGGCTCAGAGCTGATCCTTGATGTAATCCCACCTCCACCTTAAACGCATCCGTCACTCCCACTGCAGACCTCACCGCTGTCACACTACCCTTGTACATATCTTGTACCACTCTTACATACTTCTCTGACACTCCTGACTTCCTCATACAATACCACAACTCCTCTCTAGGCACCCTGTCATATGCTTTCTCTAAATCCACAAAGACACAATGCAGCATTAGAAACACTGGTAAACAGATTAAATCTGACAGGCCAAGATATTTTACAAGTTTCTAATAGCTATCATGCTAGTTATTGTTGTATTGTTTAGTATTAAATTGTATTTACAACCTGTTAAACTGTAAAGCTATACAAGAGAAAGATTAAAGATATGTAAAAATGAGCAAGACTGGTCACGATTTTTTAATATGTTTTTGGCAAGACAATGTTGGTATACAAAAAAGCATGCATGTTTCTAATTGCTGGGTATGTATTTGTCTCTGGTGGCAATTCCACTAGATACTTCTAAAGACACATAAGAATTTTCCAAGATTTTGCTTGAAGTTAATGTTACTAAATTTTGTAGGATTAGACTAAATGTACTTTACAGTCTTTGTATGTACAAACACAAAAGAATTCAGTACAAATGAAATTAATGTCTAGCAATGAACATATGTGAAAAATCTTCCCCGGGATTCATAATGCTTGCACCAGGTGCAGGTGTAGCATCGGCGTTCTAACACCAAATATGGCTGCAGAGCGATCCAGGTATGAGCTGCTCCCACGTGCACTACCTGTGTACGCTACGCCCGCACAACTCCCAGGCCCTGTATGCTAATTATCCCATGTGCAGCAGTGTAGCATGAAAATGAAGGTATGTAGCGATCCAGCAAGTGGTGCAGGCATAGTGTAAGCATGCAAAAATGTAAACCGTAGAAAACGGTTTACATTTTTGAAAACATAAAATCGGAGCCATGACAGCTGACCAAACACATGTATTATATTGCTGAAAGGTAAATTAAAAATGCTGGTTACTGCCACAGCACGCTTGCTTATAAAAAAGATAAATAAATGGATAAATAACTCAAGCAAGCGTTGACAGAGTGAGAAATAACCTTCTATGTGTAAAAGATCCAAGTAATCCGGTCTTCTGAGACAAATAATTCAGTTTATTACACAGATAAACCACGATAAGTGCTTTCACTAACTAGTAGCTTCTTCAGATCACAAACAGGAAGCACAAGAACCATGTGCTTTAAATATCTGCATGTTAATTAATCAACCAACTTTTAAAGCAGAAGCGCCATAAAACCTAAAAACTAAATATATAAACATAAAATCATCTCAAGATGCAACAGAAATAAACAATGGTGTATGCATATTACTTTTAAAAAATTAAAATAACTTCATTCCATAAGAAACAATAAAAATTGAAGTAAATATAAGAACATGTTGTGAGCAGCATACTATCAAGTACAAAAGTGTATACAGCCTAATACATAACTGCATGTGATAGTCATATTATTAATAATACAAGGTAACTTAGAAACTATACATAGTAGATGCCATCAAAAACATGAAACCATATACAAGTCGAAGGAACTATTATCAACCAAAGTGATACTTGGTATAATAAGGTCAGTGCATAAACAAAGATGTATATCTGCATATGTATAAAAATGTGTATATAAATGTAGTGTCTTAATAAATATATGTATCTAAATATAAAAGAATGAATGAATGTGTACAAAAATATAAATAAATAAATGAATAAATAAATAAGTTATTGTCTAAAAATGAAGCTAAAACCATTAACATTAACAGTATTACAATATAAAATGAATAAATTACCCAAAAATGTGATATATGTATGTGTATGTATATGTATGGGAACAGATATCAGAGCACATTGAATTCTTAAAAATTTCAGAACTTAGTGTGCCTACGTTTCTTTAGGTGTGGTCTGATAGATGCCCTTTCATTTAAACCATGACCTTTATCAGCTCTCAGCAAAATAATCCACCTACTTTCTCTATCTTCGGTATGATTCATGATGTCACCTCCTCTTACATTAACATTCATTTTCTCCAGCACCCTAAACATGAACTTGTGTTCAGGACTTGTTTGTGTCACATGCTTGGCCAATGCATTCTGCAGATTACCTTTCTTTATATTATAACAGTGTTCCCTTATTCTGTCTCTTAATACCCTATTCACATCTACTATGTATAGTTTCTAAGTTACTTCGTATTATTAATAATATGACTATCACATGCAGTTATGTATTAGGCTGTATACACTTTTGTACTTGATAGTATGCTGCTCACAACATGTTCTTATATTTACTTCAATTTTTATTGTTTCTTAAGGAATGAAGTTATTTTAATTTTTTAAAAGTAATATGCATACACCATTGTTTATTTCTGTTGCATCTTGAGATGATTTTATGTTTATATATTTAGTTTTTAGGTTTTATGGCGCTTCTGCTTTAAAAGTTGGTTGATTAATTAACATGCAGATATTTAAAGCACATGGTTCCTGTGCTTCCTGTTTGTGATCTGAAGAAGCTACTAGTTAGTGAAAGCGCTTATCGTGGTTTATCTGTGTAATAAACTGAATTATTTGTCTCAGAAGACCGGATTACTTGGATCTTTTACACATAGAAGGTTATTTCTCACTCTGTCAACGCTTGCTTGAGTTATTTATCCATTTACATGTATTATATTGTTAATATATGCCAATGGCTAAATATATAGCCATTGGCATAAAAAATGTACAGAATATAAAATTAACATTTAATATATATAGTAGCACTATCGCGATGTGGAAGCGCAGGGCAGCGGTGCACAAAGGGGATCACAAGGAAAATATAAAAATATAGAATAAAACTGCAATGTAACACATATCACGGTTTCCCCATAATAGTCAATGGCAGGCATGCTCCACCATACTATGGCGCAAGGGTTACTAAGGTGCTGTGACAGTGTTTTGCGTGGTAGCTAGGAATTAGTAGGCAATGCCATGCAAATGAGAGGAGTAATAGTGAATCACAGATTCCCCACTGGTGTAAAGATGCACCTCCCAGTGTAGCGTTATAAAACCGAGGTGTGCCCTTGAGATAAAGATGACATCAAGAGAGGGGTGTGTCACCATTGCTGTAAGCACATTGGAGCATTGCTAAACCGGTTTGCCCCTAGCTAGAAAAAGCTGCAGGATAGGGGTGTGTTGAACTGGCCATAGCTTTGCTTAGCTGAGAGTACACAAGGTAACCAAGTATGCATGTGAACGGAGATGAAAATGAGTGTCAACCCGGTAAACGGGTTTGCGCGGCGTGTACTGCAGCTGAAACAGGAAGGATATAGGAAAGAAATAAGGAAATGCTGCAGCAGGGAAATTGGTGTACAAATGACTAATTAACACCTAGGAGCCTACAGTGGGCCATTGACAACAGCTAACAAGGCTGCAAGTAGCTACCTGCAGAACAGGAAAGGGGAGGGGCTGTACTGCAAAGAAAACAGTAAAGTGTCAAAGCAGAACAAAGTCAATTTGCAGTATATCAGCTACAAGACACATTTTGCCATGACTGGGTAGGGAAAGTACAAAACAAGAAAGACGACAGGTGGATGCATGCCTGATAATGGGAGGGATCCAGGTTTAAAAGTGAATTAAAGGGCAACAGATTAATCAAGGCAGGCAAGCATATCTCCACAGTAAAGGCCCCACACATGCAGTACTCATTGCAAAACACATAATTAAGACACGCTGCAGCTGGAATAGCTCATACACACCCACTAACATCAGCAACATCCATAGCACAACAGTATAAAGTGTGAAAGCACATCACACACATTTGTGTATTCCCATACACTCTGCACCAGTGGTGTATACAGACAGGGAACTTTTAGTATGTACATGTTAGAGGCTGCCATAGCTTTGATCCACCAGCATGTGTTTGAGACTGAAGGTGGTGTGGAGGATGATGCACATGACCACCTCAGGCACCAGAGGAGAAGAAAAGTGTTCTGACCCAGGGTAACCTACCAGGGGCTACATGATCTGGAGATAGTAGAGCATTACAGGGTGGACAGGGACATCCTACAGCAACTTGTGGAGGTGTGCCAGCCATGCCTCAGAGCCAGAACAAACAGAGGGGAACCCATTCCAGTGAATACGAAGGTATGTTTAAGCCTGAGAATTCTAGCTACAGGTACCTTTCAAAGACCAACCGGGATATCATGGGAATCTTAAAGGCATCAGCATCCAGTGTACTACATCAGTCCCTGGATGCCATGTTACCACATGCCAATGAGCACATATACTTCCCCCGAATGCAGGAGGAGTTGGCCAGCAATATGCATCTCTTCCACCATGTGGCAGAATACCCAGAGGTACTGGGTGCAATAGACTGCATGCACATACACATCAAGTTACTACCCGGTGTGCAGGGTAGGCACTACATAAACTGCAAGGGATACCCCTCCATCAACTGGCAGGTCATGTGCAATGCCCAGGGCATTATCATGGATGTGTGTGCTGGCAGCCCTGGAAGCTATCACAACTCAGACATCTGGCATGCATCACAGCTGTATCAGTTATTTGCCATTGGGAACATCCCAAATGGCCACCTGGTGGGGGATGCTGGCTATGCACTGGAACCATGGATGATGACTCCCATCAGAAATGCACACACACCCATGCAGGAATGCCATAATGAGGCACACGCACAAACCAGAATCATCATAGAGCGTGTGTTTGGGATGCTGAAATCATGGCTCCATTGCTTGGACATATCTGGTGGAGCCTTGCAGTACTCTCCAGCACGTGCGCCCACATCTTCATAGTATGTACCATGCTACACAATATGATCCTGCAGAAACAGCTGCAGCAGGGACAGAATGGTGAAGGCCCTCACAGCCCACCACCATTGCCAACGGCCCCACAGGCACAGAGGTATTCAGACCTTGAACACCCTGAGCCAGCCTCAGTAGGCAGACAGAGGCATGCCCAGTATGCCCTTGCCATGGCAAGGAGGGACTGTATAGCACACACACTGACAGCATAGGCACCGAGGGACTGACACCTTTCTCCACCTGCACACACAGTAAAAATGGATGGCACACACACAAGACTATCTGTAAATTGTTATGTGTATGCAGTCTACTGTGTGCATCCAACATAGGCAGCCATCAACTATTGCACACACAACTGCCATTGGCACAAGGTAAGTTAACACCTGAATAGTAAATTAAGCTATCAGCATGTGCTGATACTGCATGTATAGGTTCATAGGTAGGTACTTGGCCAACTACCAGAGGCCATTCATAATCCCAGCTAAAATGTGTCAGCTTTTGCCACCCCATTGATTTATTACCTGCCCCTCTGTGGAGCAGAGCCAATGGCGGGATCCCTGGGGTGCATCTACTGTTCCCCATCCACTCTTTAAGGTTTCTCTTGCAGAGTGTTAGTGAGGGGCTCTGTATAATGTAGTTAGGGATGTTGTTCCAAAGTATGGGGAGTGTCTGTGACAGAAATCCATTCTTCCAGCAGCTTCCAGTTATTGTTGTGGCAAGGTTCAGCTCACTACAGTGTGTGGCTCACTGTGACATGGATTCCCATAGGTGGAGCATATCCATTAAGCCTGAGTTTGACATGGCTGTGTTGGCCAGCAGAGATCACCTCTGGGAAAATGAGATGCCACTGAGTAAAGCAGGAGGTTTTTTTCAGTCTGGCTGCATAGGGCATATGTTGGAGGCCAGTAATCCCCTTAGGGAGGTACATTCGTGGACCTCTCAGCTGTTGGAAGTGTCTTCTGAGGTACATCCCAAATGGGTTATTATACCCTATGATGGGACTGAGGAGTGATGAGTAAAGGGGCACTATAACCCCAGTATGTCTAGATGGGAACCCTTTAGTAATCAGATGGCCTACATAGAAGGATATCCTAACTACTTTGGAGATATGATTTTCAAAGGGGAGACCACTATCTACCCTAGTCTCCAGATAACCCATTATCTCGTCCATATTAAAGTGGCTGCCACTTATGTGTTAATATATGGGTGCTTAATATTCCACAATGGAATGACCATGCAGTTAGTGGCGCTTGGCTGGAGGCCATGACATTGACACCCTGTGTCGGTCTCTGTGAGGCCCCTTGAGGGATGTCTGTGTCAGCTGGACTATCAATTATGGCTCCCAGTTCGCAGTCATTGCCAAACATGGGTCTGCTGTAGTCCACCTGTGTTTGCCTGTATCTCTGAGAAGTATATGCCAAACAGTAGGGCTCCCAGGACTGAGTCCTTTGAGCCACCAGTTGTGACTGGTCAAGAGTTGGACCTGGAGACCGTTAGTCGTACCATGTGGATTATGTGTGTAAGCCTGTTGGCAAACCAACCTGTGATGTATGGGTGCATGTACAGGCTGGTGTGTTTATCAATAATAAGTGAGTGGGGCATGGTGTCAAAAGCCTTGGCGAGGTCCAGGTAGTATGTGTGAACCACCTCTCCCATCATCTAACGTCTTGGTGACTGTATGTAAAATGTCAAACAGGTTCAGAAGCCATGAACTGCACTCATCAAGCTGAACTGGGTTGGGGCACGTGTTCAGAGGTTACCAATGTCTTTGTTAATGAGTGCCATGAGGATTCAATCCATACCATTGCAGTCCAGGCTAGTCAAGCTTATGGGGTGTTAGTTACCATGGTCAGTTGTGATTCCACCTTGATGGAGTAGAATAACCTTTGCCATGCACCATTGTATGGACATGTAGCCTGTGGAGAGGCTGAGATAGGAAAGTTTAATTAGGTGGGGGGGGTCAGGTTGTCTTGTACAGTTTGCAAGATGTAGTCTGGGACAACATCTGCCTCTACTGACACTGTGTTCTGCTGTTAGAGAGGGCCATTTCCACCTGTGTGTCTCTGATGTGTGGGATACTGTACCTTTCGGGTAGTGTTGTGGGCTCTTTAGGGGGTGAAGTATGCACTGAATGTATCTGCAGAGATGTTGGTGATATCAGTAGGGTCAGCATATTTTGTGCTATATTTCACCGGCACAGTGCAAATCTGTGTGTCACCACTTAGATCCTTGACATAGCCAAAGAAGGCTTTGTGGTTATCTTTTGAATCCTTGCATATTTTCCTGCTGATGTTAGCCTTGGATGACGTCATGAGGGACCTATGTATCATACTAATAGTGGTCACAGATGTCTGCCCTTCATGGGATTTTCTGTTTGTCTGGAACACTGTCGTAATTCTGTAGTATAACCTGTTTATTGCAGAGGTCCACCAGACGGGTGTCCTTGTCTAGGAGAAGTGAGTCTTGGTTTACCAGTGATGGCATGATCCATGCATCCATGTAGGTGCTTATAGATTGCATTTGTAAATCTGTCTGTATCTTGAGCAGTGTTTCCTCTTAGCATGGGGCTGCGAAACCCCCCAACCCTGTCAATAGTAGTGTAAATTTAGCTGTAGGAAAGGTATACACTGAGGTATCCATGGGTGGGGGAGATTCTTGGGTGTGGAAACAGTGAATAGTTCATGGTCAGATCTAACCAGTGACTCGTTAACCTTTGCTGTGGTGCACCTATTGCCCATGTTGGTGATGACCACTTCTAGTATGTTTCTACCCCTCGTTAGGGAGGTTACCACTTGAGGTATATGAGGTGATAAATTCCAGGAAGCGCTGGGCCTGGAAGTGAGTACTGGAGTAAGTTTCCCAGTTAATGGTATGGTAGTTGACATCAACCAATGCCAGGGTGTGCGTCAGGACTGTCATGTTCTCCACTAGGTGGAGTGGTGGTCCTGGGTCATGGAGGGTCATCCGTAGCAGGCCAGAGTTTACACTGCAGTTGTGGCTGATGTTAGCTGCACATGGATGATCTCAGAGGTATCATGCTGCCCCACTAACCTGGAGGTGTAGGTATCCCTGATGAATATGGATACACCCCCTCCATGTCTGTGTCAGTCCATGTTCTGTGGCTGAAATGTGTGTTATGGGTTGTAGTCTGGTAGTGCTGGTGTGCTCTCAGGAGCCTTAAGACAGATCTCAGTTACTGCACAGATGTTGATGTTGTCCATCCTGAGGAGTGCTGTGAGTGCATGCATGCTGTGATCACAACCCCTGGTTTTGAGTAGCATAACCCTCATTGATTCTGCTATTGTGCTGTTTATGGAGCTGGTATTCACCTTCGAGACTCCCCTAAATAAGGCACCATGGGGCGCCAATAGCCTTGACCAGTATTCCAAAGCCTAAGGCTGACACATAGACCAGTATGC
This sequence comes from Protopterus annectens, assembly GCF_019279795.1. Classification (NCBI taxonomy): domain Eukaryota; kingdom Metazoa; phylum Chordata; order Ceratodontiformes; family Protopteridae; genus Protopterus; species Protopterus annectens. The sequence continues at coordinate 1,728,851,141 of NC_056732.1, forward strand.
TATTGTTGCATTCATGTTTCCCATCTGTGCTTGTTTTTCAATTCTCCTGTAGGTAACCTACTGGTAAGCAATAGAAAGCCTTAAACTTTTACAAGTCTTCTATCTTCCAAGATAGGTTTTTGGAGTGACTAGGTATCAGTGTTCTGTATGTTCTTGCTGTACTCAACTGTTTCCTGACTACATGGTGATTTCTCACTGTATACTGTGATCTGAAAGTCTGTTTATTCACATATTATGGCTGTGATGGCCTGCACTTTAGAGGTTCACAGATAGCCTACTACCTATCTGCCCAAGGGCAATTAGAAGCATAGCTACAGTGTGTTTGCTTTCTCAGCACCATTGATGAAGTAACTGAGCCTCTGTCAAGCATAGCCAGTGAAGCAATTCCAGGTAGAGTTACTGGAAGCTGTTGAAGACTGGGGTGGTGGAGGGTGATAGGGACACTTAGTGATCTAAAGAGAGCATGTTAATGTGACAATTTAACACCCTTCAATTTCCCCAACAGGTCTCACAGCTATCAAACTGGACAGGCGCCCTCACCCCCTGGCTGTATGGTTCTGGGACACATGATCCCAGGGGTGTATATTCTGTTACCCATTCACACATCAAGGTTTCCCTTGAAGTGTGTCAGTGAGGGGCTATGCTTAATGTAATTAGGAATGTAATGTATTGTCTCACAGTACATTTGTTATATGTTGCTATTTCAAGAGTAAGTGAAACTCAGTGGGTTTGGGGGCCTCTGCCCTTTGCTTAGCCTAGCTCACACATAGAAATAATCTAAATAGGAAATAGGCAGAAGCAACGTTAATGTCAATCGTCTAATGGTTACAGCATCTCCATAGTATCTGTGCATTTGAGGTCCCAATCCCAATAAAGGCAGGGATGTTTATCATGTTCAAAAGTATACCTTAACAACAGCTTGCATATATAGGTAGTAATCGTCTGTATAATAAACATTCAAAACGCTCATATAAACCCATGTGTGCTAGAGAGTAAAGTCAACAGAGAATGTAATGTTATGTAAGCACTTAGTGAGATGTTACTTCACTGACATGTATGTATCCTGAGTAGTTAATGGATGTAGCCATGTTTGCACGCACAGGTTATACGTTACAAAGTTTGTTCAACTGTGTTTAACCGCTGCTATAATGTCACACAAACACTTTTAAACATGCTTACAACTGCTTAAATGAGTCTTATTCTGGAGTAAAAAATATTTTTAAAGCATCACAAGTGTTGAACCCTGGACCATGCACACTATAGGGATGGGACTTTCCACTAAGCCATCTGAGGTGTATACGTGTTTCATGGTCTTTAGACTACACCTTATACCATATGCATTCCTCGTAATGATCACAAATGGGACAGTCACTTTGTGTAAATATGTACAGTACATTGTAATGTACTGTAGTTTGTGAACCAACACATTCAAGTCTACATATGGATTACTGTTACAAACTAATGCAAAATATATATATATATATATATATATATATATATATATATATATATAGACACACACACATCAGTGATGTCTGCACACACACACACACACACACACACACACACATATATATATATATATATATATATATATATATATATATATATATATATATATATATATATCGATTATACAGTTACATCAATAGCCATATATATATAAATATCTATGAACACATTTCATGACACAGAAGGACTCCAAAGGAATTGAAGTGTACACAAAACACATGCAGCTCTGGTATTATAACTATTAATATTAACCTAATTCACCATAGAAGGGATGGTGGTTGTGTATATGAAGATTGGGATAGGGGAGGAATGATGGGTAATGAAATCATGCCTCAAGGAGGGTCTGGGTCGGATGTTCAATAAGTGAACTGGAGGGGTATACATGGAGTATGGGGACAATATAAAAAGGACACAAAACAAGAACATTTCTAAATCATAGTGCACCCTGTCATGTCACATTGCAACACCTAATTTCAGAAACATATGAACATTAACATGTATCAGACATATGCACACCAACTGACTGTCACATTTGTTTTCAGCAGTGAGGAATGCCTATAGTAAAATCTATATTCTAAACACCATAATATCTGTACATATCTGAGATGCCTTAGTGGTAAAGTCAGTTACTGTGGTGTTCATGGTCCCGGGTTCAAGGGCTGTTAAGTTATTTTGAGTGCCAGAATAAGGGTTGTTGGATGCAGGTGGATTAAAGCACTCTTAAGCAGATGTAAGCGGGTTTCCACGGGTTTGTGCAATGGTAAGCGGCGCTGAAACACAGTAAATGGAGAAGTGCTTCACAGGTTTAACCTTTGCTTAACGTCACGCAGACCATGGGCAAACCTGCTTACAACCGCTTAAATGTGCATTATTCGCACTTTCCCTTCCAGTGCCTACTCTGAGAGGTAAAATAATAACACCTTCCAGGATTAGGACCCGCAACCATGTACTCCATCCTCAGAGTAACCTAACACTAAGCTGCCTGAGATGTACCTATCCCAATTTTATTTTTTATTTATTTTTATTTTACGAGATGACTGATA
>NC_056732.1:1728854195-1728883352 GCF_019279795.1 Protopterus annectens
TTTTAAAACCCTGCATGTGCAAGGTTTCCCCAAAAGAATAGTCCTCAGGAGAAGAGGCTGAAGGGATGGATTCTTCAGCATCAGATTCCTCATAGGGAGGAAGGGAATATCCCTGTTCTGAGGAGGAATCAGAAGAAATAGAAACCTGATCAGAAGAGTTATAATCAGTGTCTCACCTAGGCCTTTTATCAGGAGGGGGATGGGAGCCCCTGATCAAAGTAATTAGGTCTTTGGCCATTTTGAGCATCTGTTTCTTTGGCATGGATGACTGTCCTGGAGAATGCTGTACTTTTTCTTTGTCTTTAATGTTTTAGACTTTGTCTTGGCTGCTAGAGTGGTCTTGATAGTATGTTGTGTAAGTCTGAAAACACCTTCAGAAGCCGATGCCTGCTCAGCAGCTCCGGACCCATCTGAAGGGATTGATTCCATAGGCCCAATACCTTGAGTTTCCAGAGGCCTAGCTGTCTCCATGTGGGAGTCTAGGGTGGCCTGTGGCTCTGATTTTGCGGGTGCCAGGGGCTGAGAACTGGCGAACTAGCGACTGGCCTAAAAGAGGCTTCATAGTCGGTTTTGGACCTTGGATGCTTGCCTGTTTCTTTATCCTTGCGTTTTTTATTAATTCTGGTTGTAGGCAGTTCCGACAGCATTGTGTAATTAAACCTTCGTCCAAAGTAATGTAAAGCAAATTCGAACCGACGCTTAATAGTGCGTTGGTTGAATCTAGCACAAAACCGACAACTAGCTACGTCGTGGTCAGGGCCTAGGCAAGGGATACAGTAAGAATGAAAATCCTTATGAGGTATTTGCTTCCCACAAGAAATACAATTATTAATTTTTACTGATAACGGTCTGGAGCAAGAAAACATTTCCCCAATGGGGTACTTAGCTTTACTGAAGACTTCGGATTTGAAATTCAATTTTGAAAATCTCAGGAGTCGGCCGACCGACACTTGCGAACTGCTTTTGCTTCGGGCACCGCGCAGCAAGAAAGACTGAAGAAAATGGCGTCTGCTGCATCTTATATACCCCTGGCGCACTGACGTCAGGGAAGACGCGACAACAACTGGCGCCGGACCAAGACTTTGGAATTCTGGCCAACTGCGGGTTGCCTGCCAGCAGGATAACTAAGTGTAATGACTGCAACAGTGAAACACGATGAACATCCTTCTTAACCAATCTATCCAGAGCCCTGGAACTCTATCAGAAGGGGTAGGATTTTTAGCCATAGAGGCCTTAATGCCCTTGGGACCCTGAGAAATGGTTTCAGGATCTACAATAGGATTTTTGAAAAGGAATTTGTGGGAGTCAGAAACCGTGTAGTATCTGTCTGGCTTACAAGGAGCCGGAGGCAGAGAATCAGGAGCCATACTAGATTCTGAAAAAACATCATCAACAATATCTAGAACAGGAGGTATAGCCAAAGGCCTATGTTGAGGAAGAAGAAAATCCCTAATTATTTTTTTAGATTCAGAGAAATCCGGACTTTCCCAGTGGAAATGTTCCCTTAAGGTATGTAAAGTTTCCCCAAAAGAAAAATCCTCAGAGGGAGAAGCAGAAGGAATGGAATCTTCTGCATCAGAGTCCTCATAAGTAGGTATAGACAAATCCTGTTCATTAGAAGAGTCAGAAGAAATAGAATCCTTTTCAGAAGATTCATAATCTAAGTCTTGCCTAGGCCTCTTAGAAGGGGGGGGAGGGGTTAGCTACCCTGATCAGAGTAATTAAATCTTCAGCCATTTTGATCATTTTTTTTTTAGGCATAGGGGCCTGCACATGTGGCCCAGGCATCGGTTTTTTAGACATAGATTTAGATTTTGGCTTTAGTTTTGAAGATGGCATTGGTCTAATATACAAATCTGTAGGCGTGAAAACACCCTCAGAAGCCAGTGCCCGCACAGCGGCTCTGGACCCATCTAAGGTAGAGGCATCCACGGGTTCCATAAATGAAGCATCTCACGGCATACCGGACTCCGAATGAGTCTCTGTAGAGGCCTGCGAATCAGAAGTAGCGGGTATCAGGGGCTGCAAAAGCGCCTCACTGAGTACAGGCGAACTGGCGACCAGCTTAGGAGAAGCATCATTGGCAGTTTTGGACCTCGATGGTCTGTCTCTGTCTTTTTCTTTGCGTTTTTTCGGTATTCCGGTAGTCGGATTGCTAACTGACAACATTTCTGGATAATTAAAGCGTGAGCCAAAATATTTAGAAGCAAAAATATACTGACGTTTAATAGTGCGTTGATTAAATTTAGCACAAAACCGACAGCAAGATACGTTGTGGTCAGGGCCTAGGCAAGGAATACAGTACAAATGAAAATCCTTATGAGGTATTTGCTTCCCACAAGTAATGCAATTATTAACTTTTACTGACATCGGTAAGGAGCAAGAAAAAGTTTCCCCAACAGGGTGCTTAGCTTTTTAGTTGAAGACTTCGGTTCTGAAACTCGAAAATGAAAATTTCAGGAGTCGGCCAACTGGCACGTGTGAACTGCTTCTGCTTCGGGCACTGCGTGGCAAGAAAGACTGATGTAATGGTGTCGGCTGCATGTTTTACACCCCTGACGACCTGACGTCATGGAAGAAGGGACAGCAACTGACGCACTACCCAAGACTTTGTTAATCAGGCCATCTGAGGGCAACCTGCCAGCAGATTACCCAAAATGTAATGACTGCAACAGTGAAACATGAAGAACATCAGTGATGTTGTCCGTCTTTACCATTAGTTGTCCTGGAAGAATGTGGTCCTTGAAGGCTGTCAGAGCATTCTGTACAGCTAACATTTCTTTTTGATTGATATTAAGGTGCATTTGACTTGGGTTCCATTTGCTCTGAATGCACTCCCCTGCCAGGTGAGCCCCCCCATGCATAGTCTGATGCGTCTGTTGTTAGGGTTTTTGCGGCAGGGGGTAGTGTGAAAGGTAGTACCTTGTTTTGGTGGCAGGCCTTTGCCCACCAAAGGAACTCTAGGCGCAGGCAAGGAATGATAGGAATCATTGCTTCTAGATCCTGAGAATGTTGACACCATAGGCTTTGTAAGATACCATTGCAGTTTCCTCATATGCAGTCTTGCATATGGAATTAGAAGAACGCAGGGGGCCATGAACCCCAAGGCTTGTAGTATTTGTCTTGCAGATAGCAGGGTTTTTTTGGCCACTTGTTTGAAGTAGGTTGTCAAATGAATCTGTTTCTCTGGCGTGAGGTAGGTCATCTGGGAAGCTGTATTCAAGCTTGTTCCCTGGAATATAATTTGTTGACAGGGTACCTGGTGTGATTTCTTTTTGTTTATGATGTACCCCAGACAAGTTAGAACCCTTTATACAAAGGCCAGATGATTCAAAAGTATGTCCTGGCTTTCTGCCTGAATTAGACAATCATACAGGTATAGGTATATCTGAATATTTCTTTGCCTGCAAAATGCAATAACTGGAGCTAGGCACTTTGTGAATACCCTGGGCGCAGTAGATAAGCCAAAGGGCAGTGCAGAGAACTGATAGCGAGTGTAGCCTGCTTTGAAGCGTAGGTATCTTCTGCAAGATTCCCTGATTGGGATTGTGCAGGTATGCTTCTTTTAAATCTAGTGTTGCCAACCAGGCATCTTTGCCTAGCATAGGAAGTAATTGGTGAAGAGTCAGCATCTTGAATTTTGGAATTTCCAAAAAGGTGTTTACAGTAGACAGGTCCAGGATAGGATGCAATGAACTGTCCTTTCTGGGTACCAGGAAAAGTCTCGAGTAGAAACATTGACCCTTTGTTCCTCTTCTGGTACCAGTTGAATAGCCCCCATGTTTAAAAGAGAAAGCACTTGTCTTTGGGTCTCTGCCCACTGATTTGGGGGTAGGTCCGGCCACCCACTTGGAGTTCGCAATGTGTGGAAGTGAAATCTGTATCCCTACGACACTATATTTAAAACCCATTTGTCCTGGGTGATGACTTCCCAGTTCTTTGCAAGAAGAGCAATCTCCCAAAGGGGCAGTTAGTTGATAAGTGCTTGGAAATTTTAAACGGAAGTCATTGAGACAGTTTACCATGGGGGGGGGGTCTTATTACTCCCAGATTTGAAAGTGGAGGCCCCCCATTACTTAGTCCTGTGTGTCCCCTGGGACTGAAACCTGGGGCTTTTGCTGAGTTTGGGTTTGGCTTGAGAAGACTTGGAAAGGACCAATTCTTAGAGGGCCGGTGCCTACTAAATCTAGGACGCTGAACTAACAGTTTGCATAGATTTAGCTTTATCTTCCATCTTTTTAAGAACTTCCTCAACCTTGTTGCTAAACAGGTGGTCCTGACTTAAGGGAGCATCCAAACATTTAGCTTTAACATGATCAGGCAAAGATTGCTCCATTAGCCAAGCATGCCTTCTGAGCACAGACCCGGTAACAGCAGCCCTGCAAGAGGCCTCTAATGAATCAAAACCACATTGCAAAGTATGTTTTCCAACTTGTTCATCAGAATGCATTAAATCCTGTAATTCTTTATTTTCCACACAGTCAGGAATCAACATCATTTTCTGTTTAAGCAATCCAATAAAATGTTGCTGATACTTTAACATATGAAACTGGCAGTTTAAAGCCCTAATAGCCAAGGTTGCAGAAGTGTAAACCGTCTTACCCCATCTATCCAGTGCCCTAGAGTCTCTATCAGAAAGGGTAGGATTTTTAGCAGTAGAAGCCTTAATGTCCTTGGGCCCCTGTGAAATAGTCTCTGGATCCGCAATAGGATTTTTAAAAAGGAACTTGTGTAACTCAGGGACCCTGTCGTATCTGTCAGGTTTTCTGGGAGCAGGAGGCAAGGAATCAGGGGCCAAAAGTACAGTTTTGTACCTACCATAAATGTAGATGTTCGAAGATCCACATTGCTGCAGTCCTTACACTTGGGTATACCGCTGTCCTCGGTCGGCCCGAATACCAAAGTATATGGCTGACGTCGGTCATGGCGCATTAATGGCGCCAGGGCGTCAGGGTATAAATCGCATGACCCGGCGTCATATCTTCAGTCTTTTCTTGCCCCAGATGTCAGAAGACCCTAAGCAGGGTAAAATCAAAAAACCACCAAACACTAAACACCCCTGCACCCAAACTATGTACAACTTTTTACAGATATACTAGGGAACAAACCTATCCACACAACCACCCCCAAACACAGAGGGGAAGGAGGGAGGTTAATTGGACTGCAGCAATGTGGATCTTGAACATCTACATTTATGGTAGGTACAAAACTGTACTATGTTCTTCATCTCACATTGCTGCAGTCCTTACACTTGGGTAGATTCCCAAAGCAGAGGTAAGGGAGGATGGCAAATCATAGAGAAGCAGGAGCTGCCAAAATGCCCTGTAAAATAGCAGTGGCAAAACCAGCCCTAGATTTAGAGTAGAGAGGAAGGTGGTAATGCTTAGAAAGTATGTGCTGAACTCCAAGTAGCTGCCTCCAAAATATCCTAGTTGCCACCCCTTAGAAAGGCTGTAGAAGTGGCAGTAGCCCTAGTGGAATGAGGTCTAATCCTGTTGGAATCTCCTTGCCATGATGGGAATAACAAAAAGCAATGCAAACCCAATCCACTTAGAAATAGTTTGTTTGACACAGGCTTGCCCTGAGAACACAAAGCAAAGAGACAAACAACTGCTGGGACTGCCTGAAATCCTTAGTTCTGTTTAAGTAATAGCGTAACTGCCTGTGCACATCTAAAGTATGCAAAATCTTTTCCCCTTGTTTTGAGGGTCTGCATAAAGGTGGGTAAATGAATAGTTTGGTTTAAAGACACACTTGAAACCACCTTAGGCATAAAGGAAGGGTTGATGCGTGAAAGATACCCTATCCTTATGGAAAATCAAGAAAGGCTCAGCCGCATGAGGGCCTGCAATTCAGAACCCTTCTTGCAGAGGTAATGGCCAACAAAAAGCAGTCTTCCATGACAAATATTTCAACTCAGCAGTAGCTGCAGGCTCAAAAAGGTTGTAGAGTGAGTTTTTCTAACACATAATTGAGGTCCCAAGCAGGAGTAGGAGCTCTACGTGGGGGTCTTATGTTCTTTGCCCCTCTAAGAAATTGCTTGAACAAAGGATAAGAAAACAATGGTGGATCACAGTCGTAGTGAGCTGAAATTGCTGCAGCATGAATCTTAATGGAAGAGAAGGACAAACCTTTGTCCAATAATTCAGTAAGATATTGAAGAGCCACCGTCAAATTAGGCTCAAGCGTCCAAATCCTTTGCTGCACTCCAAAACACAAATCTCTTCCATTTGTCTGCATACACTTTCCTTGTACTAGGTCTTCTAGCTTCCATAAATCACATTCAAAACTTGTTGAGGAAGTTGAGCCCTGCTATGGTTCAAAACAGGATATGCCATGCTGTGAGATGAAGAGAGTGAAGCTTGATGTTGAGTAGATGGCCTTCCTTTTGGGACAACAGGTGTGGAATCAAAGGCAAGGTCCAAGGTGGTTTCCTTACCAGACTTCTCAGTAATGGGTACCAGTGTTGTCGAGGCCAATCTGGAGCTATCAGGATCATTCTTGGCTTGTCCTGTCTGACCTTTAGAAGTACCTTTAGGAGAGGAAAGAGGCGGAAGGCATACACATGAAGATTTTTCCAACTGAAAGAAAGAGCATCCACTTTCCAAGCTGCGTGATGAATCCTTTTTGTGCAATACTTTGGCAGCTGGTGGTTTAGAGGAGAAGCGAACAGATCTATGTCTGGAGTTCCCCATGACACTGTCAATTGCTGAAATACATGAAGATCCAGTTGCCACTCGTGGGGATCCATGATTTGCCTGCTTAACACATCTGCTAAGGAGTTCTGTACTCCCGGCAGAAACCTTGCTTGAAGGTTTAGTTGTAAACTGAGAGCAGTGTCCCACAAAATCATTGCTTGTCTGCACAGAGGGTAAGAATGTGTTCCCCCTTGTTTGTTGATGTACCACATGACTGTTGTGTTGTCTGTTAGAATCAGCACCTGTCCTGGGAGAAGTAAAGTCTTGAAGGCCATTAATGCAAACTGGACTGCCAACATTTCCTTCAAGTTGATATGTAGATGCTGCAGTCTGACAGGCCACTTGTCCTGTATCCACTTTCCATCGAGATGAGCTCCCCAAGCTTTGTCCGAGGCATCTGTTGTTAGAATCTGACTTCGCCTCTGGCGGGTCACAGAAAGTCCCTTGTTTAGGTGACATTGCTGAGCCCACCACAAAAATTCCTTTTGGATGCAAGGTATTATTTGAATGACAGTGTCCAGATCCTGGCAGTGCTGTGTCCATAGATTTTTGAGATACCATTGTAGCTTCCTCATATGCAGTTTGGCATTGGGAAGCACCAGAATACAAGATGCCATGAACCCTAAGGCTTGAAGAACTGTCCTTGCAGTCAGCCCGGACTGATGTGATAGTTGTTGGAAGTAAAGTGTGAGATTCTTTTGTTTGTCCGGGTTCAAAAAGGCCATCTGGGTTGCTGTATTCAGTCTCACACCCAGAAAGCACATGTCTTGAGAGGGTACTAGACTGGACTTTGTTTCGTTCACAGAATACCCCAGGCATCTTAGCACTGCTATCACATATTTCAAATGCTGAAGAAGCTCGTCCTTCCCTTGAGCCAGAATCAGGCAATCGTCCAAATAAGGGTAAATCTGTATTCCTCTCAATCTGAAGAAAGCTATCACTGGGGCTAGAACTTTTGTGAATACTCTGGAGCAGTAGATAAATAAAGGGCAATGCAGAGAACTGATAATGAGAATTTCCAGCTCGAAAATGCAAATACTTCCTGCAACTTGGTGTGATAGGAACATGAAGATAAGCCTCCTTGAGATCCAAAGTTACCATCCAGTGATCCTTGCCCAGCAGAGGTAAAAGCTGTTGTAATGTCAGCATCTTGAACTTGGGTATGTCCAGAAAGGTGTTGAGGATAGATAAATCCAGAATTGGTCTCCACGTGTTTCCCTTTTTTGGCACTAGGAATGAGAATAAAAACCTAGGCCCCTTTCTGTCATAGGCACCCGGTTGTATGGCCCCATCTGGAGTAGCAGAGAATTGCCTGTAAGCTTCTAGTCTGTGTTGAGGAGGAATGTCTGGCATGCCTTTGAAAGGGGCAGGAGTATGGAAATAAAACCTGTAACCGTGGTGAATGATATCCAATACCCATCTGTCTTGGGTAATTAAGCTCAGTTTTCCTTGAAAAGTGCCAGTCTTCCTCCCAAAGGTGCTGCCAGGCGGGAAGGTTCTGGCAACTGAAAAGGTAGGTCATTGGGTTTGTCTGAAAGGCTGACCCTGCCCTCACGGAAGACTGTGCAGGTGAAACCCCTATTCTAGATCTAAAAGAGCTCTGAGCTCTGCCCCTACCACGCCTAGGCCTACCCTAGACTGGGATCATAAGAAGGATATGTCCACCCTTGGTTGGCCAATTTCTACTAAACTTTGGAGACTGAACTTGTAAAAATCTTTAACAGTGCATAGACTTAGCTTTGTCTTCCATTTTCTTTAAAACTGCTTCAACAGGAGAACCAAACAACACATCAGATTGTAAAGGAGCATCCAAGATCCTTGCCTTAACATGCTCAGCTAAATTCTGATCCCTTAGCCAGGCGTGCCTGCGTATTACAGAACCGGTGGCAGCCACCCTCGAAGAGGCCTGCACAGCATCAAAACCACATTGCAGAATGCTTTCCCACCTGTTCAGAAACATGCACTAGATCTTGTAACTCCTTACATTCAATACCTTCTGCCAGAGCATCTACCTTAGACTTTAATTGTGAAAGAAGATAGTTTTGGTATCTAAGCATGTGGAATTGACAATTCAAAGCCCGCATGGCTAAAGTGGAAGAAGTATAAACTTTCTTTCCCCATCTGTCTAAGGCCCTTGCCTCTTTATCGAGGACGGGTTTTAACAACAGAAGCCTTAACCTTAGGTCCCTGTGAAACAACCTCTGGGTCGCCCTAGGGCTCTTGAAAGATACTTGTGAGCTTCAGGCACCCTATAGTACCTGTCCGGCAACAGGAGGCGGGGAGGCAAAGAATCAGGATTAAGAGAAGCCTCTGTAAAAACATCTTCCACCACAGAAAGAACAGGATATAGCTAAAGGTCTATGCTGGGGTAAAAACAAAATTCCTAAGTCTTTTCCTGGAATCAGAGAAATCCTGACCTTCCATTTAAAATGCTCCCTCATGGAATGTAAAGTCTCTGAGAATGAAAAATCCTCAGGAGGAGAAGCAGAAGGAGTAGTGTCATCCACCTCAGAATCAGAATATGGGGAAACTCCTGCACATCTTCAGCCGAGACTGGAAGCATCAGAATCCTGTTCTAAATCCCCAATTTCAGGTTCCCCCTAGGCCTCTTTTCAGGAGGGGCATAGAACCCCTTATCATAGTAATTAAATCTTCTGCCATCCTAAGCATATGTCTCCTGTGTACAGGGCCTGAAGTAGGAGTGCCAGCTAAACCCTGGCCTGCCTCTGGGAGAAGCCTTGGAACAGTGGGAAGGCCTAACAACCTTAGGCAGAGGGAGGACAGTTACCTGGGAGGCCCCTTCAGCCTGGCCACCTACCTCCTGAGAGGTCACATCCTGCAATAGTAAGTCTCTCCCTGGGACTGTAAAGAAATTTCTGTCTGAACCTCGGCTCCATGAACCTTCTAAGAACCCGGCGTCAGGGACGGACGGTTCTTCTAACAAACCTAGTCCCTTTGTCCTTGCGCTTTTCGAAGAAGTCCGGAGCATCCGGCGGCATTTTAGTGCACCGCTTCCGAAGACTAACCTGGCACAATCTAATCTTCTCTTAATAATCGTTTGTTAAACCTAGCACAAGAGGACACCCAACAACGTCGTGCTCAGGCCCTAAGCAAGGTATACACAAGTTATGGTAATCCCTATGTGGTATCTGCTTCCCACAAGAAATACAGTTATTTACTTTTCTGACATCCGGTAAAATACTGAGGCAAGAAAAACAAAATATTCCCCAGCAGTGCTTAACTTTGATTGGGTCTGAAACTCCTATTTCGGAAAATCAGGGCCTTAACCTGCACTCATAGCGTTGCTTCTGCATCGGACCACGCGGCAAAAAAGACTGGAGATATGACGTCGGTCATGCGCATTTATACCCTGACGTCCTGGCGTCAGTTTAATGCGCCATGACCGGCGTCAGCCATATACTTTGGTATTCGGGCCGACCGAGGACAGCGGTATACCCAAGTGTAAGGACTGCAGCAATGTGAGATGAAGAACATCTAGATTCTGAAAAAGCATCATCAACAATGTCTAGTACAGGAGAAACAGCTAAAGGCCTATGCCGAGGTAAGAAATTTTTGATTCTGAAAAATCCTGGCTTTCCCAGTGGAAATGTTCCCTTAGAGTATGCAAGGTTTCCCCAAAAGAAAAATCCTCTGGAGGGGAAGCAGAGGGAATGGAGTCCTCTGCATCAGAATCCTCATAAGTAGATAAGGGCAAATCCAAATCATCAAAAGAATAAGAAAAAACAGAATCCTGATCAGAAGATTCATAAACAACTTCAGTCCTAGGCCTCTTAGAAGGAGGGGGGGTCGGCTACCCCTGATTAGAGTTATTAAATCTTCAGCCATTTTTATCATTAGTTTTTTAGGCATAGAGGCCTGAGCATATGGCCTGGGCGTCGTTTTTTTGGCACGGTTTGAGATTTAGGCCTAAGTGAAGAAGGAGGCATCAGTTTGATATGCAAGTCCGTAAGCCTGAATACACCCTCAGAAGCCGGTGCATGCACAGTGGCTCCGGACCCATCAGAGGTAGAGTCATCCGCGGGTTCCATAGATGAAGCATCTCGCAGCATACCGGACTCCGAATGTGTCTCAGTAGAGGCCTGCGAATCAGAAGTAGCGGGTATCAGGGGCTGTGAAATTGCCTCACTGAGTACTGGCAAACTGGTGACTAGCTTAGGAGAAGCGTCGTCGGCAGTTTTGGACCTCGGCGGCCTGTCTCTGTCTTTATCTTTGCGTTTTTTCGGAATCCCGGTAGTTGGATGGCTAACCAACATTTCTGGATAATTAAACAGAGAACCGAAATATTTAGAGGCAAAAATGTGCCGACGATGGATAGTGTGCTGATTAAAAAAGCGCAAAACCGACAGCAAGGTAGGTCGTGGTCATGGCCTAGGCAAGGAATACAGTACTTATGAAAATCCTTATGAGGTATTTACTTTCCACAAATAATGCAATTATTAACTTTTACTGACATCGGTAAGGAGCAAGAAAAAGTTTCCCCAACAGGGTACTTAGATTTAGTTGAAGACTTCAGTTCTGAAACTTGAAAACGAAAATTTCAGGAGTCAGCCGACTGGCACTTGCGAAGTGCTTCTGCTTCGGGCACCGCATGGCAAGAAAGACTGATGTAATGGCGTCAGCTGCAAGTTTTACACCCCTGACGACCTGACGTCATGGAAGAATGACAGCAACCGACGCAGGACCCAAGACTTTGTTAATCAGGCGAACTGAGGGCTACCTGCAAGCAGATAACCCAAATGAATGACTGCAACTGTGAAACACGAAGAACATCACACAAACAGCTCGCCAAACAGTCCAATAAAGTTGACTGAATCCAAGACATGGACCACAAATAACCACTCTGAAATTAATAACAGAACAGTTTAATAAAGCGCTTTTCGTCTCCAACATATAAAGACTTCTTCAGATTAACATTTCACCATAAAATCCTACTTTAAATATATTACTATACTTATACATATGACAAACTAAAGCCAATGAAACATCCTGTTTCCTACTGACACACACATAATGTTTAAAAATGTTGTAAAAACTCTCTTTCTTTTCACACAATTCATACTAAATGCTGAAAACATAATTATGTACATCTGTTTAAACTTTTTGATGTCAATATGCATAGAATAGAGTAAATGTTATTGATTCCTGGGTACTGGCAAGTGTTTGTGCTTAACTGCCACAACAGTTCTAACTTTTCTAATAGGAGGCAGTTGGGGCCACCCCTGCCATCTGTTTGTATCTGGTCGATTACTCGGAACTTAAACTTATGTTCAGGAAATTCTGCTATGTGCCTGGCTAATGCATTATCTAATTTATTCCGGCTAATGCTGTACATATGCTCATATACCCTTTCTTTCAAGGCCCTAATAGTTTTCCCAATGTAAAACACTGGGCACTGTTGACATCTTGCTAGGTACACTATCATTTTAGATTGACAATTAAATTTCTTTCTTGTACAATATTTCCTATCTTTGATGTAATATGTTTGCCCGATGTCCATATATTTACAGAAATTGCACATTTCACATTTAACCATCCCGGGGTTTCTACTTATACTAGGGGCTTGATTTTCTAACAACACTTTTATGTTCTTCCCCTTTCTGAAAATAATTTGGGGAAGATTCTGGAGTTTTTTTTTTACTATGTAGTACCTCCCAATTCTTGTACATAATGTTTTTCAGCTCCCATGCCATTTATCACACTCTTTACACTACATGCACAGTTAATTATTATTATTATCATTTGCTATGGTGGCACGACTGCCATTTATCACACTCTTTACACTACATGCACAGTTAATTATTATTATTATCATTTGCTATTGTGGCACATGCCTGCCATTTATCACACTCTTTACACTACATGCACAGTTAATTATTATTATTATTTGCTATTGTGGCACATGCCTGTCATTTATCACACTCTTTACACTACATGCAGAGTTAATTTCATTTCACTTCCTTCCCATCCCTACATCACATATTTCATCACTACTTCAAAAACTAAAACCCTCCACACCCTCTCAAGACAAACTCCCTGCCGAATTTCTACAAATTGGAGCCAAAGCTATTGCTTACCCTATCTCTATACTAATAAATAGATCCATCAATGAAGGAACAGTCCCTGATATCTGGAAAGTATCCCACATCATCCCACTACACAAAGGGGGTAACTCTATTGATCTATCCAACTATCGTCCCATTGCCTTATTATCTCCTCTTGCCAAAATTTTAGAAAAATGTATCCACAAACAATTCCTAAACCATCTTATCCATAACAACCTACTTGCTGACTGTCAACATGGCTTTAGACCATCCCACAGTACCACCACTGCTCTGCTTTCCTTCACAAACACCATTAACACTAACCGCAATTCAAACAGCCTTTCTTCCGCTCTATTTATTGACTTATCCAAAGCCTTTGACATGGTGAACCACAAAATTCTTCTACATATTCTCAAGTCTCTCTCACTTGATCCTAATAGTATAACTTGGTTTAAATCTTACCTCGAAAACAGTCAACAAGCTGTAATCTGGAAAAACTCACTATCTGACCACCTTCCTATTTCCCTAGGTGTCCCACAAGGCTCAATCTTAGGTCCTCTTCTTTTTTCCATCTTCATCAATGACCTCCAAACTGCTATCCCTTTCTCTATATGCATCCAATATGCAGATGACTCCACTATTATCTCAACAGCTACCTCTCAGGCTGAACTTCAGTCCCTTACACAAAAAGCCTTTAACACAGTTGAACAATGGTTCTCCCAACGCTGCCTCCTACTCAACCCAAAGAAAACAAAACTTCTACTCTTCTCACCAACACGCAACCCAACCCCCCTACAGTTCTCGCTTACCTCCAACAATAATATCAGTATCACTCCAGATACCTCCACAAAACTACTAGGTATTACAATTGACAATAAACTCAATTTTGAAAATCACATTAACTCTACTATAAAAACTGTGAACAAAAAAATAGGAACCCTATATAGAATAAAACCATTTCTTACCCCAGCTACAAGAATCACCCTAGCCAAGACCCATCTAATCTCTACTCTACTCTATGCATGTCCCATCTACACCAACCTGTCAAAAAAAAAACCTAAATAAACTAGTTACATCCTACAACAACATAGCTAGATTTGCAACCGGATCTCCTTTTAGGACCCATCACTGCACTAACCTAAAACAACTTGGCTGGCTTGAACTTCCTAATCAGATCAAACTACAACAATTAGAAGTTATGTACTCACCATAACGTTCCATCTGAGTAGGTGTATTCATTTGTCTGCAACCTGTGGGTTATGGATCCGATATCGGATCCGAACCGGCATGGTTTTCCAGCTATGGATCCAAGCTCTCAGCTCCTCCCCTCACCCATAATGCCCTGCTCTACCCTCATGACCTCAGATCGAGTTTGCCAAAGCAACAATACCCTAAAAAGGGTAACAAAGAATATGCAGGAAACTGAAAGGCCAGGGGGATAGGAGGGCGGGATGGTTGCAGACAAATGAATACACCTACTCAAATGGAACGTTATGGTGAGTACATAACTTCTAAATCTGAAGTAGGATATTCATTTGTCTGCAACCTGTGGGACAGAGTCCCCAGCTACCTGAATCTTGGGCGCCATCATGGAAGGATATTCCGAGCACCGCGGAGCCAAAGGATGCTCTACCCCTAGATGCAAGATCCAACTTATAGTGGGAAATAAACGTATGAGATGAAGCCCATGTGGCTGCTGCACAAATATCATCTAGAGGAATCCTAGCCTTGAAGGCTGCCGAGGTAGATACTGACCGGGTTGAATGGGCATGAACACCCTCCGGTGCGGGCCTCCCTGAAGCTTGATAAGCCAATAAAATGCACTGTGAAATCCAGCGGGACAGAGAAACTTTAGAGATTGGCTTGCCCAAATTGAATTTTGCAAAGGAAATAAACAGCTGGTCGGATTGCCTATGACCAGCTGTCCTGTTCAGATAAAATCTAAGTTGCCTGTGAACATCAAGTGAATGTAGCTTATATTCACCTTTGTTTTCATATTTAGGGAAGAAAACAGGGAGGTTAATGGATTGATTGATGTTTGCTCCAGAAGCGATTTTAGGAAGAAAGGACGGGTTGGTCCTGAGGGAGACACGGTCCGGATGAAACACCAAGTAAGGAGGTTTAGCTGATAAAGCTTGCAGTTCAGAAACTCTCTTGGCTGATGTAATGGCTACCAAAAAGGCTGTCTTGTAGGACAAGAATTTGAGATCCACCGTAGAGCTGGCTCGAAAGGAGGAGCGGTCAAGGCCTGTAGGACTAAAGAAAGGTCCCAAGGAGGAACTGCTTGTTTTATAGGGGGCCTGAGAAGAAAAGTACCTTTAAGAAATATCTTACACAATTTGGCTGACATAAGAGGATTAGAGTCATGGCCAATGTGATAATGAGAAATTGCCGCCAGTTGAACTTTGACTGTGGAACTGCTGGCACCATCGTTAAAGAGAGTGGTTAGAAAGTCAAGCACTAAAGGAAGAGGAACCGTGAAGGGATTCAGGCCTTGCCGCTCCGCCCACACAGACACATATTTCCATTTGCTTCGGTAAACCTTTCTAGTGGATGGTTTATGAGCCGCCACCAAAATAGCCTTAACAGGTGAAGAAATACCGGGAGTCCTGATCAAGAGTGGAACTGGAGCAGCCAAGCGGTCAGCTTCAGGTTGTCCAGGTTCGGAGGAGGAATGCAGGATGGATGGGATATCAGATCCGGGGGATCTAGAATCCAAGGAGGATTCGCGAGTGAGACCTTAGGAAGGGAACCAGATCTGTCGAGGCCAGAATGGAGCAATGAGAATCATTCTGCAACCCACCGAGAGGCTTTCTGAAGAACTTGCAGCATCAGAGGCAAGGGTGGATAGGCATACAGAAGACCGGGTGGCCAAGCATGCACCAGGCGTCTCTTGGAGTACCTCCGGAGGAGGTATTAGAGCGAAAAAACTGTCGCACTTGGTGTTTGAGGGAGAAGCAAAAGATCGCATGAAGGGTTCCCCACCGTGCGAATATGCGTTCCGCTACTTGACAATTGAGAGACCACTCGTAAGGGGTCAGAATGGTGCGACTGAGCTTGTCCGCTAGGATGTTGGACCGACCCGGAATGTGCGTTGCTACTAGAAAGCGATTGGTGGAGATTGCCCATTCCCAAACTCTCATGGCCTCTCGACAAAGAGGGTAAGACCTTGTTCCCCCTTGCTTGTTGATGTACCAGACAACAGACATGTTGTCCGATTGAATCATAATGGTTCCCAAGGGAAGAAAGTCCTGAAGTGCTAGCAACGCTAAGAGCACTGCTCTCATCTCTAGAACATTGATATGCAGTAAGGTCTCTGGATCGTTCCACGTGCCTTGGACTGTCCGGCCCAAAGTGCCCCCCACCCGAGGTGGGAGGCGTCCGTGGTCACCGTGGCGAGAGGGGGAGAAGCACAAAATGGGCGGCCTTTGTGGAGATCCGGGAGTGGAGCCACCACAAGAGGGACGCTTGCAAGCCTTGCTGATCGCTATGGGATGATGCATGGGAGAGCAAGGCATGACCACTGTACTAGGCGTCCACTGTAGAATGCGCATATTGAGCCTGGCAAGAGGAAGGAGTGCTATCGCCGAAGCCATGGACCCTAGAGCCCTCAGGACCAACTCCGCTGGAACAGAACTTGAATGGAGAATGGCCCGCACCTGGAGCTGCAGATTTAGAACTCTGTCCATGGTGAGGAAGGCTCGTAAACTCCTTGTGTCTAGCCTGGCTCCTATAAAATCTAAGAGCTGTGTGGGCGCCAGGTTGGACTTTTCTGTATTTATTGTGATGCCCAGAAAGGGAGCAAGATGGAGAAAGGAGTCTCGCCAAGAGAAGTAGATGCCTTGTTGGGCGGTAAGAAGCCAGTCGTCCAGGTAGGGAAAGACCTGCACCCCCTGAAGCCTCAGGTGGGCCGCTACCACTGCTAGTACTTTGGTGAACACCCTGGGGGCTGTGGTGAGACCAAAGGGAAGGACCCGAACTGGTAGTGACTGGCTCCCAGCCGAAGCGGAGAAACCTCCTGGGCGCCTGTCCATCAGGATGTGGTAGTACGTCCTTGAGATCTATCGAGCACATCCAGTGATTTTCTCCCAGAAGGGGAGAATAGATTGCAGAGTGACCATTGAACTTTTCTTTGGGGACTGCCAGATTCAGGAGAGAGAGGTCTAGGATTGGTCTTAGTTCCCCGTCTTTTTGGCACTAAAAGAATCTGGAGTAGAACCCTGATCCGATCTGGTCTGGGGAACAGGCTGGATGGCTCCTTTCTTTAGCAGATGGCCAATTTCTGCCAAAGCGGCCTCCCGTTGACCGGGTGGGGCGTCTGGGAGGGACTTAACTTTGGAAGGTGAAGGAAAGGAATGCGATATCCCTGGATATGATTTGGAGAACCCAGCGGTCCGATGTTATGGACTCCCATGCCGCTAGGTGCCCAACGTCCCCGACTGCCTCCAGAGTAGAACAGTAGGTCAATCCCTCAGGATTGCTCATGGGCCGTTCAGAGAAAGGTTCCCTGGACCCGAAGTTTCTGGGAGCCCCTCTGCCTCTAGGGCGGCGTCTCCCTGTCCTCCTCTGCCACGGAAGGACTGGTTGTCCGAGCAGGCTGGGACTGCTGCGACTTCGAACCACATCTTCTTCTGACCCTTTTGGTTCCTAGAATAGGGCCTCTGGGGTGCAGAGAAGCGGATTCGACGGCAGACAGCGTCTTCCCGTCCTTCTCGCCTCTGGGTCAGCGTCTCATGACGGTCTTGCCAAACAGAGCAGAACCATCAAAGGGCGTTATAAGCGGCGCCTTGAAGGGCTCAGAAAAATCGCAGGCGGGGAGCCAGGCCTGGCGATCTAGTGACCAGTCCTGTCCCGCAGCTCTAGCGGCGCCCTCCGTTGCATGGGAGAGTAGCCGCAGAAGTATTAGCCATTTTGGTGGAGTGCAGAACTCTGTCCTCCTCAAATAGTTCAGCGACCCTCCTTGCTCGGTGGGTGGACTGAGGGACTCTCCTGAGCCAGTTCCTCTTTGTGGCGCCGCCATCAACATGGCATCTACGGAGGCCCCTTACTCCAATGGGACCTGTCGGAGGCGGGCTAAGGATCCTATCGGTCTTTTGGGAATTGGCTCCACGGTGTCCGGTTCCTTCCACGCCCTGGTGGTAATAAGGTCCACCAGGGGTCGGCAGGGGACACCCAAGAGGTAAACGGGCCCGTTTGAATGCCTCCGAGAACACGGACTCGTCCGAGGAAGACTTGGGGCAGACCACCCCCTGTCTGAACATTTCCATGATGTCTCGAAGGAGACATCCTCGGGGTGACCGTGGGGAGCCTTCCCTTCCTCCAAGTCCGTGTCTTCAGTGAGAGACTCGGGAGTCAATGTGCCTCCTTTGCCGCGTATGCTGGCGAGGGCCTCCTCTGGGGGCTGTCAGAGGAGTCCTAGCAGCAATTGCTCCATGGGAGCAACTTGGAGCACAGAAGCGGGCTGTCCCAGGGGCCGGATGGTGGAAGCCTGGCCCAGTGCAGAGGGAGCGGGGCGGAGCGAAGCAAGTGCCGGGGTCCGGAGACCCTCAACAGAGCCCTCTCCACTACATCAAAAGCGAAGGGAGCCGACCTCGATCAAAGGATCCGACAATCGGCTCCCCCTCGGATCGAAGAGTGGATCGGAGCCGGCGCGCAGCACTCGGATCGAAGGGACAGTGCGCTCCGACACAGGCGGCGCCGAAGGAGCACTGATCCCCTCGGATCGGCTTCGGATCCAGGCTCCGAGATCGGGTCCGACGACTTTCGAGGGCAGGGTCGGGTCCAGTACCAAGTACTATCGGCTCCGACCTTCCCCGGCTCGGCTGCTCGGCTCCAGTTGCTCCGAACCGGATAGCGGGCGGAGAAGGAGCAATAGGCTTAAAAAAGGGTGTTGAGCTCCCCGGAGGGGAGGCAAGCACTCCCATCTGCATCTGGGCCTGGATGAATCTTCTCATCATCCGGTCCAGATCAGCATCAGAAAGGCTATGGGTAGACCTCGACGAGGCTAGCGAGGTGAGCCTGGAATGCCTCCTCGATAGCCTCGGCGGAGATCGGGTCTCCTCCTCCTCAGGACCCGGTGAAAAGCACTCAGGGGACGGGCCGAGAAGGAGGAGACCGACCCGACAACGGAGCCGGGGAGAAGCCAGCTTGGCTGGCGGGGCGAAACAGAGGTCTCGGCCCGCCGCTTGTGGTGCTTCTCCCTCTGGTCTTTAGCTGCAACCCTCTCCTCTCCAGAAGCGGAGTTTGAGTCCCAGGAGCAGGAGGGGTGCCACAGAAACAACTGTAGCCACAGCAGTCCCGAAGGAGCGGAGGCCGGAGCCGAGTCAGGCGGCAAAGGCCCGCCAAGACAAGCTTGGACCTCCGCTCCTTAAGTGCCCTGGGGTTGAACCCTGCACAAATGGAGCATCCAGATGTGAGGTGTTCAACCCCAGGCCTAACACACCGAATGTGGCCATCAGCGGTGACAGCTTGTTGCCACACTCGGTGCATTTAGAGAAGATAGATTTTGGCTGTTCAGCCATAATCTACAAAAAAAACCCTAAAGTTACAGAAGTAACTTAAACAACAAGAAAACACACAGGCCTACACGCACACTCTCGCTAGCGAGGGAGGGAATAAAAATTATTACTTTAACTTAAAGAAACGCAAAACAGTCTATAATAAAGGGAAACCTACTACTTTCACACAAATTTAGACAAAGAAGCAAAAAAAAATTTCTATTTTTATACAAGAAAAAGTTCACTTAGCTGAGAGCTATGTACCCACATCCAGTTACCAGCGCGGCAAACAAGATCTGAGGTCATGAGGGTAGAGCAGGGCATTATGGGTGAGGGGAGGAGCTGAGAGCTTGGATCCATAGCTGGAAAACCATGCCGGTTCGGATCCGATATCGGATCCATAACCCACAGGTTGCAGACAAATGAATATCCTACTTCAGATCTTATTATAACCCACAAAACCCTGTACCAACCTACCAAAACTCCTATACTCACTAGCCTCATTACCCCGTACTACAACCTGAAACATCTATGCTCCTCTAATAAACTACTGATAAAAAGGTCTATACCCAATAACTCTGCTGGAGATTGCTTATTCTCCAACTCAGTTGGGAAACGCTGGAACAATCTACCCGCTGATATTACATCCCTGACTTCTCCTCCTCTCTTCAAGAAAAATATCAAACTGTACCTTAATAATAAATGGCTCTGCCCGTGTATAAACCCAGACTAGCCCGCTCATCTGTCTCCTATCTCTCTTTTCCTCTCTCCTTCTCTACCCAACTACCTCAATAATAATTGGCTCTACCCCTGTAGAAACCCAGACTAGCCTGCTCATCTATCTCCAATCTCACCTTCCCTCTCCCCTTCTCTACCCAACTCCTCAATAGCTTGTTTTCCTAAGTTCCATGACTATACATTAAGACATGGAACTTACCCCGTGAACAGCACTCGCTCATCTTAACTTTCTCTCCTCTCTTCTTAGGTATTTTTCTCTCACCACTCCTTCTTAAAACAACTTTTAAAGCTGTTAGAAAACTATGTACTCCTCTACTCATCCTATTCTATCTTTGATATCTGTCCTATCTTTACTTCACAGCTATCCCTCTTTATCCTTTCCTTTATATTTTGCCACCTTCATAATATTTTACTTTATACAAAAAAAAAAAAAAAAAAAAATTTTGACTATTTTGTTTTTCCATAATTGATACTCATGCTTATTGTTTCTTTGCTTATCATAAACTTATACAGCCTGTTATTATGAACTATGTATGTTCTATGTATTACAACCTGGAGCTTTTCTCCCCGGGCCTCTACTGAAAAAGGACATATCCAGTTAGACTAGCCCGGTCAACAAATGTAAAATAAATAAATAAAATAATTATTATTCTTCATTACAATTACCTATATTCTCTGTTGGAACTCCCTCTTCCCGTTATTTATGACCTACTTGCGTAGGCACAAATATGAGACTGATCTAGAGGCTGTCATAGTCTGGCAGTTATGGGTATGTCTTTGCTGACATGTGTGTCTGTAGCACTGATAGGATCATAGGAGATTACTAGGCTATCTAGCTGGAGGACCCATTTAAAGCTTAACCGTTTCAACCCAATGTAATACCACGGGAGTGTTAGTCAGTACCCAAGATTGCATTTAGTGATGACTGCCCATGCCAAGGAGGGTTGTGGGCACTATTCCTGGTAAGAACTTACATTGTCCAATTCATCATTCAGGTTACTCTTGAACAGTGTCACAGAGATGCACTGTTTCACATGAATTTGTAGCCTGCTCCAAAGACGTGGCAGTTGCTGGGAGATAAATCTGTCTCTCCAGCATGTTCTATTTAAATCACAGGCCATATTCAAGTCCCTGGAACAGGTAGCCATAGACTTATTTGAATTACAGATCTGCAGTAAGTTCCTTAGGTTTGGGCCTTGTACTGCTGTGTAGGCCAGGCATAAGTCTCCCCTAAGAAGCTTATACAATATGGAGTACAATGACAGGGATTTTAGTTAGTCCATGTAAGGCATACTTTGGAGGCCCTCAATCTTCTTTGTTAAATACCTCTGATGTTTGTCTAATTCCAGCAGGTGCTTCATACGGTACATGCCGAATGGGGTGCTATACTCAATTATGGGCTGGATAAGTGCTGAGTATAGAGGGGCTATAATTAGAAGTTATGTACTCACCATAACGTTCCATCTGAGTAGGTGACTTCATTCGGATGCAACCTGTGGGTATCGGATCCGATCTCGGATCCGAGCCGGCAATTCAAAAGCTTAGGCTCCGAGCTCCTAGCTCCTCCCTCTTACCCATAACCCCTTGCCAAGCCCTGACTGACCTCAGATTGAGTTTGCCTCAAAGTACTGACCACAGTATACTAAAAAAGCATAAATACTCGCTCTAAAAAGGTCAGGGTGATGGAGGGCGTATGGTTGCACCCGAATGAAGTCACCTACTCAGATGGAACGTTATGGTGAGTACATAACTTCTAAATCTGAAGTAGGCAGACTTCATTCGTCTGCAACCTGTGGGACAGAGTCCCTAGCTACCTGAATCTTGGGCGGCCGTCATGGAAGGATGTTCCGGAGCACCGCTGAGCCAAAGGATGCTCTTCCTCTAGAAATAACATCCACCTTATAATGAGAAATAAAAGTATGAGGCGAGGCCCAAGTAGCTGCCGCGCAGATATCATCCAACGCAACACGGGATTTAAAGGCGGCTGACGTAGAAACTGCCCTAGTAGAATGAGCCGTAACCCTCCGAGGAGCAGGTCTGCCTGAAGTATCATATGCCTGCAGAATGCAATTAGCAATCCATTTAGATAGAGTGACTTTAGATACTGCTTTACCCAGAGCAAATTTAGCAAAGGAGACGAACAGCTGATCTGATTTCCTGTGGTCAGCTGTCCTGTTAATATAAAAACGTAATTGTCTATGAACATCCAAGGAATGCAATTTGTATTCTCCTTTGTTTGAATACTTGGGAAAAAAAACAGGCAAATTGATTGACTGGTTAATATTGGATTCAGAAGAGACTTTCGGAAGAAAAGATGGATTGGTCCTGAGGCATACCCTATCAGGGAAGAAAGAAAGATAAGGCGGTTTGACACATAGAGCCTGAATCTCAGACACCCTTCTGGCTGAAGTGATAGCTACCAGAAAGGCAGTCTGCCAGGAAAGGTATTTTAAATCAGCAGAAGCTGCAGGCTCGAAAGGAGGAGCAGTAAGGGCCTGCAAGACTAAAGACAAGTCCCAAGGCGGTACAACCTCCTTGACTGGAGGCCTTAACAGAAAAACTCCTTTGAGAAAAGTTTTGCATAATTTCGCTGTCATAAGGGGAGCTGCGTCATGACCAATGTGATAATGCGAGATAGCTGCTAATTGTACCTTAATCGTGGAAGAGCTAGCCCCTTGATGAAAGAGGTCTGTTAGAAAATCCAGCACCGCAGATATAGATGCTGAAAAAGGATCCACAGTTCTCTGTCCTGCCCATATAGAGAACCTCTTCCATTTGCTCCGATAAACCTGTCTGGTGGAAGGTTTATGAGCAGCCACCAAAATGGCCTTGACCGGTGAAGAGATACCGGGAGTCCTAATTAAGGTTGGAATTGGAGCAGCCAAGCTGTCAACTTCAGGGTCCGCAGATTGGGAACTGGCATTCCCAGAGGGTGAGAGATGAGATCCGAAATTGGATCCAGAATCCATGGTGGATTGATTTTGTGAGACCATACAAAGGGGAACCAAGGTTGTCGAGGCCAGAATGGGGCAATGAGAATCATTCTGCTCCCCAAACTGTTGGCTTTCTGCAGAAGCCTCTGCATCAGAGGAAGTGGAGGAAGGCATAAAGGAGACCGGGAGGCCAAGCATGCACCAGAGCATCCTCGAACTCCCCGGTGGGGAAGCAGAGCGAAGAAATTGTCGCATTTGGCGTTTGAGGGAGAAGCAAAAAGATCGCAACAGGGTTGTCCCCAAACGGCAAAAATCTTCTTCGCTACTTGAAGATTGAGGGACCACTAGTGAGGAGACAGGATGGTGCGACTGAGCTTGTCCGCAAGGATGTTGGACTTTCCGGAATGTGCGTTGCTACCAGAAAGCGTTTGGTGGAAATTGCCCATTCCCAGACTCTCATGGCCTCTCGACAAAGGGGTAAGATCTGGTTCCTCCTGCTTGTTGATATACCAGACTACTGACATGTTGTCTGTCTGAATCGCAATAGTCCCTGAAGGAAGAACGTGGTGAAGTGCTTGCAACGCTAGGAGCACCGCCCTCATTTCCAGGACATTTATATGCAATGACGTCTCTGTGGGATTCCACGTGCCTTGGACAATCTTTCCGCAGAATGCCCCCACCCGAGGCAAGAAGCGTCCGTGGTCACTGTGGCTCGGGAAATGCAGCAAAAGGGTCTCCCTGCCAGGGGCTCCGGAGAAAGAAGCCACCACAGAAGGGAGTCCCTGCACGCTCTGCTGACCGCAATCGGAGCGTTTAGAGACGAACAAAGAGGAGACCACTGAACTTGAAGGGTCCATTGAAGAACCCGCATTCGTAAACGGGCATGAATTAGAAGCGGGATAGCTGCCGCCATAGAACCTAGGGCCCTCAGGACCGAAGCTGCAGTTGGAGATGGTTGCAGGATCGCTGTCACATGATACCTCAGGCTGGAGATACGGTCTGGGGTGAGGAAGGCTCGCATAGATCTGGTGTCTAGTCTTCCTCCTATGAAATCTATAATTTGAGTTGGATTCAGAAAAGATTTCTCCCAGTTGATCGTGATGCCCAGCCTTGGTGCTAGTTGAAGAAAGTAATCCCTGGCTGAGCACAGAAGATGCCTTGATGATGCCGTCAGGAGCCAGTCGTCCAGGTACGGAAAGACCTGTAATCCCTGGAGCCTCAGGTGGGCCGCTACCACCGCTAGCACCTTGGTAAACACCCTGGGGGCTGAGGTGAGACCAAAGGGAGGACCCTGAACTGATAATGACTGGCTCCCAGCCGGAAGCGAAGAAACCTCCTGGATCGTCTGTCCATCCGAATGTGGTAGTACGCATCCTTGAGGTCTATGGAGCACATCCAGTCGTTCTCCCTCAAGAGGGGAGTATAGATTGTAGGGTGACCATCCGAACTTCGCTGGTTACTGACAGGTTCAACTGGGAAAGGTCTAAGATTGGTCTTAAGTCCCCGCCTTCTTTGCCACCAAAAAGAACCTGGAGTAAAACCCTAATCGGGCTTGATCTGGGGACGCTGGATGGCTCTTTCCTAGCAGCTGTTCGATTTCGATAGCTGCCGCCTCCCTTTGGTCGGGTGGAACATCTGGGAGGCTGCGAGATTTGGGGATCTTGAATAGGGGTATTGAATATCCTCTGGATATAAGTCGAAGCACCCAACTGTCTGTTGTAATGGACTCCCAAGAAGTCAGGTGCATCGAAAACCGCCCCCCGACTGCCTCCAGAGACGGACAGCCGGGCAACCCTTCAGGGCTGCTGCGTGGGTCTCTCAGAGAAGGGTTCTCTGGACCCAAAATTGCCAGGAGCCCCCCTGCCTCTGGCACGATGACCTCCTCGTCCTCCTCTGCCACGGAAGGACTGGTTATCCGGAGCAGGTTGGGACTGCTGCGACTTCCGGAACCACATCTTCTTCTGTCCCTTTTGGTTCTTAGAGAAGGACCTCTGGGGAGCTGAGAAGCGGACTCCGACGGCAGACAGCGTCTTCCCGTCCTTTTCGCTCTGGACTAAAGTCTCGCGAACAGTTTTGCCAAACAAGGCAGAACCATCGAAAGGGGCATTCGCGAAGGTCGCCTTGAAGGGCTCTGCAAAATCACAATGGCGGAGCCAGGCCTGTCGCCTCATGACAAGGCCTGCTCCGCTGGCTCTAGCGGCTCCCTCAGTAGCATGAGATAGCAGCCGCATAGATGTATTGGATACAGATCTGAGAGTGGCCATTCGGGTGGAGTAAACCTGTTTATCCTCACTCGAAATGGACTCCGGGGGAGATGCAGCGTATTCTTTAATCAGATCTCGCTGCATCCTAATGACATGTGCCATGTAGTTCAGCGCTCTCAAGGAGAAGGTCGCTGAACTAAAAACTCGCTTCCCAATGCGATCCATCGAACGGGACTCCTTGCCCGGAGGATGGACGGAGGGACTCTCCTGGGCCAATTCCCTCTTCGTGGCTGCAGCCATCATCATGGCATCTACTGGGGGACCCTTACTCCAGTGGGTGCGGTCTGATGGAGGAGAAAGAATGCGGTCCGGGCGCTTAGGGATAGGCTCAATGGTGTCCGGATCCTTCCACGCCCTGATGGATATAAGATCTACCAGGGGGTCAGCAGGAGGGGACACCCAAGAGGTAGAAGGGCCCGCCTCGAATGCCTCCAAGAACACAGACTCGTCAGAAGAAGCCTTGGGGGCAGACCACCCCCCCCTGATCCTTAACATCTCCATGATGTCTCCAAATGAGACGTCCTCAGGGGGTGACCTAGGGAGCCTTCCCTTCATCCAAGTCCGTGTCTTCAGTGACGGACTCAGGAGTCCATGTGCCTCCTCTTGCACTTACGCTTCGAGGTACTTCATCGGGGCTGTCCGAGGAGTACTCTTCAGCAGATGGATGTTCCAAGAGAACCACTTGGGACATCGAGGGCTGTCCCTGGGACCGGCTGGTGGGGCCTGACCCAACTGCAAAGGAGTGCGGGATGGAGCATGGCAGGGACCGGGGTCCGGATGTCCTCGACAGTGCCCTTTCCATAACGTTGAAAGCCGAGGGGAGCCAGCTTCTCTAAGCCCGAGCCGACCCCCACCGGATCCGGCGTGCGGATCGGAGTCGGAGCAGCGCCGGATCCGAGACCAGTGTGCTCCGACCTGGGCGGAGCCGAAGACACACCAGCTCCCTCGGATCCGAGGCTCGGCCTCGGCTCCGAGAGGTCGGGTCCGGTACCTGAAGCACTCAAGGATGGACGGATCGAGGTGCTCCGACCTATCGGATCCGACCCACCCCGGATCCAAATCTGCAGCGCCGATAGCTCCGAACCCGTGATATGGGTGGGAGAAGGAGCTAAGGGGCGAAAAAGGGTCAAGCCCCTCCCGGTTGGGGGCTAGGAGCACTCCATTTGCATTTGGGCCTGGATGAATTTCCTCATCATCGGTCCATATCAGCTTCGCTCATTGAAAAGGTCGATCTAGAGGAGGCCACCAAGCGGACCTAGAGAACCGTCTCGGTGACCTCCTGGAAGGGCTAGCCTCCTCCTCCTCAGGTCCAGGAGAGAACCGAGGGGAGTGGAGCCGAGGAGGAGGAAAGCTAGAAGGCACAGGGAGGCCAGCTTAGATGGAGGAGCCGAACTAGAAGCTTCGGCTCTCCTCTTGTGGTGCTTCTCCCTGTGCCTCTCCTTCTGTCTCTCCCTAGAAGAATCCTTCCCCTCCGGCAACTTTAAGGGAGGTTGAGTCCCAGCCGGAGGGGGAGAACTCACAGCAACAGGTTGCTGACTGGAAGGGCAGAGGCGAAGCAGTATCTGGGGTAAAAGACCCGCCAGCACCAACTTCGACCTCCGTTCCCTTAAAGCCCGGGGGTTGAACCCTGCACAAATGGTACAACCAGAAGACAGGTGTTCAACCCCCAAGCATTTGACGCACCGAGTGTGGCCATCTGCTGGGGACAGCTTATGGCCACACTCGGTACATTTCGAAAAAACAGCCTTAGGGGCTTCAGACATTACACCTAAGGCCTAACTACACACACACACAAAGAAACTACGAAAACCCGAGAAAAATTTAACTAAAGAGAGAGGAAAGCCTTAATCACACACAACACTAACTATATTAATAACAAAAATTGAGAATTTGAAAACTTTTCCTGTCAGAAAAACTAAACTTATCTCAAACCACGCCAGGAGCTCTGGAATTCCGTTGCTTCTTGAAAAGCGGCAAACGAAATCTGAGGTCAGTCAGGGCTTGGCAAGGGGTTATGGGTAAGAGGGAGGAGCTAGGAGCTCGGAGCCTAAGCTTTTGAATTGCCGGCTCGGATCCGAGATCGGATCCGATACCCACAGGTTGCAGACGAATGAAGTCTGCCTACTTCAGATCTAAACTTATCTCAAACCACGCCAGGAGCTCTGGAATTCCGTTGCTTCTTGAAAAGCGGCAAACAAAATCTGGGGTCAGTCAGGGCTTGGCAAGGGGTTATGGGTAAGAGGGAGGAGCTAGGAGCTCGGAGCCTAAGCTTTTGAATTGCCGGCTCGGATCCGAGATCGGATCCGATACCCACAGGTTGCAGACGAATGAAGTCTGCCCACTTCAGATCCTCTTTTACTCTCGATGTGATACCTTTACTAATTAAGTGTGCTACATGGAAAGCTTTTTTTACTACATTAGACTCTTGGGGATCAAAGTTAAGGTCACAGTCCCTTACCACTTCATGGGTACTTAAGGTACTGTGGTTGATTTGATAGTGTGAAGGGAAATTGTTTGCGCCGAAGGGAATAAGGATTCATTTTTCTGCATTCAGTTTGACACCATAACTAGTACACCAGTCATTGATTTGTGAGAGACCCTCCTGGAGTATACTAACATCATTTGGATGATTCAATGATTGCACCTAGTTTGCAGTCATCTGGAAATCTGGTCAGCCATACCCCTTACTTTTGACCTGAACTTCTGAGAAGTATACATCAAACAGCAGGAGACCCAGCACAGACCCTTCTGGCACCCCACTGGTAACAGGTCTGCTGGTGGAGTCACCCACTTTGATAGTGCATATCCAGTTTGTGAGCCAGTTGGCAACCCATCATACAACGAAAGGGTTTATATTCAGTTTGCTAATTTTACTGATAATGCTTGAATGTGAGACTGAATGTAGGATTGTTTTGGAGTCACCCACTTTGATAGTGCATATCCAGTTTGTGAGCCAGTTGGCAACCCATCATACAACGAAAGGGTTTATATTCAGTTTGCTAATTTTACTGATAATGCTTGAATGTGGGACTGAATGTAGGATTGTTTTGAAAGTCTTTGCCAAGTTGAGGTACAGTGATTTGGCAGAATGTGCTGCAATGAAGCACACCCTATTCCAGAATAATTTAAAGAAGCCCAGATATTTTCCACTAGGAATCCCAAGAGAAGGAAACTGGTTGAAAGTACATTTTGACTGTCCTAAAACTGGTATGAGAGACTGCCTTCTCTTACAGACTAAGAGAAAGTCCTTTACATATTTTTGCTGCTTCAACTACACAGGAAAGACAAGTCCGCACAAGTACTTTTTTTGTTCACAGATTCGTAGATATTCCAAGCTTGTTGAGTTTTAATGACCCCTTAAGCCTTCCCTATATCCTCTCTAGCTATAACCAATTAATCCAGCAGTGAATTTGTGGATCACAAATCCAGGTTATGTTTAAAGGAATACAGCAAATTGCACTGCTTAACATGTACAGGAAATTTACTCCAGAGGTTTAGGAGGCACTGGGTTATAATATGTACCTTTTCTTCTGTCATGTTTTATTTATCTGCTGGTGCAGAAATAGGTCCCCTTTTCTAGAACTAGACTTGTGGAGACAGTTATGGTCCTGGACATCCAGATGTCTAATGGCATGATGAGCAAGACAGAAGTCTCCCCCTCAAAGCCTACAGCCTACCAAATACAGTGACAACGATTTTAGCCTCTCCTGCTAGCTCACAGACTTCTAATGGCTTGATTTGCTTCTGCACATTTCCACAATTTTTCCTACTTTTACATTTAATCTTTCATTAAATCACAATTTCAGTTGATTTTCTATACAAGGTACACAAACTTTCTGAGGGCAACAGTGATTATGAGGGCAACAGTGATTATTCTATGGAAGGGAATAATTTCCTGCCTGGGTGATTAATCCATCAGAGGGAATAATTTCCTGCTCAGGTGATTATTCTATGGCAGGGAATAA
>NC_056732.1:1728883852-1728929056 GCF_019279795.1 Protopterus annectens
TTTAAAAACTAAAAAAACTCACTTTACCTCCATTTGAGCCAGCCAATACAGCTGATTTAAAATTCTTATCATGGAAAACTGCTCTGCTCCTAGCAATAACGTCAGCACGAAGAGTCTCAGAGCTACAGGCATTAATGGCAGTGGAACCTTTTATCATTTTTCACCAAGACAGGGTTTTTCTAAGGGCAAACCCAACATTTATGCCGTAGGTGGTATCCAGTGTGGCTCTTAACCAAACCATTAATTTGCCAACATTTTACACAAATCCCCAGAATAAAGGGGAGACTTCTGCACTCTTTGGACATACACAGGCAGTTACGCTTCTACTTGGACAAAACAAAAGCTTTCTGAAAAACTGAGCAACTGTTTGTAGCATATGCTGCAGGATCACAAGGAAAGGCTATCTCAAAGCAGACTATTTCAAAGTGGATAGGACACTGTATTCGTTTCAGCTATGCACAACATGGAAAGTCAGTGCCTAACAACATTAGGCCACATTCTACCAGGGCAGCAGCCACTTCAGCAGCCTTTCTCAGAGGAGTACCAACCAAGGATATTTTGGAAGCTGCAACTTGGAGTTCAGTGCACATCTTTACCAAGCATTATCACTTTCCTCTTTACTCTAAATCCAGAGCAGGCTTCGCCACTGCTGTTCTGCAGGGCCTCATAGCCACTCCTAATCCTATTTAGACCCAGCCACCCTACCTCAGCTTTGGGATTCAACCCAAGTGTAATGACTGCAACAGTGAAACATGATGAACATAGTACAGTTGTGTACCTACCATAAATGTAGATGTTCGAGTGTATTCACTGTTGCAGTCCAGGTTACCCACCCTCCATCCCCTCTTTCTTTGCTGGGACTTATCTATACCTTTCTATCCTAAACAACCTATGTGGAGTATTTGCTTGTAGATGAAGGTATTGTTTTATTGTACTGTATGTTTTTTATTAGCAATATCTATTGCCTACCTATTTGGGGGCACCTGACATCTGGGGCAAGAAAAACTGAAGAAAATGGCGTCGGCTGCATCTTGTATACCCCTGGCGCACTGACATCAGGGAAGAAGCGACAGCAACCGACGCCGGACCAAGACTTTGGAATTCTGGCTGACTGCGGGTCACCTCCCAGCAGGATAACCCAAATGTAATGACTGCAACAGTGAATACACTCGAACATCTACATTTATGGTAGGTATACAACTCTACTTTTACACTTCTGCATCCTTGACACTCGGGGCTTTAAACTGTCAATGTCATATGCTTAAATATCAACAGCATATCATGGGACTGCTTAAACAGAAAATTATGTTAATTTCTGATTTACAGGATTTATTGCATTCAGCTGAACAAGTTGGAAAACATACTTTGCATTGTGGTTTTGATTCTTTGGAGGCCTCTTGCAGGGCTGCTGTAACTGGGTCTGTGCTAAGAAGGCATGCTTGGCTCAAAGAGCAAACTCTGCCTGATCATGTTAAAGCAAAATTGTTGGATGCTCCTTTACAACAGGACCGTCTTTTTGGTAATAAGGCTGAAGAAGTTTTAAAAAAGATGGAAGATAAAGCTAAATCTTTGCAGACTGTGAAAGATTTCTTACAAGTGCAACCGCCACGATTTAGTAGGCACTGGCCTACTAAGAACTGGTCCTTTCCAGTTCCTTCGAGAGCCACTCAAGTCAAGCCCAGACATTCCAAAGGCTCCAGGTTCAGTTCCAAGGGACTTTTAGAACAAAACAAACAGTCACAATGATTTCCCTTTACATTTACCAAGCACTTACCTTTTAGCCACCCCTTTGGGTGAAAAACTAGCACTTCATGCAAGAAACTGGCAACTTATAACCCAGGACAAATGGGTTTTAAACATAGTATCTCAGGGATACAAATTTCATTTCCACACGTTGCCAATCCCAAACGGATGGCCAGACCTGCCCCCAAATCAGTGGGCAGAGGTCCAGAAACAAACACTGTCCATCATGAACATGGGGGCTATTAAACCAGTACCAGAAGAGGAAGAGGGGACAAGGTTTCTATTCAAGACTTTTCCTGGTACCCAGAAAAGACAAATCATGGCGTCCAATTCTGGACTTATCTACTCTAAACAAATTTCTGGACATCCCAAAATTCAAGATGCTGACTCTACAGTTACTTCCCATGCTAGGCAAAGATGCCTGGTTGGTAACTCAAGACTTAAGAGACTTACCTGCATATCCCCATCAGGGAATCTTGCAGAAGATACCTCCACTTCAAAGCAGGCTACTTGCATTACCAGTTCTCTGCACTTCCCTTTGTCTTATCTACTGCACCCAGGGTCTTCACAAAATGCCTGGCTCCAGTAATTGCATTTTGCAGGCAAAGAAATATTCAAATATAGCCATACCTGGACGATTGTCCAATTTAGGCAGAAAACAAGGACATTCTTCTAAAACATCTGGCGTTTGTAAAAAGGGTTCTAACTTGTCTAGGGTACACCATAAATGAAAAGAAATCACAACTGGTACCCTCTCAAAAAATTACATTCCTGGGTGTAAGCTTGAATAGAACTGCCCAGATGGCTTACCTTACACCAGAAAAGCAAATTCATGTGGTAACTTACTTCAAACAGGTGGCCACAAAAACCCTGCTTATCTGCAAGACAAATTCTGCAAGCCTTGGGGTTCATGGCCTCCTGCATTCTTCTAATTCCATATGCAAGACTGCATATGAGGAAACTTCAGTGGTACTTAAAAGTTTATGGAGTCAACATTGTCACAGCCTGGAAACAATAATTCCTGTCATACCTTGCCTGCAACTAGAGTTCTTATGGTGGGCAGAGGCCTGCCAACAAAACAAGGGACTGCCATTCACTCCACCCCCTGCCGCCCAAACCCTAACTACAGACTCATTAGATTATGCTTGGGGGGGGGGGGGGGCTCATCTGGCAGTGAAGTGCATTCAGGGCAAATGGAGCCCAAATCAAATGCACCTTCATATCAATCAAAAAGAGATGCTAGCTGTACAGAATGCACTGACAGCCTTCAAGGACTATCTTCATCCAGGACAATTAATGATGAAGACAGACAACACCACAGTTATGTGGTACATAAACAAGCAGGAGGGTACACACTTCTACCCCCTTTGCAGACTAGCCATGGCATTGTGGAACACGGCCTTGACCTATTAAGTACAACTACAAGCTCAATTCCTGCCAGGAAAGCTGAATACTCTGGCAGACGAACTAAGCAGAAATCTCATGGACCCACACAAATGCAAACTGGAACCACAGATTTTCAACATGTTGACACGAAAATGGGGGGGGGTCCAGACATAGATCTTTTTGCCTCACCCAGAACTATCAGTTGGACAAATTCTGCACAAGAACCCATCACAAAAAGCCTGGAAAGTTGATGCTCTGTCATTCAGCTGGAAAAACCTATCAGTCTATGCTTTTCCCCCTCTGCCTCTACTATCCAAAGTTCTAATAAAAGTCAAACAGGACAAACCAAAGCTGATTTTGATTGCTCCAGACTGGCCTCGCCAACACTGGTACCCACTCCTGCACAGTGCGTCACACCTTCCACCGTGGCACCTGCCTCAGACACCTTACTTACTGTCTCAGCAGAAGAACCAAATTCTGCACACTCCGCTCCAAACTTTGAACCTTGCAGCATGGCTAATCACCTAAATTCACCCTTAGCATCCCTCAGCAAACCTGTGATGGATGTCATTTTGGAGGCAAGAGGGCCTAGTACTAGAAAATCTTATGCTGACAAATGGAAAAGATTCTGTGCCTGGAATCAGTCACAAGGAATAAGCACAGCAGTGCCCAGTATTCCTCAGATTTTACAATACTTAACTGAGATGCTTCACAAGGCCATGTCCTTTTCTTCCATAAAAATCCATGCCTCAGCCATTTCAGCTCATTATAACACAGAACCTCCCCTCTTCTCTCATCTTCTGCTAAAGCAGTATCTCAGAGGGGCCAAAAACATAAGACCACCCAGGAGAGCACCAACCCCTGCCTGGGACCTCAATTTTGTATTGGAAAAACTCACTGTCCCTCCTTTCAAGCCAGCTGCTACTGCAGACGTAAAATTTCTCTCCTGGAAAACAGCTTTCCTTTTAGCAGTCACTTCAGCTAGAAGGATTTCCAAATTACAGGCTCTTATGGCAGTAGAGCCTTTCATTATTTTTCATGCGGACAGGGTGTCTCTCAGGACCAATCTATCCTTCATGCCTAAGGTGGCGTCCAGTGTGGCTCTGAGTCAGACCATTCTTTTGCCAACTTTCTTTCCCAATCCACAGAGCAAGGGGGAGCGGATTCTGCATTCATTGGATGTACACAGACAACTTAGATTTTATTTAAACAGGACAAAATCTCTAAGAAAATCTGACCAGCTACTGGTGGCATTTGCTGCAGGGGCAGAGGGAAAGGCTATTTCAAAGCAGACTGTTTCCAAATGGATAAGCCATCATATTCGTTTCTGCTATGTGCACCATGGTAAAACTATCCCCCAGGAGATCAGATCTCATTCCACCAGGGCTGCATCTACTTCTACAACCTTTCTCAGAGGTGTTCCTACTAGAGACATTCTGGAAGCTGCTACCTGGAGCTCAGTTCATACATTCACCAAACATTATCATTTACCTTTCTTCTCTAAATCCAGAGCTGGCTTTGCCACTGCTGTCCTGCAGGGCCTTATAGCTGGTCCTAATGCTGTATAAATCCATCCTCCCAAATGTAATGACTGCAACAGTGAAACACGAAGAACATAGTACAGTTGTGTACACTTACCATAAATGAGATGTTCGAGTGTATTCACTGTTGCAGTCTTGATTACCCTCCCTCCAACCCCCTGTTTTCCTCTTACTATGCCTCTACTTTCCTTTACTATGCTTAAAAGCCTTTTTGGTTTATTTGCTTTTGTTTGGAGGTATATTTTTGTGTTTTTCTTTTTAATTATTTACACATTTGGCTCCCCATTTGGGGGGCACCTTTTATACCCCTGACAACCTGACGTCATGGAAGAAGGGACAACAACCGACGCAGGACCCAAGACTTTGTTAATCAGGCCGACTGAGAGCAACCTGCCAGCAGATTACCCAAATGTAATGACTGCAACAGTGAATACACTTGAACATCTATATTTATGGTAAGTGTACACAACTGTACTTTATGTGGTACATAAACAAGCAGGGGGGTACACATTCTTACCCCCTCTGCAGACTAGCCATGGCATTGTGGAACACAGCCTTGAGCTACCAAGTGCATCTACAAGCTCAATTCCTGCCTGGAAAGTTAAATACACTGGCAGACAGACTAAGCAGAAACCTCACGGACCCACACAAGTGGAAACTGGAACCAAAGATCTTCAACATGTTGACAAGCAAATGGGGGAGCCCAGACATAGACCTGTTTGCATCTTCCCAGAACTACCAATTGGACAAATTTTGCACAAGGACTCCCCACAAACAAGCCAGGAAAGTGGATGCTCTGTCCTTCAGCTGGAAAAACCCATCAGTCTATGCCTTTCCCCCTCTGCCACTGCTCTCCAAAGTACTACTAAAAGTCAAACAGGACAAACCAAGGATGATTTTGATTGCTCCAGACTGGCCCCGCCAACACTGGTACCCCATCCTGCGCAGTGTATCACGGTTATCCCCATGGCAATTGCCTCAGACTCCTTCCCTGTTGTCTCAGCAGGAGAACCAGAATCTGCACCCTCAGCTTCTAACACTGAACCTCGCAGCCTGGCTAATTAAGTGATCGCTCCTTTACCATCCCTCAGTAAACCTGTGATAGATATCATTTTAGAGGCAAGAAGGCCTAGCACTAGAAAATCCTATGCTGAAAAATGGAAAAGATTCTGTGCCTGGAACCAAACTCAAGGGATGAGCACAGCAGCGCCCAATTTACCTCAGATTTTACAATATTTAACTGAGATGCTGCATAAGGGCCTGTCTTTTTCTTCCATTAAAATCCATGCTTCAGCCATTTCAGCTCATTCTATCACAGAACCTCCCCTCTTCTCAAGCAGATGTTCTTCCTGTTTCACTGTTGCAGTCATTACATTTGGGTTATCCTGCTGGCAGGTTGCCCTCAGCCGGCCTGAATTCCAAAGTCTTGGGTCCTGCATCAGCTGCGTTCCTCAGAGACCAAAAATTTGAGACCACCCAGGAGAGTCTTAACTTTGTTTTGGAGAAACTCACTCCACCTCCTTTTGAGCCAGCTGCTACTGCAGACTTAAAATTTCTTTCTTTGAAAACAGCTTTCCTTTTAGCAATCACTTCAGATAGAAGGGTTTCTGAATTACAGGCCCTTATGGCAGTGGAGCCTTTCATCATCTTTCATGTGGACAGGGTGTCCCTCAGAACCAATCCATCCTTCTTGCCCAAGGTGGTATCCAGTGTGGCTCTTAATCAGTTCATTCATTTGGCAACCTTCTTTCCCACTCCACAGAGCAAAGGGGAATGGATACTGCATTCCTTAGATGTGCACAGACAACTCAGATTCTACTTGGACAGGACTAAATCTCAAAGGAAATATGAACAACTGCTGGTAGCATTTGCTGCAGGGGCAGAGGGAAAGGCTATTTCAAAGCAAACCATTTAAATGGATAGGCCATTGTATTCATTTCTGCTATAAGCACCATGGAATACCTATCCCCCAGGGGATCAGACCTCACTTCACCAGGGCTGCATCTACCTCTACAGCCTTTCTCAGAGGCGTTCCTACCAGAGACATCCTAGAAGCCGCTACCTGGAGTTCTGTACATACTTTCACCAAACATTACCATTTGCCAATTTTCTCTAAATCCAGAGCTGGCTTTGCCACTGCAGTCTTGCAGGGCCTTTTAGCTGGCCCTAATGTTATCTAAATTCCTCCTCCCAACCACAGCTTTGGGAATCTACCCAAATGTAATGACTGCAACAGTGAAACACGAAGAACATAATACAGTTGTGTACGCTTACCATAAATGTAGATGTTCGAGTGTATTCACTGTTGCAGTCCTGGTTACCCTCCCTCCAGCCCACTAAATTCTTTTGGGTATACCTCTACTTTCCTTGCTATGTTTAAAAAGCCTTTTTGGCGTATTTGCTTTTTTTGTTGGAGGTATATTTTTGTATTTTTATATTTAATTGCTCCCCATTAGGGGGGCACCTGACATCTGGGACAAGAAAAAACTGATGTAATGGCGTTGGCTGCATGTTTTATACCCCTGATGACCTGACGCCATGGAAGAAGTGACAACAACCGACGCAGGACCCAAGACTTTGTTAATCAGGCCGACTGAGGGCTACCTGCAAGCAGACAACCCAAATGTAATGACTGCAACAGTGAATACACTCGAACATCTACATTTATGGTAAGTGTACACAACTGTACTTTTCTACTGCAGTCACCTGGATTTGTACGAGTTTTTTTGTTTTTATTTCTTGGTTTGGACTGCTCAAGAGGAAACTTGGGTGGATGAAGGGGCAGAAGAGTCCCCTAAAAATCCATGAACAACTAAACTAGCAAAACCAGCCCTAGCTCTTGAGATAACATCCAACTTGTAGTGCTTAGTAAAGGTATTCCCAGAAGTCCAGGTAGCTTCTTCAAGAATAGAATTAGTACCTAAGCCTTTGAAAAAGAAAGCACCCAAAGAGGCCACAGCTCTAGTAGAATGAGCAATAATTGAAAAAGGAAGGCTCTTGCCCTGAAGTAACAAAAGGAAATATCCTTAGAAATCCAAAAATAAATAGTTTGCTTGGATACAACAAGTCCCAAAGATCTAGGATGAAAAGAGACAAATAATTGATCAGATTTTCTAATAGCCTTAGTCATCTCCAAATAAACCTCTTAAGTTGCCTATGCATGTCCAAAGTACGCAGCACCCTCTCACTCTGTTTACGGAGAGGGAAAAAAGCAGTCAGATTTATAGACTGATTAAATAATAGTTGATTAAATAATAGTTCATTAACCACCTTCGGCATAACAGAAGGGTTAGTGCACAAGAATACTGTCTTCAAGAAAAATAAAAAAAGGAGGACAAAGCCATAAGGGCCTGCAACTCAGACACCCATCTGGCAAAAGTAACTGCTAACAAAAGATCAGTCTTCCAGGAACAATGTTTCAAGGAAGCTGAAGCAGCAGGCTCAAAAGGAGCCCGAGTCAACTTTTCCAAAACAAAATTAAGAGCCCACAGTGGAGGAACAGGCTTCCTGGGAAGTCTAATATTAAGGACGCCTTTAAGAAATTTTTTCACCTCAAATCTAGCAGGATGGAAAAAAAAGGAGGAGGAAAAGGCAGACAGAAACAACTGATAGGTGGGCCTTACTAGAAGAATAGGGCAAACGAGCATTGAGCAACTGACACAAATAAGAGACAACCAAAGGAGCATCCACAGTAAGTGGGTCCAGGTTACGAGAGAGATACCAAAAAGAAAACATCTTCCATTTGGATAAGTAGGATTTCCTAGTCATAGGTTTCCTGGCCTCCTGCAGGACTTGCAGCAGGTTCTCAGAAAAAAAAAAAAAACGTGTCTATGAGGAATCAGATCCTCACAAAGTAGTAAGCCCAACTCGGCTCAAATAATCAGGAACCACGAAGCACTGCAGTATAATTCTTTTATTGTAAAACCATGCACCAAATAGAGACGGTGTTAGTTGTTGAGCGCTTTCATCTAGTAACTCTAGATTTCTTCAGAACATCAAACAAGGTGTGTCATCCACTTTAAATACCTTGTTTGCCCGCCTTTTTCAAATACAATACCCTATTACATACATTTAACCTTGAGTATGCCATTCACAATAAAAAATACATCACAGGCTTATTTACCCTACAATTCTGCCTTCAATCTATCACAAACTGCTATGTAATAAAAGTTTAAAAATACATAAATTGCACTACTAATTGATATTAATACTCTATATATACCTACTACTATATAATTTAAAAAAGAAGAATATATTGCACATGCTAGAAAATTTGATTCGTAAATAATAATATAAACCTGATCTAACAATACAACTAATTCATAATTGCAACTTCTAAATGGTGAGTATACCCCTATTGTGTATGCTATCTAGCAATATTTGCCTCGAATATCAACAAAGCCTATAGTTAAGCCCTCAATAAAGGTTTTGTAGGGATTACTTCATTAAGGCCTGGTGGTGTAGCGTCTGTCGCAGCTGCCATTTAATTTCTTTTTCCCCCACAATGGCCTTTATGTTTCCTCCTCTGGGGTTTGGACTAACCACATCCAATATAAAA
Source organism: Protopterus annectens (assembly GCF_019279795.1). Taxonomy (NCBI): domain Eukaryota; kingdom Metazoa; phylum Chordata; order Ceratodontiformes; family Protopteridae; genus Protopterus; species Protopterus annectens. The sequence continues at coordinate 1,728,893,081 of NC_056732.1, forward strand.
AATTTAAAACCCCTACATGACTCACTATTGAGTATATGTCTCGATAATGCATTGTTAGTGTCATTTCTCTTAATGCAATAGATATGGTCATACATTCTATTCTTGAGAAGTCCATCAGTCATCCCTACATAATAATATTCACATGTGTCGCAAATAGCTAAATATACCACATGTCTTGTTAGACAATTGCCATGTTTGAAGTAGACCTTAGTTCTATTTCTGTCCTTTAATACTATATTTTTACCTTCATATATATACTTGCAATAATTGCAACATCCACACTTTTTAGTACCCCTACTGAGGCTCTTAGTATCTTTCCTAGAGCTCTGTCTTATTTCAATAAGTCTTTGAAGACTATTGCCTGTTTTGTATACAAAGTTGGGCATTCTTACTCACATGTACGCCGAGGAAAGATACGCGGACGGATGCAAACAGTAATTCAGCTTCGTTTAATTTTATTCCGGCTACACGTAACAACGAGGAGGAATCCTACTTAATTTCAGGGGCTAAACCTAAAAGACAACAGCCGGAAAGGACTTATGGCGCCAGAACAAAAACTAGCGCTAATACTAACAACAAAACTTCAGGTACTGTTCGACAAAAGCCCGCCAAGGGCGTTAATGACAATGCATCTCATTATAATGTTGAAAAGCTGTTACAAATGCCATTTGATTTTGACATTAGTAATAATGCGAACAGTAAAGGACAGGGGGTACACGACCATTACAACTCCTTGAAACAAATGATTTTTGGCTCTGGTAACAAATTGACTAAAATAAAAGCATTGCAGGTTGAAAATATGTATTTAAGGCGATGTTTGAATTGTCATGTAGTCCCAATGGGACTTCGTTTTTTAAAAGACCTATGGGTGTAGAGATGAATGTTTGTAACATTAGAAAATGCAATGATATGTTTAATGATTTTGGGGAACAGTTTATGCAATTCATTATAGATAATAATGATACACAATTGACTGTATTGATTACAGAAGTGGAAAATATGGATAGTGTAATACGGGAAGACAAGTTATTTCCGCAATGGGAAAAACTATTTTTTAAACAGTATGACTATGCAGAACATGCTAGCAAGAATATGTTTGCTAAGAAATGTAAAAAATTGGAGAGAGACATGCGACAGTATGAGCAAGGGGTAGCATATAGGTGGAACAACAAGGATAGAGAGAGACAGAGGGAAACACATAAGGGTGATACTAGGGATATACCACAGGATGATGCACCTCAATATCAGAATGAAGAGGTTTTTTTAGAAGAAGAAGAGCAGGACAAGTGGTTCACAGTACATCGAAAGAGGAAGGGGTTCCCCAGGTGGAACAAACACAGATAATACAAGTGCCAAATAATGATATTGTTTACAACAATATAAACACAAGTAACACCGTATACTATGAAAATATGGGAAATGTAATAGGCTCCCCTATTGTAGTTAATGAAGGTGATGTTAAAATCTACAACTATAGTTCTTATGTAGTACAATCAGATTTGGTACAAATATTTTCTAAAGGTATGAAGTTCATACCGGACAAATCATTAGATTTGGTAGACGTTTTGGTTGAAGCAAAACTTTTTCTCAGAAAATTAAACCTAGGGATATTTTTCCAGAATAGGTCACAGCAAGTACCTACAAACACTGATCTTAGGAAAAAGAGTTCTTTTACACCTCCCATGGCCAAAACACTAGAGACGTTTGAGAAAGTGATTCAGGGGGATATTTATAGGTTATATAAGAAAAGTAAATATCAGAAAAAGGACCAAATTATGATTAATAATATTTATTCAGTGATTGATTCGCTTTGTTCGGAAAACGTCAGGATTATGGTGGCTGATAAGGGAGGGGGTATAGTTTTGTATGACCAAGAAAAGTACAGCAACAAGATATTTGAAATATTAAATGACTTGAATCAGTATGAAGTATCTTCATTAAATCAAGTTAACATCGCGTACAATAGAATAGACTCTTACCTGGAGGAATTTTTATTAGATAATAGAGTGGATGATGAACTCTATAAATTTTTGAAAGTTGAGTATCCCATATTGGCAACAATAAGAGGCATACCCAAGATACACAAAGATCTTATCGATCCTCCCTTTAGACCGATCATATCAGGGAGTGCGAGCAAGACATTCCCGTATGGTAAAGTAGTGGACAATAGGTTGAAACATATGTATAAGTATATACCCCATATAATGAAGGATTCCTGGGAATTTTTGGGAATATTCAAACAGGAATTGTGGTCTCTTGATAAAATATTTGTCACCATTGATGTCAAAGAATTGTTCTCTTGCATTCCTAAAAAGGAAGGAATAGATAGCTTCATACAGAGCCTAAAAAACTTCAGTGGGCTACAAAAGGATGAGATTGCCCTTCTCACTTCTTTTATGGAAATAGTACTAGACTACAACTATATCTTTTTCGAAGGAGAATACTATAAACAAATTTCAGGGGTGGCAATGGGGGCAGCATGTGCCCCCATGTATGCCAACATGGTCCTCCTAGATTGGGAAACAACATATATTTTAAATACAAATTGGATGCATAAAATCAAAACCTATGTAAGATACCTGGACGATATGTTCTTGCTATGGACAGGGAATATCCAGGAATTAGAAGAATTTATCAAATATATTAATGGTACTACCAGTTATCTAAGATTCACTTATCAATTTGATAGTAAAGGAATAAATTACCTTGATGTTTATGTCTACAATGATGGCCAGACATTTCAGTCCAAGATACATAGAAAAGACACCTATAGTAATGGTTATTTGCATTATTCTAGTGCTCATTCATATAAAGTTAAGTACAACATAGTGAAAGGGCAGTTAATAAGGGCAGCAAGGATGGCATCTGAAAAGGACAATATGTTAAAGGAGGTCAGATTCATGGTGGATATGTTCAGAGAAAAGGGATACCCAGACAAGATGTTGGATGATTTAACAGAATACGTAACCCAGGAATGGGGTAGGAAATACCCCCCATTACTAGGTATAGGAATATCAACGAATAATAGACAAAACAACATAGAGGGTAATTTTTATAAGAGAGCCTGTATTGTGAAGTATGGTTACCATACGCATCAGATAAAGCAAATAATTGCAAAACATTGGCACATTTTGACAAGTGATTTAGGGGTTAAAGACAAAATCCCTTCTATGCCCAACTTTGTATACAAAACAGGCAATAGTCTTCAAAGACTTATTGAAATAAGACAGAGCTCTAGGAAAGATACTAAGAGCCTCAGTAGGGGTACTAAAAAGTGTGGATGTTGCAATTATTGCAAGTATATATATGAAGGTAAAAATATAGTATTAAAGGACAGAAATAGAACTAAGGTCTACTTCAAACATGGCAATTGTCTAACAAGACATGTGGTATATTTAGCTATTTGCGACACATGTGAATATTATTATGTAGGGATGACTGATCGACTTCTCAAGAATAGAATGTATGACCATATCTATTGCATTAAGAGAAATGACACTAACAATGCATTATCGAGACATATACTCAATAGTGAGTCATGTAGGGGTTTTAAATTTGGTATATTGGATGTGGTTAGTCCAAACCCCAGAGGAGGAAACATAAAGGCCATTGTGGGGGAAAAAGAAATTAAATGGCAGCTGCGATTAGACGCTGCTACACCACCAGGCCTTAATGAAGTAATCCCTACAAAACCTTTATTGAGGGCTTAACTATAGGCTTTGTTGATATTTGGAGGCAAACTAATATTGCTAGATAGCATACACAATAGGGTTATACTCACCATTTAGAAGTTGCAATTATGAATTAGTTGTATTGTTAGATCAGGTTTATATTATTATTTACGAATCAAATTTTCTAGCATGTGCAATATATTCTTCTTTTTTAAATTATATAGTAGTAGGTATATATAGAGTATTAATATCAATTAGTAGTGCAATTTATGTATTTTTAAACTTTTATTACATAGCAGTTTGTGATAGATTGAAGGCAGAATTGTAGGGTAAATAAGCCTGTGATGTATTTTTTATTGTGAATGGCATACTCAGGGTTAAATGTATGTAATAGGGTATTGTATTTGAAAAAGGTGGGCAAACAAGGTATTTAAAGTGGATGACACACCTTGTTTGATGTTCTGAAGAAATCTAGAGTTACTAGATGAAAGCGCTCAACAACTAACACCGTCTCTATTTGGTGCATGGTTTTACAATAAAAGAATTATACTGCAGTGCTTCGTGGTTCCTGATTATTTGAGCCGAGTTGGGCTTACTACTTTGTGAGGTATTTGGTGGACTCCAGGAACCTTGGTGTGAGACAAGGAATCAGATCCTATCATCTACAGTGTTAGTTGAAGTTTGAACAGCTGGGGATGGTAACAGATCACTCGTCTTTTGTGATTAGATCCACCCTGTAAGGTAACATGTGATGATTGCCCCTGGCTTGATGCAGAAGAAGAGGGGACTAGTGCTGTCACGGCCAAAAGGGAGTCACTAACAAGATTTTTGGGAACATCCTGGTGAATTTTGAACAGGACTTTCAGAATGAAAGGAAAGGGAGGGGATGCATAGAAGAAGTATCCCCTTCCAAGAGAATGAGAGGGCATCCACCTTCCATACCAGAGGACCTGGGACTCTGGCACCAAACAGAGTTAATTCTCTGTTTAGAGGGAAGGCAAACATATCCATTTGAGGAGTATTCCGCTGGTGGATAATGTATAAAAATGGTTCTCCTTTATAATCTCAAAATACTGAAATCTTGAATTTCAGTATCCTGAGACCGTAAAGGCGAAACCTCAAAATAGTGAAAGTGCATCAGTGCAAATTCGAAAATCTCGAATCCGCGCTTATGCATTTAAGCTACGTTAAGTGAAGTATTTGGCTGGGATGGTGTACAGAATTGAAGGTGCGTGAGTGTATGTGAGTGTTTTTGTAAGTTGTACGTGTGGGTTAGGGAAGGGAGGTAGAAGTATGAGTGTGAGTGTTGGATGTGTTGGTGTTTGTGTGTGTGTGTGTATATATATGTGTGTGTGTGTGTGTGTGTGTGTGTGTGTGTGTGTGTGTGTGTGTGTGTGTGTGTGATGTGTGTGTGCGAGGGACTGTAGAATGTCTGGGTGTGTGTGTTTTTTTTTCTGTTAGTGCGATTTCGGATGAAAACCAACAAAAGAGGCTCGCCACAGCTTACTTCGGCAAAGTTTAATATCACAAAAACAACAAAATAACAGATCTGTTATTCTGTTATTGTGTTGTTTTTGTGATATTAAACTTTGCCGAAGTAAGCTGTGGTGAGCCTCTTTTGTTGGTTTTCATTACATATCTTTGGTCTGAGGAGGCACCCTACCCAGGACTGGTCGGTTTTGTTCTATTAGTGCGATTTCGGAGTTGGTATATTTAAGTAGGGGGGTGTGGGGGCACAGTCCCCCACATGGAGGATGCGGAGGGCTGCCCCCCTACTTACATGTAGTGTAGGGTTGTATAGTTTGTGTGGTGTAGGTAGGCTTTACCGCATTGTAGTGCGGTCTCGGAATTGGTATATTTAAGCGGGGGGTGTGGGGAGTAGGGGGGCTTACACCCCTGCTTTAACCTGTCAGGTTACTTTTTAACATTTTTTTTTTTACATGTTCGAAGTTTTATAACTTCGAACATGTGGTTTCGACCATATGGCATTTGCTTTACCGCATTGTAGTGCGGTCTCGGAATTGGTATATTTAAGCGGGGGGTGTGGGGAGTAGGGGGGCTTACACCCCTGCTTTAACCTGTCTGGTTACTTTTTAACATTTTTTTTTTTACATGTTCGAAGTTTTATAACTTCGAACATGTGGTTTCGACCATATGGCATTTGAAGTTATAAAACTTCGACCATGTAATATAGACCCGAAAAAAAACATGTGTAAGCTCCTGTAAAGCTCCTGTAAGGTCATATCCTTAACCTGAATGGACTTAAACAAACCAGTAGCAGTTTCCCCAAACAAAAGTTTAGAATCCAGAAGACCATCCATCAACTTTACTTTAATATCATTAAGGAGAGGCTGAAGCCTAAGCCAAGAATACCTCCTCATAACTGAACCAAAAACAGCAGCCTTAGAAGAGGAATCTGCTGCATCATAACTGCATTTAATAGAATGATGAAGGACTTGAGAGGAAGTCCCTATTAAGGAAAGCACAGAATGTTTACCCTCAGACTCTGGAAAATCAGAAATAAGTTGACAGCCAAAGAAAGAAGAGCCAACATATACCTAGACATATGGGTCTGATTAATAGCCCTAAAAGCTAGGGTAACAGAAGTGTGAACCCTTTTGCCCTGCCTGTACACAGTGTTGCTGTCCTTGTCAAAAGTCAATAACTTGGGCAAAAGAAGCAATTGAGGACATATTATCTGAGGCTACAGATACTACCAAGGGGTCAGCATCAGGTCATTTATATAACAAAAGCTATCCTCTGGAACTTTATATAACAAAAGCTATCCTCTGGAACCATATAAAACCTTTCAGGCTTCTTGGGAGCGGGGGGGGGGGGTGAGGTGCAAGACAGGCATCAGAGAAAGCATCCAGCAAAATAGCCAAGACAGGAGGAATAGCTGCAGGTTTAGTAGGGTCCAACTGCAAAAACTCATAGTACCTGTTATGAATATCAGAGACTTGAGCACAATCCCACTTAAAAAAAATTCCATCATCCTAGACAGTATGGCCCCAAAGGAAATTTCTTCCAAAGGAACATGAGGACTAATAGATTCCTCTGACCCAAAGTCCAAAGGAGAAGGAATTTCAGTTGAATAAGTAAGGGATTCATCAGCAGAATCTGACCCATCCTCAGAAGGATCCTGATCTCTAGGACTTTTAAGAGGAGTAGAGGCCCAAGGGGTAGTAGGAACTGAAACCCCATGAGGAGGTTTTAAGGATATTAAGGCAGAAAATACCCCTGAGTAAATGCCTGCCATTCTCTTTGTACATCCCTAGAAGCAAAAGGAAACCTGTTTATTTCTTGTTTAAGGGAATGTCCTGAGAAGGCTCAGAACCAGGATTACCGTCGAGAACCATAGCAGGAACTTCTTTCCCAACTAAAAACGGAGGAACTCCCCTAGGCCCCCTCAGAAAAAGTCAACTGTGGTTCCCTCTGAACGTCCGAGACAGATGCCTACAAAGCTCTTTTGGATGTGCTGCCAGCCAGATCCTGATTGCCCTCCAACATGGTTGTGGCAGAGAAATCCAGCAACATGGCTGGGTGAGCCTCTGACATCAGAAGAAACACCTAATAGAGGCCGAACAGAGGAAGATTCCAATTGTATCGTTTTTATCTCCTTCTTCCCTAATGGCTGACCCTAGGATGGGAGATTGCTTCCATAGTATCTTCAGCAAGTAGCTTTGCTAGGAAAGGGAAGAAAGTCTACTGCAAAGGATTGTTGGAACAAATGCCTGACAAATGGAACAAGACATATGATCATGAGAAGCATCTAGGCAAAAAAGGCACTTATCGTGGCAGTCTCTATGGGGAAACTGCCTCCCACACTGGCATGTACCCTTCCTGTATGACATTAACCCCCAGAACATAAAAAAAAAACAAGGAAAAACAAACAATGAAAAACAGTGGGGCATTTCTCTTGTCAAAAGCAGCAAACAGGCATAGAAAATCACTAGAGAAGAAAACGCCTTCAACTGGCATAAAACCGGACCCAGGTAAACAGACCGACTGAGTAAAAGATACGTTCAGACTGGTGGCAAAGACGTTCTGTTTTTGGTGTACCTGAATGTCACCTTTATGCCCTACATTACGTAGGGAGTACATGGTGATGTTTGGCATACCTTTTAAATTCAGGAAGTCTTTGGAAGACTGGCAAGATGTCAGGCTTCCACAGCAGGGAATCCCATTTGGTGAGGGATACTGCAGCAGTGAATGTAAGGACCTATACCTGTAATCTTACTGAATAGGAATGCGATCTTAATCTTCTTTTAAGTGTAGTGTGATCAGGAAATTAATGAGGAAGAAGAGGGAACTGGTTCTGAAGTAACATAGTTTTGAATTTGGCCAGTGTGGTGTATGAAAGAGAGGTCATGAAAGCAAGAGCAAGTGTCCTTTTCTGCTGTTGATACCAAACATGATGGACCTAGCCTACAGAAAACTCTATGTTCATCATATGCATCACTGAGTCCTGTCTAAATAGTATTTATTCTGCCAAATATGTAACAGCCAGCCAGCTTTTAATGATTCGGCCATCTGCTATGCATCCAAACCATCGGTCAGTACAAGATCAGCTGACTGTAACAGAAGATCTGAAGTAGGCAGACTTCATTCATCTGCAACCTGTGGGTATCGGATCCGATCTCGGATCCGAGCCGGCAATTCAAAAGCTTAGGCTCCGAGCTCCTAGCTTCTCCCTCTTACCCATAATCCCTTGCCAAGCCCTGACTGACCTCAGATTTCGTTTGCCGCTTTTCAAGTAGCTACGGAATTCCAGAGCTCCTGGCGTTGGTGAAAGATAAGAGTTATTTTTGACTAAAAAAGTTTTCAAAATCTTTAATTTCTTTCTTGTTTCAGTTAGTGTTGAGTGTGTTTAGGCTTTCCTCTCTCTTTTTGTTTAAATTTATCGGGTTTTGTAGTGTTTGTGTGTGTGTGTGTTAGGCCTTAGGGTTACTATGTCTGAAGCCCATAAGGCTGTGTTTTCAAATACGAGTGTGGCCATAAGCTATCCCCAGCAGATGGCCACACTCGGTAGTCATGCTTGGGGTTGAACACCTGTCATCTGGTTGTACCATTTGTGCAGGGTTCAACCCCGGCTTTGAGGGAACGGAGGTCGAAGTTGGTGCTGGCGGGTCTTTTACCCCAGATACCGCCGGCCTCTGCCCCTTCCACTCAGCAACCTGTTGCTGTGAGTTCTCCTCCGGCTGGGACTCAACCTCCCTCAAAGTTGCCGGAGGAAGGATTCCTCTAGGAAGACAGAAGGAGAGGCACAGGAGAAGCACCACAAGAGGAGGCCGAAACTTCTGGTTCGCTCCTCCTTCTAAGCGGGCCTCCCTGTGCCTTCTAGCTTTCCTCCTCCTCGGCTCCACTCCCTCGGTTCTCTCCTGGACCCGAGGAGGAGGAGGCTAGCCCTTCCAGGAGGTCACCAGGCGGCTCTCTAGGTCCGCCGGTGGCCTCCTCTAGATCAATCTTTTCTATGGCGGCTGATATGGACCAGATGATGAGGAAATTCATCCAGGCCCAAATGCAAATGGGAGTGCTCCTAGCCCCCATCCGGGAGGGGACCCTTTTTCGCCTTGGCTCCTTCTCCGACCCATACCACGGGTTCGGAGCTGTCGGCGCCGTGCAGATTTGGATCCGGGGTGGGTCGGATCCGATGGGTCGGCGCACCGGATCCGTCCCATCCCTTGAGTGCTTCGGTACCGGACCCGACCTCTGGAGCCGAGGCCGAGCCTCGGATCCGAGGGAGCTGGTGTGTCTTCGCTCCGTCCAGGTCGGAGCACACTGGTCTCGGATCCGACGGTTTCGCTCCGATCCGCACGCCGGATCCGAGTGGGGTCGGCTCGGGCTTAGAGAAGCTGGCTCCCCTCGGCTTCGACGTAGTGGAAAGGGCACTGTCGAGGACATCTGGACCCCGGTCCCTGCCACGGCTCCATCCCGCACTCCATTGCAGTTGGGCCAGGCCCCACCAGCCGGTCCCAGGGACAGCCCGCCTCGATGTCCCAAGTGGTTCCCTTGGAACATCCAACTGCTGAAGAGTACTCCTCGGACAGCCCCGATGAAGTACCTCGGAAGCGTAAGTGCAAGAGGAGGCACATGGACTCCCTGAGTCCGTCACTGAAGACACGGACTTGGATGAAGGGAAGGCTCCCCTAGGTCACCCCTGAGGACGTCTCATTTGGAGACATCATGGAGATGTTAAGGATCAGGGGGTGGTCTGCCCCAAGGCTTCTTCGACGAGTCTGTGTTCTTGGAGGCATTCGAGGCGGCCCTTCTACCTCTTGGGTGTCCCCTCCTGCTGACCCCTGGTGGATCTTATCTCCATCAGGGCGTGGAAGGATCCGGACACCATTGAGCCTATCCCAAGCGCCCGGACCGCATTCTTTCTCCTCCATCAGACCGCACCCACTGGAGTAAGGGTCCCCCAGTAGATGCCATGATGATGGCTGCAGCCACGAAGAGGAATTGGCCCAGGAGAGTCCCTCCGTGCATCCTCCGGGCAAGGAGTCCCGCTCGATGGATCACATTGGGAAGCGAGTTTTTAGTTCAGCAACCTTCTCCTTGAGAGCGCTGAACTACATGGCACATGTCATTAGGATGCAGCGGGATCTGATTAAAGAATACGCTGCATCTCCCCGGAGTCCATCTAGAGTGAGGATAAACAGGTTTACTCCACCGAATGGCCACTCTCAGATCAGTTTCCAATACATCTATGCGGCTACTGTCTCATGCTACTGAGGGAGCCGCTAGAGCCAGCGGAGCAGGCCTAGTCATGAGGCGACAGGCCTGGCTCCGCCATTGTGATTTTGCAGAGCCCTTCAAGGCGACCTTCGAATGCCCCTTCGATGGTTCTGCCTTGTTTGGCAAGACTGTTCGCGACATTAGTCCAGAGCGAAAAGGACGGGAAGACGCTGTCTGCCGTCGGAGTCCGCTTCTCAGCTCCCCAGAGGTCCTTCTCTAAGAACCAAAAGGGACAGAAGAAGATGTGGTTCCGGAAGTTGCAGCAGTCCCAACCTACTCCGGATAACCAGTCCTTCCGTGGCAGAGGAGGACGGGGAGGTCGTCGTGCCAGAGGCAGGGGGGCTCCTGGCAACTTTGGGTCCAGAGAACCCTTCTCTGAGAGACCCACGCAGCAGCCCTGAAGGGTTGCCCGGCTGTCCGTCTCTGGAGGCAGTCGGGGCGGTTCGATGCACCTGACTCCTTGGGAGGCCATAACAACAGACAGTTGGGTGCTTCGAGTTATATCCAGAGGATATTCAATACCCCTATTCAAGATTCCCAAATCTCGCAGCCTCCCAGATGTTCCACCCGACCAAAGGGAGGCGTAGCTATCAAATCGAGCAGCTGCTAGAAAAAGAGCCATCCAGCGTCCCCAGATCAAACCGGATTAGGGTTTTACTCCAGGTTCTTTTTGTGCCAAAGAAGACGGGGGACTTAAGACCAATCTTAGACCTTTCCCAGTTGAACCTGTCAGTAACCAAGCAAAAGTTCGGATGGTCACCCTGCAATCTATACTCCCCCTCTTGAGGGAGAACGACTGGATGTGTTCCATAGACCTCAAGGATGCGTACTACCACATTCGGATGGACAGACGATCCAGGAGGTTTCTTCGCTTCCGGCTGGGAGCCAGTCATTATCAGTTCAGGGTCCTCCCCTTTGGTCTCACCTCAGCCCCCAGGGTGTTTACCAAGGTGCTAGCGGTGGTAGCGGCCCACCTGAGGCTCCAGGGATTACAGGTCTTTCCGTACCTGGACGACTGGCTCCTGACGGCATCATCAAGGCATCTTCTGTGCTCAGCCAGGGATTACTTTCTTCAAATTAGCACCAAGGCTGGGCATCACGATCAACTGGGAGAAATCTTTTCTGAATCCCACTCAAATTATAGATTTCATAGGAGGAAGACTAGACACCAGATCAATGCGAGCCTTCCTCACCCCAGACCGTATCGCCAGCCTGAAGTGTCATGTGACAGTGATCCTGCAACCATCTCCAACTGCAGCTTCGGTCCTGAGGGCCCTAGGTTCTATGGCGGCAGCTATCCCGCTTCTCATTCATGCCCGTTTACGCATGCGGGTTCTTCAATGGACCCTTCAAGTTCAGTGGTCCCCTCTTTGTTCGTCTCTAAACGCTCCGATTGCGGTCAGCAGAGCGTGCAGGGACTCTCTTTGGTGGCTTCTTTCTCCGGAGCCCCTGGCAGGGAGACCTTTTTGCGCTGCATTTCCCCGAGCCACAGTGACCACGGACGCTTCTTGCCCCGGGTGGGGGGGGGGGTATTCTGCGGGAAAGATTGTCCAAGGCACGTGGAATCCCACAGAGACGTCATTGCATATAAATGTCCTGGAAATGAGGGAGGTGCTCCTAGCGTTGCAAGCACTTCACCACGTTCTTCCTTCAGGGACTATTGCGATACAGACAGACAACATGTCGGTAGTCTGGTATATCAACAAGCAGGGAGGAACCAGGTCTTACCCCCTTTGTCGAGAGGCCATGAGAGTCTGGGAATGGGCAATTTCCACCAAACGCTTTCTGGTAGCAACGCACATTCCGGGAAAGTCCAACATCCTTGCGGACAAGCTCAGTCGCACTGTCCTTTTTCCACACGAGTGGTCCCTCAATCCTCAAGTAGCGAAGAAGATTTTTGCCGTTTGGGGGCAACCCTGTTGCGATCTTTTTGCCTCTCCCTCAAACGCCAAATGCGACAATTTCTTCGCTCTGCTTCCCCCACCAGGGGAGTTCCCAAGGGATGCTCTGGTGCATGCTTGGTCTCCCGGTCTCCTTTATGCCTACCCTCCACTTCCTCTGATGCAGATGCTTCTGCAGAAAGCCAACAGTTTGGGGAGCAGAATGATTCTCATTGCCCCATTCTGGCCTCGACAACCTTGGTTCCCCTTTGTATGGTCTCACAAAATCAATCCACCATGGATTCTGGATCCAATTTCGGATCTCATCTCTCACCCTCTGGGAATGTCAGTTCCCAATCTGCGGACCCTGAAGTTGACAGCTTGGCTGCTCCAGTTCCAACCTTAATTAGGACTCCCGGTATCTCTTCACCGGTCAAGGCCATTTTAGTGGCTGCTCATAAACCTTCCACCAGACAGGTTTATCGGAGTAAATGGAAGAGATTCTCTATATGGGCAGGACAGAGAACTTTGGATCCTTTCTCAGCACCTATGTCAGCGGTGCTGGATTTTCTAACAGACCTCTTTCATCAAGGCTAGTTCTTCCACGATTAAGGTACAATTGGCAGCTATCTCGCATTATCACATTGGTCATGACACAGCTCCCCTTATGACGCGAAATTATGCAAAACATTTCTCAAAGGAGTTTTTGTTAAGGCCTCCAGTCAAGGAGGTTGTACCGCCTTGGGACTTGTCTTTAGTCCTGCAGGCCCTTACTGCTCCTCCCTTCGAGCCTGCAGCTTCTTCTGATTTAAAATACCTTTCCTGGAAGACTGCCTTTCTGGTAGCTATCACTTCAGCCAGAAGGGTGTCTGAGCTTCAGGCTCTGTGTGTCAAACCGCCTTATCTTTCTTTCTTCCCTGATAGGGTGTGCCTCAGGACCAATCCATCTTTTCTTCCGAAGGTCTCTTCTGAATCCAATATTAACCAGTCAATCAATTTGCCGGTATTTTTTCCCAAGTACTCAAACAAAGGAGAATACAAATTGCATTCCTTGGATGTTCATAGACAATTACGTTTTTATATTAACAGAACAGCTGGCCACAGGAAATCAGATCAGCTGTTCGTCTCCTTTGCTAAATTTGCTCTGGGTAAAGCAGTATCTAAAGTCACTCTATCTAAATGGATTGCTAATTGTATTCTGCAGGCATATGACACTTCAGGCAGACCTGCTCCTCAGAGGGTTACGGCTCATTTTACTAGGGCAGTTTCTTCGTCAGCCGCCTTTAAGTCCCGTGTTTCATTGGCTGATATCTGCGCGGCAGCTACTTGGGCCTCGCCTCATACTTTTATTTCTCATTACAAGGTGGATGTTGTTTCTAGAGGAAGAGCATCCTTTGGCTCAGCGGTGCTCCGGAACATCCTTCCATGACGGCCACCCAAGATTCAGGTAGCTAGGGACTCTGTCCCACAGGTTGCAGATGAATGAAGTCTGCCTACTTCAGATTTAGAAGTTATGTACTCACCATAACGTTCCATCTGAGTAGGTGACTTCATTCGGATGCAACCATCCCCCCCTCCATCCCCCTGACCTTTTTAGAGCGAGTATTTATGCTGATTTAGTGTACTGTTGTCAGTATTTTGAGGCAAACTCAATCTGAGGTCAGTCAGGGCTTGGCAAGGGATTATGGGTAAGAGGGAGGAGCTAGGAGCTCGGAGCCTAAGCTTTTGAATTGCCGGCTCGGATCCGAGATCAGATCCGATACCCACAGGTTGCATCCGAATGAAGTCACCTACTCAGATGGAACGTTATGGTGAGTACATAACTTCTAATTTGGTCACCGAGCCCTTCAAAGCAGTACTGCCACAAAGGAATCACTATCATGAAAGGCTGTTAATACACAAATTTCTAGCTGTAAAACAGCTTCCCTCAAAATGAGGATATTATTCACAGCAAATCTTATGAAATGGATGGTTGTATTCCTTCCATTGTCAATAATAGTGTACAAAATCAAACAGCACCTTATCCATCTAACCGTAGTCAAGTAACTTTCATTACTCAAAATGCTGCAGGTAGTTGTAATAAAATCACATAACTCCTTGCTCGGATAGCTGTAAAAAACCTAGTATCCTAGCCATAAACACGGTTACAACCAAACGTTAGCAACAACAAAATATTACCTCAAAACTATAACTTAATCGGGAATGAGCTAACTAAAAGGAATGGTGGTGGTGTAGTAATAATATACCTGGATTGTGTAAAACTAATTTCTTATAATGCTCACATGCTCCTGCTCTGACTGCTACTAACTTGCACTCCTTCAAAACCTTTTTAAAATAATACTTCAACAAAACTTGGTTTGGCTCCTGTATGAGCCCAGGCTGAGGTACTCTTATATCTTATTCTATCTTTACACTCTCTTAATACCCTCCCTTTCTTTATATATACTCCCCTGAGGTTACAGGCATACCTTTTCCACATCAATTCCTACTATCTCCTCTGTCACACCCTACCCTTCTCTACTGCCACCATCCTACACCTTCACTAATGTAATCTGTTACCATTTTGTTTTTGAAGATGCATCCCTATGCCCTCATGGAAGGAGCATAGAGTAAGACTGTCTAATTGAAGGTTACTGGTTCAGGGCACAGTTTGAGCTATTTCATTGGCGCAAGGCTCAGTTTGAGCCTTTTCATAGGTTTCTTTCTATTAGCTGCTTTGCTTTTGCTTGTGCGTACTGCACCACCATGCAGAGGGGGTAACTCTCGAATAGCTCTCAGATGTTCAGTGAATTCTCCAGCTGAGATTTTACCTCTTACCTTTCAGCATCAGACCCTGTAGATCCCCTCTTTTAGGACCTTCTATTGTACACCACATATGTTAGTCACCCCTAAATAGCTCCCCGTCTGATACCTTCTCTTTTTCTCCTTATCTGCTGAGATACAAGGTTCATAGGTAGGTACTAGGCTATTGGCCCTAGGGCCTATATAAGCCTAGCCAAAAAGGTACCCTGGATTTCGTCACCAAAGAAAATTATTTTCCTGTGCCCCTGTCGAGCAGAGCCACAGAAGCGATCCCCGGGGTGAATTTCCCATCTCCCATCCAGTCATCAAGATTTTTCGAGTGCTAATCAGGAGCTTTGTTTGATATAGATAGGTAGTTTTTTCTAGAGTATGGGAAGTCTCTAGGACAGGAATCTATCCCTCTAGCATGGTCTGTTTATTGTGGTGACAAAGTTTAGGTCCCTAGAGCGTGTGGCCCATAACGGTGCCATTCCCCTCATCCCAACAGTCTACACAAATCACAAAGCTAGAAATGTTGCACCAAATATCGGGTAGATCATTGCCAGCATTATAGTAAACACCAATAATAATGATTCTCACCTCCCAATTCCCCTCAGCCAAACTGCCCAAACAAATCACAAAGCCAAACATATTGCCCAAAATATTTGGTTGATCACTGCTTCAATATTGTAAAATTGGTCATACTAATCTCTTCATGCCATTCTCCTCATTCTGCCTCCCCACACAAACTGCAAAGCCAGAAAAACTGCAAAAATATTTGGTTGCTCACTGCCAGCAGCATTATTGCAGCTGTATTATAATAAATGCACTCATTTCAGTAACTTCACATTATTCCTTTCTATCCAGAATCCTACATTGCAGAATGCCCCTAACTTTCACCTTTGTGTAATGGTCGTTACATCGATCATTCTTATTAAAAATACAGTCTGTCAAGCGACTTCACACTTATATTTTAGCACTGTGCTGCCTCCAGTGACCTCACAATGTTTAAGCTGAGATGATGGGACTTGAACATCAAGTGAAGTGGAGCACTGCCCCCTTGGATGACCCAATGTTCTGCAGGCACCTTTTCTTCTGCTAAATGCACTTTTCAATGTATGAATTTATTTACTTGTTAGAGCAAAGAAACATTGCTGCAAATATAAACAAATAAATAAATGAGTAGATAAGTAAATAAATAATTAGAGCATGAGCGCCTAGGTTCATAGGTTGGTACTAGGCTATCAGCCCTAGGGCCTCTACAAGCCTAGCCATAACAATTCCCTGGCTATTTCTTCCTACACTATTTAATTCCCTGGACCCCTGTCTAGCAGGGCGATTGACGTGATCCCTGGGGTGAATTTCCTTTCTCCCATCCAATCGTCAAGATTCCTTTTGAAGAGGGCCAAAGAGGCGCTCTGCTTGACATGCATGGGCAGTCTATTACAGAGTGTGGGGAGTCTCTGGGTTAGGAACCTATCCCTCCAGCATGTTTTGTTTATTGTGGTGACAAGGTATAGATCCCTGGAGCATGTGGCTCTGAGGGATTGGGATTTCTTTAAGTGTAGCATGTCCAACAGCTCTGGGTTTGACATGGCCTTGTATGTTAAGCAGAGATCGCCTCTGAGTAGACGATATGCGACAAGAGTATAGCTGGAAATTTTTAAGGTGGTCAGTGTAGGGCATCTGCTTTAGGCCTGTGATTCTTTTAGTGAGGTATTTCTGCGGCCTTTCCAGTTGTTGCAGATGTCTTGAGAGGTACATACCAAATGGGTCATTGTATTCTATAATGGGTCTAATGAGGGATAATTACAGTGGGACAATAACCTATTTTTTTTTTTCTGGATGAAAAGCCCTTAGTGATGAGGTGCGCCACATAGAAGGATTTCCTGACTGTTGTGGCGATGTGGTTATCGAAGGTGAGACCACTGTCCATCTTTGTCCCCAAGTCTCTTATCACACTTTCGGTGTATAGTGTACTGCCACCTATGTGGTAATTTATGGGTACATGTTTTTTCACAAGGGGAATAACTATACATTTCTTGGCATTGTGCTTGAGCCCATGGCTCTGGCACCAAGCATCTGTTTCCTGTAAGGCCCTTTTGTAGAGTATCCGCATCATTAGGGGATTCAGTAATGGCTCCCAGTTTGCAGTCATGTGCGAACTTTGTTCGCCAGAGCCCCTTAGTGTTGGCCTGTACTTCAGAGAAGTAGATGCAAAACAAAAGTGGCCCCAGGACTGAACCCTGAGGTACTCCACTTGTTACTTGTCTGGAGCTGGATTTGGAGTCGGCTACTTTTACAGTGTGGATTCTGTCAGTAAGCCAGTTGGCAACACATTGGGTGACGTAGGGATTAATGCCCAGCTTAAGTTTATCTATGATTCCAGAGTGGGGGATGGTGTCAAAGGCCTTGGCAAGGTCTAGATAGGCTGTGTGGACCACCTTACCCTCGTCCATGGCTCTGGAGACTGATTCAAATAAGTCAACCAGGTTCAGGAGACAAGATCAGCCCTTCACGAACCCAAACTGGGTGGGGTCCAGTGTTTGAAGGTTGCTAATGTCTTTGTTTATAAGTTTCATGATAATATGCTCCATGACCTTGCAGATCAGGCTCGTCAGACTGATAGGATGGTAGTTCCCGGGATCCAAGTTGGATCCCCCCTTGTGGAGTGGGATAACTGTAGCTGTGCACCACTCAGTGGGCACGAAGCCTGAGGTGAGGCTATTATTAAACATGACACTTAGGTGAGAGGTGCCAGTTCATTTTGTAGTTCATGTAGTACACAGCCCGGGATGTCATCTGGTCACATAGATACTGTATTCTTAGCTTTGGAGACTGCGTTTTTTACTTGTGTGGCCGTTATTACCAGAATTGGGCAATCTTCCGGTATTGAGATGGGCTGTTTAGGGGGTAAGAGGGGGGGTGAAGTTAGCATTGAATCGATCTGCCAGGATATTGGCAATATTTTTAGGCTCAGTATATTTAATGCCACTCTGTTGTAGCTCAGAGCAGATCTGAGCATTGCCATTTAGATTCTTGACATAGTTCTAGAATGCCTTGTGGTTGTCTTTGGAATCTTTGGCAATTTTATTTTCGTAACTAGCTTTGGAGGATTTTATGAGGGATCTCAGCTTCTTACTGAGGCTAGTAAGGGAGTTTTTTGTATCCTGGGATTTTCTTCTTTTCTGCAACAGTTTCTTCTTTTTGTTGTAAAGTTTGTTTATGGCAGGGGACCACCAGATTGGCTTCCTTTTTTTGGAAGAGAGCATCTTGGTTCTATTTGGGATGGCACGATTCATGCATGAGTGGATGTGCTCGTACAGTGTCTTACTGTAGGCTTCAGCAGTCAAACTTTCAGTTCCCGTCTGCACGGGTGTCATGAAGTTTGTCACTTCTGACTTGAGTAGCATGAAGTTGACTTTGGAGAAGTTTATGGAGGTTTCCTTACCGGGGGGGGGGTGTGGATGTTAAGGGTGATTAGCTTATGGTCAGACCTGACCAATGAGGTGGTGACCATATGTGTGGAGCATCGATTTCCCATGTTGGTAATGACCAGGTCTAGGATATTAGAGCCCCTGGTGGGACTACGGATTAGTTGATCCAGGGCATTGGAATTTATGAATTCCAAGAACCATTGGGCAAAGGTGTTGGTACACTAGTAGTTTTCCCAGTTAATGGCAGGGTAGTTAAAATCACCCAGTATTAGGGTGTTTGGTTCTATCTTAATATTTTCAAGTATGTTTAGAAAGGTGTAGTGAGAATCTTGGGGCATGGTGGGTGATCTGTAGCAAGCTACAATTTGGATTGCAGTCTTACCTAGTGTTAGTTGCACTTGGAGAATTTCAGATGCATTGTGTTGGGCAACTAGTCTGGTGGTGTGAATATCCGTGGTGAATATGGACACTCCTCCACCTTTAGTGTTTCGGTCCTGGCTTGGTGGCTGAAAAGTGTGGTAAGAGTTGTAGCCTGGTATTGCAGGGTTGCTCTCTGGTGCCTTGAACCAGGTCTCAGGTACAGCACAGATATCGATGTTCTTCATTTTTAGGAGTGCCTCGAGAAAGTGCATTTTGAGGTTTAGACTTGTAGCATTACTTTCAGATTTTGCATGCTTGTTCAAACCTTGTATTATGGGCTGTCTGTTTCTCCTGACAGCCTGGTGGACATAGGTTTTTTGAGGCAGTGTAGCAACTGCCTCATGTACACTGACAACCCCTTACTCCTAAATCACTCAAGTGCAATTTGTAAGAGATGCGCCTACACTAAGAATCTGGAATCACTGCTCTCTCATGCCCAGAACAGCAACACTAAACAGGTTGTCAGCACATACACACACCACAACTATTCATAATATCCACACATCAAATAAACCTTCATATGCAGAGGTACTCTACAGAAATCTACCTAAACACCAGATACCTCTGAAACACAAGCATGCTATGCCTGGCACAACACAAAAGCACCCAGTACGCATGGAAAACTCTAACATCTGTGTCTCACCAAATAAGCCCTTAAAGGAATGCAGAACCATTTCAAATGTTTTAGTTATAGCTGACTGTATAGTGGGACATACAGACACCCCACTCATTACATTGAACAAGGACAATGTTGTGGTCAGCAAGGTGCAAGGATTCACCAGAACACACATGCACTCAAGTTTCTCAATAAGTACCGTTATGACCCCATCATAGTTCATATTGATGTAAAGGACTTGAGACATACTTTTCTGGACTATGTGAAGATAGACATTGATTGAGCTCTCTGAATATATGTCCCAGGAAGGTGTGTCTCTGGATGTTCATCGTGTTTCACTGTTGGGTTCTCCTCTGCCGGCAGGCAGTCCTCGGTCGGCCAGAATCCCAAAGTCTGGGTCCGGCGTCGGCTGCTCAGCCATGCTCCCTGACGTCAGTGTGCCAGGAGTACAAAGCTGGCAGCCGACACCATGTTCTCCAGTCTTTCTTGCCGTGCGGTGAAAGCAGTTCGCAAGTGCCAGTCGGCTGACTTCTGACAACTTTTCGTACTTCATTCCGAAGACTTAATTCTTCTACTCTAAGCTAAGTACCCCATTGGGGAAACTTTTTTCTTGCTCCAGTCCGATGTCAGAAAAAGTTAATAATTGCATTTCTTGTGGGAAGCAAATACCTCATAAGGATTTCCATTCTTACTGTATTCCTTGTTTAGGCCCTGACCACGACGTAGCTAGTTGTCAGTTTTGTGCTAGATTTAACCAACATACGATTAAACGTAGGTACGATTTTGCATTTTATTACTTCTGTAGGCGATTTAATTACAAAATGTCATCGGACACGCTTCCAACTACTGGAGTTCACAAACGACGCAAGGATAAAGACAGGCCTCCGAGGTCCAAATCAGATGACGTTTTACAAGCAGAGCCAGCTTCAGGTTCGGCCGTCGTCAGTGAGGCTCTTTCGCAGCCCCTGTCATCGGCCATTTCTGAACCGATTGCCGAAATGGACTCCCACGAGGAGCCAACCAGGTCTTTAAGTGCTTCAGCTGCAGGACCTTCGGACAATGCTCCCTCGGATGGGTCCGGAGCCGCTGTGCAGGTACCGGCGTCCAAGGGGGTTTTTAGGCCTACACAGCTTCTGTTAAAGACAAAGCCAAAGACAAAAGCAAAGACTCCTTCCAAATCTAAGGCTACAGCCCAGGTCTCTTCTGATCCAGGACCCAAATCTCAAAAACAGTTACTTAAAATGGCGGAGGACTTACTTACCTTGATTAGGAGTTCACATCCCCCTCCAGATAAGAGGCCAAGGCAGGAATTGGATTATGATTCTTCTGATCAGGCATCTATTTCTTCAGTGTATTCCTCTGACCAGGATTATTCTTTTCCTCCTTATGAGGATTCTGATGCTGAGGATTCTATTCCTTCAGCTTCTCCCCCTGAGGATTTTTCTTTTGGTGAAACTTTACATGTAATGAGGGAGCATTTTCACTGGTAAGGACAGGAGTACTCAGAATGTAAGAGAAGACTTAGAGATTTTCTTCTTCTTCCCCAGCATAGACCCCTGGCTATCCCTCCTATTTTGGATATTGTGGATAATGCCTTCTCTGAGGCTAACCTAACTCCTGATTCTTTTCCTCCAGCTCCTGCAAAGCCAGACAGATATTACAGGGTCCCTGATTCTCACCAGTTCCTGTTGAAGAATCCTACTGCTGATCCTGAAACCATTTCTCAGGGCCCTAAGGGGGTTAAGGCCGCTTCTGCTAAAAACCCCCATTCTGACAGATAAGGATTCCAGAGCTTTAGAAAGATGGGGCAAAAAAGTGTACACTTCTGCAACTTTATCTATTAGGGCTTTAAACTGCCAATTTCATATGCTAAAATACCAACAATTTCTACTGTCTGCTATGAAACAAAAGCTAGCTTCCATTTCTGCATGTGCAGTTAACAAGGAATTACATGATTTGATGCATGCCACTGAACAAGTAGGGAAGTATGGTTTACACTGTGGTTTTGATGCCTTGGAGGCCTCTTGTAGGGCTGCTGCCTCTGGTACAGTCATTAGAAGACGTGCTTGGTTAAAGGAACAAAACTTCCCTGATCAAGTGAAAGCAAAGTTACTGGATGCACCTGTCCAGCATAATGCTTTTGTTTAGATCTAAGGCTGAAGAGGTTATAAAGAAGATGAAGGATAAGGCTAAATCCATGCAAACGGTTAAGGATTTCTTACAAGTACAACCCCCCAGATTTAGTAGAAATTGGCCAACTAAAAATTGGTCCTTTCCCTGTTCAGACAGGCCTCAGAGGGGTAGATATAGACGCTCCAGAGGAAGGCCCCAAACGCAGACCTCTTACAGACCAAGGCAGTGGACTGCTTCCACTCCTAGGGGTGGAGAGGACAGGCCTCAAACTCATAGAAAACAGGCTCAATGACTCCCCCTGCTGGGCTGCAGGAACTTCTTTCCTGGAGGCCCCACTCGGAGGAAAACTCTCTCTTTTTCACCTAAATTGGACTTTCATAACCCAAGACAAGTGGGTTCTGGATGTGGTTTCAAGAGGTTACAAATTCCACTTTCATACCCTGCCAAGACCAAACGGATGGCCAGAACTACCAAAACATCAATGGTCAGAGGCCTTAAACCAGGTGGAAGCCCTCATGGCTATGAGGGCCATAGAACCAGTTCCACTTTCAAAAATGGGGCAAGGTTTTTACTCAAGGCTCTTTCTAGTCCCCAGAAAGCAAAATTCATGGAGACTCATCCTGGATCTGTCAGTTTTGAACACCTTCCTGGAGATACCAAAATTCAAGATGCTTACTCTGCAGCAGCTTCTGTCAATGTTGAGCAAAAATGCATGGATGTTGACATTGGATTTAAAGGAGGCTTACTTACACATTCCTATCAGACAGGAGTGCAGACAATACCTCCAGTTCAAATCTGGCTCGAGGCATTACCAATTCTCTGCACTGCCCTTTGGATTGTCTACTGCGCCCAGGGTCTTCACTAAATGCCTGGCACCAGTAGTAGCTTATTGCAGACTCAAGGGAATTCAAATTTACCCTTATCTGGACGACTGTCTTATTCAAGCAGACAACAAGGATGTCTTACTCCAGCGTCTAGAATTTGTTCAGAACCTTCTCAAGTTCCTGGGATTCACTGTGAACATAAAAAAGTCAAATTTGACACCCTCACAACAGATAACCTTTCTGGGTGCTCTTCTAGACTCAACAACCCAGATGGCATTTCTGACATCCGAAAAACAATTACAGCTGGCTTCAACTTTCAAAATCTTGGCGTCACTAACTCAACTATCTGCAAGGAAATTCCTGCAGGCTCTGGGTTACATGGCCTCCTGCATCCTCCTCATACCTTATGCAAGACTACATATGAGGAAAATACAGTGGTACCTAAAAAGTGTATGGTCCCAGCATCGCCACAGTCTAGACACACAGATCACCGTCCTGCCTTGTCTTCAAAAGGAATTCCTTTGGTGGGCCAAGGCATGTATTCACAACAAAGGGAAAGCCTTCAGTCTGCCTCTAGCCAGCCAGTTACTAACCACGGACGCCTCAGATTACGCATGGGGAGCCCATTTGCAGGGAAAATGTCTGCAAGGCTTTTGGACAAAGGATCAGAAGCACCTGCATATCAACTTAAAGGAAATGTTAGCTGTCCAGAACGCTCTCTTGGCCTTCAGGGATCTTCTACAACCAGGACAACTACTGATACGGACAGACAACACCACAGTTATGTGGTACATAAACAAGCAAGGGGGTTCACATTCTTACCCCCTTTGCAGACTAGCCATGACTCTATGGAACACAGCTCTAGCATGCAAAGTGGACCTACAAGCTCAGTTCCTACCAGGGAAACAAAACATTCTGGCAGATAGTCTGAGCAGGAACCTGTCAGATCCTCACGAATGGATGCTGGACACCAAAATATTCAAGATGATTACAACAGTCTGGGGCTGCCCACACATCTTTTTGCATCCCCCTTCAACCACCAGCTACGGATTTTTTGGACAAGGACATTCCACGAGCTAGCATGGAAAGTGGATGCACTATCGTTCAGTTGGAGAAACCTCTCGGGATATGCCTTCCCGCCTCTACCTCTTCTACCATGGGTGTTATTAAAGATCAAGCAGGACAATCCCAAGATGATGATTTTGCTGGCCCCACAGTTTTGGTACCCAACACTGATAAATCTTTCCCAGGAGCCCCCTTGGGTTTTACCGCAGACTCCCAATCTCTTGTCCCAACACCAGGGTCAGGTTCTGCACTCTCATGTCAAAACTCTCAGCCTGGCTAATTCAGGGTCTATGATTACTCCTCTCCTACCCAAGCAGGTTATGGATGTCATTTTAGAAGCCAGACGCCCTAGCACTAGAAAATCCTATGCAGGAAAATGGAAAAGATTTTGCACCTGGATGCATGATCAGAATTCAGATCCACTTACTCCTAATATTCCTCTGATTTTACTATACCTGACAGACCTATTACATAAGGATCTTTCCTTCTCTTCCATAAAGATACATGCCTCTGCTATCTCTGCTCATTATAATACAGACCCTCCAATCTTTTCCCACCAACTCATGAGACAGTTTCTCAGAGTAGCTAAGAATTTAAGGCCCCCTAGATCACCACCTATTCCTGCCTGGGATCTCAATTACGTTTTGGAAAAAAACTCTACCTCCTTTTGAGCCTGCTGCCACATCTGACATCAAGTTTCTATCATGGAAGACAGCCATCTTGTTAGCTTTGACCTCAGCCAGGAGAGTTGCGGAGTTGCAAGCACTCGTGGCTGTGGCACCTTATATTATTTTTCACCAAGACAGAGTATCTTTAAGGACTAACCCTACTTTCATGCCCAAGGTGGTTTCCAAAGTGGCTTTAAATCAAACTATTCACCTGCCAACCTTTTTCTCCAATCCTCAAAATAAGGGTGAAAGGATCTTGCATTCCTTAGATATACACAGACAACTTTGTTTTTACCTGGATAGAACCAAGAACATCAGAAAAACAGAGCAATTGTTTGTTTCTTATGCTTCTAGTTCCCAAGGCAAAGCAATTTCAAAACAGACCATTTCTAAATGGATCGCTCATGGAATCAGATTTTGTTACTCTCACCATGGAAAGCAAATCCCAGGAAGTATTAGGACACACACTACCAGGGCTGCTGCTACTTCAGCAGCCTTCCTCAGGGGGGTTCCTACCAAAGATATTTTGGAGGCTGCAACTTGGAGTTCCGTGCATACTTTTTCTAAGCACTACAATCTACCTCTCTATTCTAAGTCTAGAGCAGGCTTTGCTTCTGCAATCTTGCAGGGCCTTCTAGCCGCCCCCTCTACTTTATGACCACCTCCCTTTTCTTCTGCTTTGGGATTCTACCCTACAGTGATGACTGCAACAGTGAAACACGATGAACATAGTACAGTTGTGTACACTTACCATAAATGTAGATGTTCGAGTGTCTTCACTGTTGCAGTCTGGGTTACCCTCCCTCCTGTCCCCTCTTACTTTTCCTTTTTGTGTGGATCCCCACTTCACCCTTCTTCTGAGGTGTATTTGCAAAGGGTATCAAGTTATACTCATTTTTGGACACCTGACATCTGGGGCAAGAAAAACTGGAGAACATGGCGTCGGCTGCCAGCTTTGTACTCCTGGCGCACTGACGTCAGGGAGCATGGCTGAGCAGCCGACGCCGGACCCAGACTTTGGGATTCTGGCCGACCGAGGACTGCCTGCCGGCAGGGGAGAACCCTACAGTGATGACTGCAACAGTGAAGACACTCAAACATCTACATTTATGGTAAGTGTACACAACTGTACTTTTTGAGCAGCATTTCACCCTCACCTAAGATGATTGCACACTATAAACAGAAAATGATTGACTTCAATAATTAGCTTAGTCTCTGGTGTCATTCTAAAAGGATCCAGTTCCTGTCAGCCTGGGAGAACATGGCGGATAGATCACACTGCTTTGTCAGAGATGGTCTTCACCTGGCACCTCTAGGCTTTCGGTTAGTGGCTAAGGCACTTGCCTCCCCCATAATGCCTTTTTTGGGCAAGGTCACAACAAAATTCCCAACATGAAAATATCAAACACAAAGAAACTACGGTTCATGCTAATAAATGTTAGGTCTTTAAATCAGAAACTGCACTCTCTGAAAGCACTTGTCTCCTTGGAAGATGTTGACATCTGTAAAGTCACAGAAACCTGGCTCAAGGCCGCAGAAAGTACCCTGGCCTCACCAGGCTACAATGCCTTTCATTCTTTCAGACCACAAACTGAAGGTGTAAAAACCAAAGGAAGTGAAGTATCATTAAAGATAATTACATCTCTAGACTGGTTAGGCATGAAAACTCTGTGGAGCTACTCCAAGTCCAAATTATTGTAGGTAAGACTCCCTTCAGATCATCGTCAGTTACAGGTCCCCTTCCATAAACCAAGGTGCCCACACAGCTTATTTAGATCTACTTGGGACAATTAAGGTACAACCTAAACCTTTGTCATGGGTGACGTCAACTCACCTTCCATTGATTGGGAAATGTATACGAGTCCAAACTCACTCGCACAAAAGTTTCTGGAGTTTATGAACTCAAATATCCTGGAACAAATAGTGCACTACCCCACAAGGGGCATCAATATTGTAGACCTGGTCCTCACCGATATGATTGACTGCAATGCCTCAAGTGTAGGGCACACACACTGGTTAAGTATAAACAAAAGTCAGTCAGTTATGAAGCAGCAATAGCACTAGAACTCCGCAAAGGAGAAGTCAGGGTACACAACTTCACCCAAGCTAACTATACCCTCCTAAGGGAAGGTATAATTGACTTCCAAGCACCAGTTTCTACAGATGTCATTGACGCCTGTACTAAGGTATACACTGTGATGGATGGGATGAAAGCAAGATCCTTAAAAAAATCCTGGTGGATGTTCAGCATTAATAAACTATACAATAAGTGAGATAAGCTGCTGTCTAAAAATCAAAAAGTGAGATTACAGAACTACAAGGGCACCCCTCTCAGCCTAAACAAGCAAATAAAACAACTCATAAAATCTTCAAATAGCAACTAGGAGAAAAAATTAACAACCATAGCCCAAAATAACCAGAAGGCTTTCTTCAGCTACTTCAGCAACCTGAAAGGTAGGACTAAGATGTGTACTGAACTTATTGTGGATGGCATCATACAAACTGACTCTGCATAAATTGCAAACCTGCTAGCAGACAGGTTTGGCAGAAATGTCACCCCCCCCCCAATCCCCCCAGGCATACTACAATCCATGTCTTCAACATGTCCTCCTCCCTGCATCTGCAAAGAGCAAGTCATCAATGCTCTCTCCAAGGCTAAGAACACAGCCACCATGGAACCAGATGGCATTCTGGGCTGCATTCTTAATGTTCTAAAACAAGAGGTAGCTACTACACTAGGCACTCTGTTCAGCCACAGCCTGAGTACTGGCTTTGTCCACACTGAGTGGAAAACAGCAACTCCCCCTCCACTAGGGCAACTAAGCAACAGACTTAAGTAGCTATAGACCCATAAGTTTAACCAGCTTCATCTGTTAGGCAATGGAACAAATTATCATGGGCCTCACAAATAAGGATATAGGTGACCTCCAAACCCTGGATTCATCCCAGTTCAGTTTCCTCAAGGACAGGTCAAGCCTGCTAAACCTGGTCAACTTCTAGAAAGTGACAAGAGCCATAGGCAAGGGCAAAGTCATGCACAAAGCCTATCTTAACTTGGCCAAGGCCTTGAACACTATCCCACATTTGGCCATCTTGGACAAACTAACCCAGACAAATATCAACCTCTATGATGTCAGGTGGTTTGCAAACTGGCTCGCAGATTGGCAACACTCGGTCAAAGTGGGAGACTTTACCTCTACCAGCAGACCCTGTCACTAGTGGGGTCGCACAGGGGTCACTGCTGAGTCAGTAAGCTGCCTATCGGGTGCTAGAATCCGCCACATAACACAAGCACTCGGGTCACTCCACAGCAAGTACAAATGTGACACAGTCATTGTCCATGCTGGTGTGAACGACCTGAGACGTACCTCCCTGGACTACATGAAAAGAGACATAGAGGAGCTCTCTGATTATGTAGCCCAGGCAGGTATGACCCTGACCCTGAGCAGTATCCTTCCTTCACCAAGAATGATGCCACAACATAGAGACAAGATGATCAGCTTTAACAATTGGCTTAATTTCTGGTGTCATTCAAAGGGGATCCAGTGTCTGTCTGCCTGGGATGACATGCTTGACAAGCCACGCTGCTTCGCAAGGGACGGCTTGCACCTGTCACCCCTGGGATTCCGGATATTGGCTAAGGCTCTTGCCACCCCCATAGTGCCTTTTTTAGGTAAACCTACCACCCTAGAAAACAAAAATGGGAAGAAACTAAGGGTAATGCTGCTCAATGCCAGAAGTCTAAATCTCAAAATGCACGCTCTCGAGGCCCTTCTCAGTATGGAGAACATCAATGTCTGTGCTGTGACTGAAACCTGGTTCAAGGCTCCTGAGAGCACCCCGGCACTATCAGGTTTTACCTCATATCATGCGTTCCGGCCCCAAAACCTGGACCACACCACAAAAGGAGGGGGTGTATCCATATTCATCAAGGATACCCACACCTCCAGGTTGGTGGCAATGCACGAAGCATCGGAAACCATCCAGGTGCAATTAACCATAGGCAAAACTGCTCTACAATTTGTAGCATGCTACAGGCCACCCTCTCAAACTCAGGAACCCCACACAGCCTTCCTGAAGACACTGGAGGGTATAAATGTATCTCCAGACACCAT
Organism: Protopterus annectens; assembly: GCF_019279795.1. Lineage (NCBI taxonomy): Eukaryota > Metazoa > Chordata > Ceratodontiformes > Protopteridae > Protopterus > Protopterus annectens. The sequence goes on from NC_056732.1 coordinate 1,728,921,429, forward strand.
TATATTGGGTGACTTCAACTACCCGAATATAGTCTGGGAACATTACTCAAGCCCCAACTTTCTAGCCCAAAGGTTCCTGGAGTTCATAAATTCAAATGCCATGGAACAACTAGTCACCGTTCCCACAAGAGGAGAAAATATACTAGATCTCATCATCACAAACATGGAGACAAAATGCTCCACACCGGAAGTATATCCCTCATTGGTGAGATCAGATCACAAACTTATCTCACTGGAAATCCACATCCCGCCCCCACCCCAAACAAAAAAAGACCACAGTGAAGAACTTCTCTAAAGCAAACTTCACACTACTCATGACTGGTGTGGTATCCTTCAAGGCCCCCGAGCCACTGGAAACCACAACCCAAGCTGCGGAAGCCCTTACAAATGCCTTCTACGAACACCTCCAGGACTGCATGGATCAGGCAATCCCTAATAAAACCAAGACTCTTTCCACCAAGGGCAAACGTCCAGTCTGGTGGACCCCAGCCATAAACAAACTTTACAATAAGAGGAGAAAGCTGTTACATGATAGAGCAAAATCCATAAAAGAGAAGACACCCTTGATCATTATTAGCAAAAATACGAGCACTCATAAAATCATCCAAGGCCAAATTTGAGAGAAAAATTGCAATAGATTCAAAAGACAATCATAAGGCCTTCTTCAGCTATGTTAGAAACCTGGGTGGAAACTCCCAGATATGCGCAGAATTAGTCCAAAATGATACAAAAATCACTGAACCCACAGCCATTGCCAACATACTGGCAGACAGGTTCAGTGCAAACTTCACCCCTCCCAAAGGAGAGATAACTATCCCAGCGGAGTGTAGCCTCCCAGACATCTCTAATGCGCAGGTGAAAGCTGCTCTCTCTAAAGCTAAAAACACAGCATCAATGGGACCGGATGGTGTCCCCGGCCGTGTGCTACACGAACTCAACGAGGAACTAAACCCGCATATAAGGCAGCTGTTTAATCTTAGCCTTACCACAGGATACGTGCCCAAGTAGTGGCGTACGGCAACTGTGGTCCCACTCCACAAAGGCGGTACCTCTACGGACCCTGGAAATTACCGCCCCATAAGCTTAACAAGCCTGGTCTGCAAAACTATGGAGAGGATCATAATGGAACTCATAAACAAAGACATAGGGGACTTGCAGACATTGGACCCGACCCAGTTTGGCTTTGTCAAGGGCAGATCATGCCTTTTGAACTTGGTCGACTTCTTCAAAACAGTCACCAAGGCCATTGATGAGGGAAAGGCAGTCCATACAGCCTACCTTGACCTTGCAAAAGCTTTCGACACAATACCCCACTCGGGTATTATAGAGAAACTTACCAGCTTAAATGTAAACCCATATGTCACAAGATGGGTTGCAAACTGGCTAAAGGACAGAACCCACAGGGTTAGAGTTGCTGGCGCCATGTCAGACTCCAAGCCGGTCACAAGTGGGGTCCCACAGGGCTCAGTCCTTGGCCCTCTGTTGTTCGGCATCTACTTCTCAGAAGTACAGGCAAACATAGGAGGATTATGGCTGACAAAGTTTGCAGATAACTGCAAACTGGGCGCCATAGTGGAAAGTACATCGGACACAGATATCCTTCAGAGGGGTCTCACGGAAACTGATAACTGGTGCCAGAGCCATGGCCTGAAGTTAAATGCCAAAAAATGTAGTCATACCCTTCGGGAAAAACAAGGTAACCCCAAGCTACCATATAGGTGGCAATCCATTAAGCACAGAAGAGGTTATCAGGGACCTGGGGACCCAGGTTGACAGTGGACTTTCTTTTGACACTCACATTGCTAAAGTGGTTAGAAAGACCTTCTACATTGCCCACCTGATCATGAAGGGATTCACATCCAGATCAAGTGAGGTCATTGTTCCCCTGTACTCTTCACTTATCAGACCAATGATAGAGTACAATGCCCCATTCGGGATGTATCTCACCCGACACCTGCAGCAATTGGAGAGACCCCAAAAGTTCCTCACCAAAAGGATAAAGGGACTCCAAAATCTGTGATATGCTGCCAGACTGAAGAAACTCCAGCTCTATTCAGTTGCATACCGCCTACTCAGAGGTGACCTGTGCCTGACATATACAAGGCCATGTCCAACCCGGAATTAATGGACATGCTCCACCTCAAAAAATCCAAATCTACCAGATCCACTAGAGCAAGCGACTTAAACCTTAGCACGGATATAAATAGGACATGCTGGAGGGATAGATTTGTCACCCAGAGACTCCCTATGCTGTAGAATAAAATCCCAGTTCATGTGAGGCAGAGCACCTCGCTGGCTCTGTTCAAGAGAAATCTTGACCGGTGGATGGGAGATCGTAGGTTTACCCGGGGAATCATCTCTGTGTCACTGCTGGACAGAGGCACAACAAACTAATGGGCACAGTATTTTTTAACATAAGGGGTGGCGTAAGCCACAAAACTTTGGGCTAGGCTTATAAATGCCTTAGGGCAGATAGCCTAGTATAAACCTATGAACCTATGAGTCCCCTCTTGTTTGGCATATAATTCTCAGAAGTCCAGGCCGAAATGGAGGGACTGTGACTAACCAATTTGTGGATGACTGCAAATTAGGTGCTATCAATGAATCCCCTAACGATGTCAGCATACTTCAGTAGGGGCTTACACAGACCAATGATTGGTGCCAGAGACATGGTCATAAACTAAATGCTTAAAATGCATCATCATTCCCTTGGGTAAAAACAATGTCCCTGCTGATTAAAAAATAAACAGTAATACTATAAGTACCAATTCAGTAGTGAGAGACCTGGGAACACAAGTTGAGTATGACCTCAACTTTGACCACCATGTGTTTACTGTGGTAAGGAAGACATTCTACATCTCTCATCTGATTAGGAAATGCATTACTTCAAGAGCAAAAGAGGTTATAACCCCCATGTGCTCATCTCTCATCAGGGTTGTTACTGAGTATACTGCCCACTTTGGTATGCACCGTACCAAGCACCTGCAACAACATGAGACCTCAGAGATTTCCGACTAAAACAACTTAGGGTCTCCAGCATGTCTTATACGGACAGACTGAAGTCACTGTCACTGTACTCAGTAGTGTATAGACTACTTAGAGGAGATTTATGTCTAGTTTACAGGGCTATCCCTGACCAAAATGCTACACACCTGTACATCAGATTGGACTACAGTCACATGATGTTTTTCGTGTTTCACTGTTGCAGTCATTACATCAGGGTAATCCTGCTGGCAGGTTGCCCTCAGTCAGCCTGAATTCCAAAGTCCTGGGTCCTGCGTCGGCTGCTATCGCCCCTTCCCTGATGTCAGGTCTTCAGGGGTATAAAAGAAGCAGCCAATGCCATTTTCTTCAGTCTTTCTTGCTGCGTGGTGCCCGAAGCAGAAACAGTTCGCAAGTGCCGGTCGGCCGACTCCTGAGATTTTCGAGTTCGAATTTCGGATCCGGAGTCTTCTGTAAAGCTAAGTACCCCGTTGGGGAAACTTTTTTTCTTGCTCCAGAACCGATGTCAGAAAAAGTTAATAATTGTATTTCTTGTGGGAAGCAAATGCCTCATAAGGACTTTCATTCTTACTGTATTCCTTGCCTAGGCCCTGATCATAATTTCCTAGGTTGTTGGTTTTGTGCTAGATTTAACCAATGCACTATTAAGCGTCAGTATGATTATGCTTTAAACTACTTTTGGGCGCAGATTTAATTATCCAGAAATGTTGTCAGATAGCCATCAGACTACCGAAGTTCACAAAAAATGCAAAGAAAAAGAAAGACCAAGGCCCAAAACCGATGATGCTTCTCCTAAGCCAGTCACCGGTTCACTGGTTCTCAGTGAGGCGCTTTCGCAGCCCCTGACGACCGCTACTTCAGAGTTGCAGGCCGCTACCAACTCCCCACGTTGAGTCGGCCATGCCACTGGAAACTCAAGGTATAGGAGCCTCGGACGCTATTCCTTCAGATGGGTCCGGAGCCACTGAGCAGGCACCGGCTTCTGAGGGTGTATTCAGACCCAAACATCTATACATTAAACCAACTTCAAAGGCAAAGACTAAAGCACCTTCAAAGGCAAAGAAGCTACCTCAAGAGGCACGTGGACAGGCCTCCATGCCCAAAAATAGATGCACAAAATCGCCGAAGACTTGATTACCTTAATCAGGGGTTCCCATCCCCCTCCTGATAAGAGGCCTAGGCAAGAGACTGACTAAGATCAGGTTTCCATTTCTTCTGATTCCTCTTCTGATCAGGAATGTTCTTTTCCCCCTATGAGGATTCTGATGATGAAGAAATCTATACCTTTAGCTTCTCCTCCTGAGGATTATTCTTTTGGGGAAACCTTACATACCATGAGGGAGCATTTCCACTGGGAGAGCCAAGATTTTTCAGAGTCTAAAAAGAGGCTCAGGGATTTCCTGTTACTACCTTAGCACAAGCCACTAGCCTTCCCTCCTGTTAGACATTGTAAATGAGGTGTTTTCGGAGTCAAGCCTTACCCCTGACTCCTTACCTCCAGCACCTGTTAAGCCTGACAGATATTACAGGGTTCCTGACTCACATAAATTCCTTTTTAAAAACCCTGCTGCAGACCCAGAAACTATTTCTCAGGGCCCCAAGGGTGTTGAGGCTTCTGCTGCAAAAAACCCTACCCCTTCTGACAGGGATTCTAGGGCACTGGATAGATGGGGAAAAAAGGTTTACACATCTGCTACCTTGGCTATAACAGCCTTAAACTGTCAGTTTCATATGCTCAAATATCAGCAACATGTCATGGCATTGCTTAAACAGAAAATGTTAAATTCTGTATGTGCAGAAAACAAGGAAATGCAGGATATTTTGCATGCAGCTGAACAAGTTGGAAAGCATACTTTGCAATGTGGTTTTGATTCTATAGAGGCCTTCTGCAGGGCCGCAGTTACAGGTTCTGTAATTAGAAGGCATGCTTGGTTAAAGGAACAAAATCTGCCTGATCATGTTAAAGTTAAATTATTACATGCATGATTTTAAGGCAGAGGAGGAGTTAAAGAAAATGGAGGACAAGGCTAAATCTATGCAAACGGTCAAAGATTTCTTGCAAGTACAGCCACCTAGGTTTAGAATACACTGGCCAACAAAGAATTGGTTCTTTCCTGTGTCAGACAGACCTCAAATGGGCAGACCCAGATGCCCTAGAGGCAGATCCCAGGCGCAAGGTTCATACAGGTCAAAGCAATGGGGTGCTTCTACCTCCAAAAGTGGAGAAGACAAATCACAACCTTACAGGAAACAGTCCCAATGACTTCCCCCTGCCTGCACCAAGCACGTATTTCCTGGGAGCACCCTTAGGGGGAAAATTAGCACTTTTTTTCTCAAAATTGGCACATTATAACCCAGGACAAGTGGGTTCTAAATATCGTGTCACAAGGCTACAAGTTCCATTTCCATACCCTGCCAAAGGCAAACGGCTGGCCACATTTGCCAAAAAATCAATGGGCAGAGGCACAAAAACAAGTCTCATCCCTCATGGACATGAGGGCCATTTAACAAGTGCCAGAGCAAGAGCGGGGACAAAGATTTTACTCAAGACTGTTCTTGGTACACAGAAAGGACAAAGCCTGGAGCCCAATACTGGACCTATCGATTCTGAATACATTCCTGGATATTCGAAAATTCAAAATGTTGACCTTACAGCAGCTACTGCCCATGCTGGGCAAGAACGCTTGGCTTGTTACTTTAGACCTAAAAGAGGCATACCTGCATGTCCCAGTCAGACAAATATGCAGAAGATACCTCAGATTCAAGGCTGGCTCAATGCATTATCAATTCTCTGCACTGCCCTTTGGCTTATCTACTGCGCCCAGGGTCTTTACAACGTGCCTGGTACCAGTAATTGCATTCTGCAGACAGAGGAATGCTAATATATCCTTACTTGGACGACTGTCTAATTCAAGCAGAGAACAAGGACATCCTTCTACAGCATCTGGCGTTTGTGTTTTTCACAGTCAACGAAAAGAAATCAAAACTCGTACCATCTCAAGAGATAATATTCCTGGGTGCAAGCTTAAATACAACTGCCCAGGTGGCTTATCTCACGCCAGACAAACAAAGACAACTGACTACCTACTTCAACATGTTAGCAACAAAGGCCCAGTTATCTGCAAGAAAAATTCTGCAGGCTTTGGGCTTCATGGCATCCTGCATCCTACTAATTCCATATGCAAGACTCCATATGAGGAAACTTCAATGGTACGTAAAAAGTGCTTGGACTCAACATTGCCACAGCCTGGAAACTATAATTACTCTCATTCCCTGCCTGCAACAGGAGTTTCGATGGTGGGAAAGGCTTGTCACCAAAACAAGGGACAGCCATTCACATTACCCCCAGCCAAGCAAACACTAACAACAGATGCATCAGATTATGCCTGGAGGACCCACATGGCAGGAAAATGCATTCAGGGAACATGGATCTCAAACCAAATGCATCTACATATCAATTGAAAAGAGATGCTAGCTGTTCAAAATGCCCTGACAGCCTTCAAGGACCTACTTCAACCAAGACAACTACTGATAAAGACAGACAACACCCTGGTCATGTGGTATATAAACAAGCAGGAGGGCACACATTCTTACCCCCTTTGCAGACTAGCCATGACTTTGTGGGGCACGGCATTGACTTATCAAGTACATCTGCAGGCACAATTCCTGCCAGGAAGGAAAAATACTCTGGCAGACGAACTAAGCAGAAACCTCATGGATCCCCACGAGTGGCAGCTGGTAACAAGGAAATGGGGATGCCCAGACATAGATCTATTTGCCTCCCCTCACAACTACCAACTAAAGAGATTCTGCACAAGGATTTATCACAGACAAGCATGGAAAGTGGACGCCCTATCCAGTATATGCCTTTCCCCCCTCTGCCTCTCCTCCCCAAGGTACTCCTAAAGGTCAGGCAGGAGAAGCCAAAGATGATACTGATTGCACCAGACTGGCCCCGCCAGCACTGGTACCCAATATTAAGGACCTCGTCTCAATGCCCAGCTTGGACCCTTCCTCAAGTACCACATCTACTGTCCCAGCAAAACAATCAGATCCTGCACAGCCAGCTCAGGACTTTAAACCTGGCAGCATGGCGGATAATGTAGTCATACAAAACACACCTCTCAGCAAAGATGTGATGGATGTCATTTTGGAAGCCAGAAGGCCTAGTACTAGAAAATCTTATGCTGGAAAATGGAAGAGATTCTGTGCTTGGAACCAGGCACAAGGAACGGATATGGCTGTGGCAAATATTCCTCAGATTTTACAATACTTAGCTGAGATGCTGGACAAAGGCCTATCTTTCTCATCTATTAAAATTCATGCCTCTGCCATTTCAGCTCATTACAATACAGAGCCACCAATCTTTTCTCATCCCTTATTAAGACTACCTCAGAGGAGCCAAAAATGTAAGGCCTCCAAGGAGATCACCAATGCCTGCATGGGACCTCAACTATGTCTTGGAAAAATTCACCCTGCCTCCTTCTGAGCCAGCTGCTACAGCTGATATAAAGTTTTTATCTTGGAAAACAGCTCTGCTCCTAGCAATAACCTCTGCAAGATGAGTTTCAGGGGAAAAAAATTTTTTATTTTTTTCCACAGGGCCCAGGAAAAAAAATTTTTTT
>NC_056732.1:1728929556-1729081877 GCF_019279795.1 Protopterus annectens
GGGTACATATCCTGTAGTAAGGCTAAGTTTGAAAAGTGACTTAATGTGAGGGTTCAGTTCTTCTTGGAGCTCATGTAAGATGCAGCCTGGGACACCGTCTGATCTCATAGATGCTGTGTTTTTTGCTTTGGAGAGGGCAGCTTTCACCTGTGCATCTGTGATGTCAGGGAGGTTACATTCTGTTGGGATAGGCATTTGCTCCTTTGGGGGGAAAAGTTAGCACTGAACCTGTCTGCCAGGATGTTGGCTATGTCTGTAGGTTCAGTATATTTTGTACCATTATGCATCAATTCAGAGCATATCTGGGAGTTTCCACCCATATTCTTGACATAACTAAAGAAGGCCTTGTGATTATCTTTAGTGTCTAGGGCAATTTTTCTTTCGAAGCTGGCCTTAGATGATTTTATGTGGGATCGTAGTTTCTTGCTAATACTGATCAGAGCTGCCTTCCCTTTTTAGGATTTTGCTCTATCATGTAGTAGCTTCCTCCTTCTGTTGTATAGCTTATTTATGGCCGGGGTCCACCAGACAGGTCTCCTGTTTTTGGAGGAGTGAGATTTGTTTTTATTTGGGATAGCACGATCCATGCATTCCTGCAGGTGCTCATAGAATGCATATGCAAAGGATTCTGCAGATTGGGCAGTATTATCCTTTGGCCCGGGGGCTTTGAATAATTCCACCTCAGTCTTGAGAAGTGTGAAGTTAGCTTTTGAGAAATTTTTTACAGTGGTTTCCTTGGCTGGGGGTGGGGACAGGATATGGATGTCCAGGGAAATTAGTTTATGGTCTGATCTTACCAATGAGGGGTTTACTTCTGGTGTGGAACATAGAGTCCCCATGTTGGTGATGACCAGGTCCAATATGTTGTCCCCTCTTGTGGGAGTGGTGACCAGTTGTTCCATAGCATTGGAGTTTATAAATTCAAGAAACCGTTGGGCGAGGGTGTTTGGGCTTGAGTAGTTTGGCCAGTCAATGTTTGGGTAGTTGAAGTCACCTAATAACATGGTATTTGGAGAGACCTTCATATTCTCCATTGTTTTCAGGAATGCCAAGTGGGGTTCCTGTAAGAGGGATGGTGATCTGTAGCAGGCTACAAACTGAAAGGCAGTTTTGCCCACTGTTAGTTGCACATGGATGGACTCCAATGCTTCGTGCAGTGCCACTAACCTGGAGGTGTAGGTATCTTTGATGAATATAGATACTCCCCCACCTTTTGTGCTTCGGTCTGAGTTTTGGGGCCGAAAAGCATGGTATGAGTTATAACCTGGTAGTGCTGGGGTGCTTTCAGGAGCCTTGAACCAGGTTTCTGTTACTGCACAGACATCAATTTTCTCCATACTGAGAAGAGCCTCGAGAGCGTGCATCTTGAGGTTTAGACTTCTGGCGTTGTAGCATTACCCTTAGTTTTTTTATCCTTGGGTTGTCTATGGAGGTGGGTTTGTCCTTTGAGCCTTGCCTAAAAAAGGCACTATGGGGGTGGCAAGAGCCTTGGCCAGTATACGAAAGCCTAAGGGTGACAGGTGCAAGCCGTCCCTAGCGATGCAATGTGGCTTGTCGAGCATGTCATCCCAGGCTGACAGACACTGGATCCCCTTTGAATGACACCAATACTTTAGCCAGTTGTTGAAACTGATCATTTTGTCTTTATACTGTGGCATCATTCTTGGTGAGGGCAAGATGCTACTCAAAGTCAGGGTCATACCAGCCTGGGCTACATGATCAGAGAGCTCCTCTATGTCTCTTTTCATGTAGTCCAGGGAGGTACGTCTCAGGTCATTCACACCAGCATGGACAATACCGGAGTCATATTTGTACTTGCTTTGGAGTGACCTGAGTGCTTGCGTTATGTGGCGGATCCTGGCACCCAACAGGCAGCTGACAGTGATCTACTCCTTGTTCAGTCTGGTGGGCGGGATGTCAGTGTGCCGGACAATAGAGTCCCCTATAACAAGTGTATTTGGTGTGTTGTTTAGCCTTAAGATCTGTGACTGTGAGGCACACTGACTTTGTGAAATATGTGATTCGTGGGTATTGTTGAGGGGTGGCTGTTGCTTGGATGTCTCCTTTGGAGGTCTTTGCTGCTTAGGCAGATTTTTATTTAGAGCCTCCAAGTATGTTTTTGTGTGTTTATGTGTTGGGTTTGCAGATGCAATGGGTCTATGTGAGACTGGGTTTGTGGTGTGGGTAGTTACCTTTTCCTCCTGACTGTCTGTGCCAGTCTTGGGTTGAGAGAGCTTAGCCTCCAGTTTGACTGTATAATTGCATCTCTTGCATGTATTAGTGTTTGGTGGAAGGAGGAGAGGGTTGTCTGTGTACATAAGGCAATTGTAACATTGCCTCAAAATTCCCAGATTCACCAGCTGGATTGGAGAACAAGTGCTGAGCATGAATAAGCGAATTTAAGTGCTAAAACTAAGAATCTGTATCTGCACTAGATGAGTTACAGGACAGAAACAAGTGCAAATGCAGGCTTTCAAATCAGAAAGCTGAGAGATGAGATGGAAGATTGCCCAAACGGCCAACAACTACAAATTCTGGACCAGAACCACACCCTATGTGGTAGACAGGTTACCTAGTGCTTACCACTCCCACTGATAAGCTAGAAGGCTTCTCTCCAACACAGAAAGGCTTGGGGGGCTCAGAAGTTTACAAACAGTCCTGGATACAGCAAATCTGTATCTGGAACACTAGTTACAGGAAAGGTAGGAAACAGGATTAGTTTTTTTTTTTTTTTTTATCCCTATGAGGATTCTGATGCTGAAGAATCTATCCCTTCAGCCTCTCCTCCTGAGGATTATTCTTTTGGGGAAACTGCATACCATGAGGGAGCACTTTCACTGGGAGAGCCAAGATTACTCAGAATCTAAGAAAAGGCACAGAAATTTTATTTTACTACCTCAGCACAGGCCTCTTGCTATTCCCCCTGTTTTAGACATTGTAGATTATGTATGTATTTTCAGAGTCCGGCCTGTCTCCTGACTCTTTACCTCCTGCACCTGTTAAGCCAGACAGATACTATAGGGTTCCAGACTCACATAAATATCTTTATAAAAACCCTGCTGCTGACCCAGAAACTATTTCTCAGGGTCCCAAAGGAGTCAAGGCTTCCACTGCAAAAAACCCTATTCCCTCTGATAGGGATTCAAGGGCTCTGGAGAGATGAGGAAAAAAGGTTTACACTTCTGCTACCTTGGCTATAAGGGCTTTACATTGTCAGTTTCATATGCTTAAATATCAGCAATACTTAATGTCACTGCTTAAACAGAAAATGTTGTCAAATTCTGAATGTGCAGAAAACAAGGAAATGCAGGATTTATTGCATGCAGCTGAACAAGTGGGAAAGCATACTTTGCAATGTGGTTTTGATTCTCTGGAGGCCTCATGCAGGGCTGCTGTTACGGGTTCTGTCAGTAGGAGGCATGCTTGGTTAAAGGAACAGAATCTGCCTGATCATGTTAAAGCAAAATTATTGGATGCTCCATTACAGCATGATACTTTGTTTGGTGTTAAAGCAGAAGAGGTGTTGAAGAAAGTGGAGGACAAAGCGAAATCTATGCAGACAGTAAAGGATTTCTTACAGGTACAGCCACCCAGATTTAGCAGGAACTGGCCTACAAAGAATTGGTCCTTTCCAGTGTCAGACAGGCCACAAAGAGGCAGATACAGATGCCCCAGAGGCAGATCCCTGCCCCAAGGCTCATACAGGCCTAAACAATGGGGTGCTTCTACCTCCAAAAGCGGAGAAGACAAATCACAGCCATACAGGAAACAGTCCTAATGACTTTCCTCTAACAGATCCAAGCACTTATCTTTTGGCAGCCCCCTTAGGGGGAAAATTAGCACTTTTTTCACAAAATTGGCACATATTCACCCAGGACAAATGGGTCTTGAATATAGTGTCTCAGGGCTACAGGTTCCACTTTCACACCCTGCCAAGGGCAAAAGGTATGCCAGACCTGCCACACAATCAATGGGCAGAGGCACAAAAGCAAGTTTCATCCTTCACGGATATGAGGGCCATTCAACAAGTCCCAGAGCAAGGGCAGGGACAAGGATTTTACTCAAGACTATTCTTGGTGCCCAGAAAGGACAAAGCCTGGAGACCAATACTGGACCTGTCTATTCTAAACACATTTCTGGACATTCCAAAATTCAGAATGTTGACTCTGCAGCAGCTTCTGCCCATGCTGGGCAAGAAGGCTTGGCTTGTAACTTTGGACCTAAAAGAGGCATACCTGCATGTCCCAATCAGACAATCATGCAGAAGATACCTCAGATTCATAGCTGGCTCAATGCACTACCAATTCTCTGCACTGCCCTTTGGCTTATCAACTGCACCCAGGGTCTTCACAAAATGCCTGGTGCCAATAATTGCTTTTTGCAGACAAAGAGGAATTCAAATATATCCTTACTTGGACAATTGCCTTATTCAAGCAGAGAACAAGGACATTCTACTACAGCATCTGGCGTTTATAAAAAGATTACTAATTTGCCTAGCGTACACAGTAAACGAAAATAAATCAAAACTAGTACCCTCTGAAGAGATAATATTCCTGGGTGTAAGCTTAAATACAACTGCCCAGTTGGCTTATCTCACGCCAGACAAACAAAGGCAACTGACTTCTTACTTCAAAATGTTGGCAACAAAGACCCAGTTATCTGCAAGAAAAATTCTGCAGGCTTTGGGCTTTATGGCATCCTGCATTCTGCTAATTCCATATGCAAGACTGCATATGAGGAAGCTACAATGGTATCTAAAAAGTGTTTGGACTCAACATTGCCACAGCCTGGAAACAGTACTTACCCTCATTCCCTGCCTGCAACAGGAGTTTTGATGGTGGGCCGAGGCCTGTCATCACAACAAGGGACAGCCATTCACTTTACCCACAGTCAGGCAGACACTAACAACAGATGCATCAGATTATGCCTGGGGGGGCCCACATGGCAGGAAAATGTATTCAGGGCACATGGCCCGCATGCCAAATGCATCTTCATATCAATCAAAAAGAGATGCTAGCTGTTCAGAATGTCCTGACAGCCTTCAAGGATCTACTTCATCCAGGACAACTGCTGATACAGACGGATAATACTACAGTCATGTGGTACATAAACAAGCAGGGAGGCACACATTCCTACCTCCTCTGTAGACAAGCCATGACTTTGTGGAACACAGCATTGACTTATCAAGTACTCCTGCAAGCACAATTCCTGTCAGGAAAAACAAATACTCTGGCAGACGAACTAAGCAGAAACCTCATGGACCCTCATTAGTGGAAACTGGATCCACAAATCTTCAGCATGATAACAAGGAAATGGGGGTGCCCAGACATAGATCTATTTGCCTCCCCTCACAACTGCCAACTACAGAGATTCTGCACAAGGACTTATCACAAGCAAACATGCAAAGTGGATGGTCTATCATTCAGCTGGAAAGCCCTTACAGTATATGCCTTCCCTCCACTGCCTCTCCTCCCCAAGGTACTCCTAAAAGTCAGACAAGAGAAGCCAAAAATTATACTGATTGCCCCAGACTGGCCACGTCAGCACTGGTACCCAATCCTAAAGAGCTTGTTTCAAGGCCCAGCCTGGACATTACCTCAAATTCCTCACTTACTGACCCAACAAAACAATCATATCCTGCACAGCCAGCTCAGAACCCTAAATCTGGCAGCATGGCGGATAATGTAACCATTCAAAACACACCTCTATCTAAAGCAGTTATGGATGTTATTTTGGAGGCCAGGAGGCCCAGCACCAGAAAATCTTATGCAGAAAAATGGAAGAGATTCTGTGCTTGGAACCAGGCACAAGGAATTGACCTTGTACCAAATATTCCTCATATTTTACAATACCTAACTGAGATGGTGGACAAAGGCCTATCCTTTTCATCAATTAAGAGCCATGCCTCTGCCATTTCAGCTCATTACAATACGGACCCACCTATTTTTTCACATCCACTGCTAAGGCAGTACCTCAGAGGGGCTAAAAACATAAGACCTCCAAGGAGAGCACCATTACCTGCATGGGACCTCAATTATGTATTGGAAAAACTCACACTGCCTCCTTTTGAGCCAGCCAATATAGCTGAGATAAAATTCTTATCATGGAAAACTGCTCTGCTCCTAGCAATAACCTTGGCAAGAAGAGACTCAGAGTTACAGGCACTAATGGCTGTGGAACCTTTTATAATTTTCCATCCAGACAGGGTTTCTCTGAGGACAAATCCAACATTTATGCCTAAGGTAGTGTCCAGTGTGGCTCTTAAACAAACCATTTATTTGCCTACCTTTTATCCAAACCCACAGAATAAGGGGGAGAGACGTCTGAATTCTTTGGACATACACAGACAAGTATGCTTCTACTTGGACAGAACTAAAGCTTTCAGAAAGACTGAGCAACTCTTAATGGCATATGCTGCAGGATCAGAAGGAAAGGCTATCTCAAAGCAGACTATTTCAAAATGGGTAGGTCACTGCATTCGTTTCTGTTATTCACAACATGGCAAATCAGCGCCTAAGGACATTAGGCCACATTCAACCAGAGCAGCAGCCACTTCAGCAGCCTTCCTCAGAGGAGTACCAACCAAAGACATTTTTGAGGCTGCAACTTGGTCTTCAGTGCACACTTTTACAAAGCACTACCACTTACCTCTTTACTCTAAATCCAGAGCAGGCTTTGCCACTGCAGTCCTGCAGGGCCTCATAGTCACTCCTAATTCTATTTAGACCCAGCCACCCAACCTCAGCTTTGGGATTCAACCCAAGTGTAATGACTGCAACAGTGAAACACGATGAACATAGTACAGTTGTGTACCTACCATAAATGTAGATGTTCGAGTGTATTCACTGTTGCAGTCCAGGTTACCCACCCACCATCCCCCTTTTCTTTGCTGAGACTTATCTGTACTTCTCTATTCTATACAACCTATGTGGTGTATTTGCTTGTAGATGAAGGCAATGTTTATTTTAGTGCATGCTTTTTTATTGGCATAATTTTTAGCCTACCCTTTTGGGGGCACCTGACATCTGGGGCAAGAAAAACTGAAGAAAATGGCGTCGGCTGCATCTTTTATACCCCTGGCACACTGACGTCAGGGAAGAAGCGACAGCAACTGACGCCGGACCAAGACTTTGGAATTCAGGCTGACTGCGGGTAGCCTGCCAGCAGGATAACCCAAGTGTAATGACTGCAACAGTGAATACACTCGAACATCTACATTTATGGTAGGTACACAACTGTACTTTCTCTGCACTGCGCTTTGGCTTATCTACTGCGCCGAGGGTATTCACAAAATGCCTAGCTCCAGTTATAGCATTTTGCAGGAAAATAAATATTCAAATGTACCCATACCTGGACGATTGTCTAATTCATGCAGAAAGCCAAGACATACTTTTGAATCATCTGGCCTTTGTACAAAGGGTTCTATCTTGTTTGGGGTACACCATAAACAAAAAGAAATCATACCTGGTACCCTGTCAACAAATTATATTACTGGGAGCAAGCTTGAATACAACTTCCCAGATGGCCTACCTCACCCCAGAGAAACAAATTCATTTAACAACCTACTTCAAAGAAGTGGCCACAAAAACCCTGCTATCTGCAAGACAAATACTGCAAGCCTTGGGGTTTATGGCCTCCTGCATTCTTCTAATTCCATATGCAAGATTGCATATGAGGAAACTGCAATGGTATCTAAAAAGCCTATGGTGTCAACATTCTCAGGATCTAGAAGCAGTGATTCCTGTCATTCCTTGCCTGCACCTAGAGTTCCTTTGGTGGGCAAAGGCTTGCCACCAAAACAAGGTACTACCTTTAACACTATCCCCTGCTGCTCAAACCCTAACAACAGATGCATCAGACTATGCATGGGGGGCTCACCTGGCAGGGAAGTGCATTCAGGGCAAATGGAACCCAAGTCAAATGCACCTGCATATCAATCAAAAAGAAATGTTAGCTGAATGCTCTAACAGCCTTCAAGGACCACATTCTTCAAGGACAACTAATGGTAAAGACAGACACCACCACTGATGTTCTTCATGTTTCACTGTTGCAGTCATTACATTTGGGTAATCTGCTGGCAGGTTGCCCTCAGTCGGCCTGATTAACAAAGTCTTGGGTAGTGCATCAGTTGCTGTCCCTTCTTCCATGAAGTCAATTCATCAGGGGTATAAAACATGCAGCCAACGCCATTACATCAGTCTTTCCTGCTGCACGGTGCCCGAAGCAGAATCAGTTCGCAAGTGCCGGTCAGCCATCTCCTGAAAATTTCGTTTTCGAGTTTCAGAACTGAAGTCTTCAACTAAAAAGCTAAGTACCCCATTGGGATAAACTTTTTCTAGCTCCTTACCGATGTCAATAAAAGTTAACAATTGCATTACTTGTGGGAAGCAAATGCCTCATAAGGATTTTCATTTGCACTGTATTCCTTGCCTAGGCCCTGACTACAATGTACTTTGCTGTCGGTTTTGTGCTAAATTTAATCAACGCACTATTAAACGTCAGTATATTTTTGCTTCTAAATATTTTGGCTCACACTTTAATTATCCAGAAATGTCGTCAGTTAGCAATCTGACTACCGGAATACCGAAAAAATGCAAAGAAAAAGACGGAGACAGGCTGTCAAGGTCCAAAACTGACGACAATGCTTCTCCTAAGCCAGTCGCCAGTTCGCCGGTACTCAGTGAGGCGCCTTCGCAGCCCCTGATACCTACTACTTCTGATTTGCAGGCCTCTACTGAGACCCATTCGGAGTCTGGTATGCCACGAGATGCTTCAGTTATGGAACCCGCGGATGTCTCTACCTTAAATGGGTCTGGAGCCACTGTGCAGGCACCGGTTTCTGAGGGTGTTTTCAGGCCTACAGATTTGTTAATTAGACCAAAGCCATCTTCAAAACTAAGGCCAAAATCTAAATCTATGTCTAAAAAAATTACGCCTGGGCCACATGTGCAGGCCCCTATGCCTAAAAAACAAATAATCAAAATGGCTGAAGATTTAATTACTCTGATCAGGGGTAGCCAACCCCCCCCCCCCCTTCTAAGAGGCCTGGGCAAGACTTTGATTATGAATCTTCTGAACAGGATTCTATTTCTTCTGACTCTTCTAATGAACAGGATTTGTCTATACCTACTTATGAGGACTCTGATGCAGAAGATTCCATTCCTTCTGCTTCTCCCCCTGAGGATTTTTCTTTTGGGGAAACTTTACATACCTTAAGGGAACATTTCCACTGGGAAAGTCAGGATTTCTCTGAATCTAAAAAGAGACTTAGGGATTTTCTTCTTCTTCCTCAACATAGGCCTTTGGCTATACCTTCTTTTCTAGACATTGTTGATGTTTTTTCAGAATCTAGTATGGCTCCTGATTCTCTGCCTCCGGCTCCTTGTAAGCCAGAGAGGTACTACAGGGTTCCTGACTCCCACAAATTCCTTTTCAAAAATTCTATTGTGGATCCTGACATTTCTCAGGGTCCCAAGGGCATTAAGGCCTCAATGGCTAAAAATCCTACCCCTTCTGATAGAGATTCCAGGGCTCTGGATAGATGGGGTAAGAAGGTTTACACTTCTGCAACCTTGGCAATCAGGCCTTTAAACTGTCAATTTCATATGCGTAAATATTAACAGCATATCATGGGACTGCTTAAACAGAACATTATGTTAATTTCTGATTTACAGGATTTATTGCTTTCAGCAGAACAAGTTGGAAAACATACTTTGCAATGTGGTTTTGATTCTTTGGAGGCCTCTTGCAGGGCTGTTGTAACTGGGTCTGTGCTAAGAAGGCATGCTTGGCTCAAAGAACAAACTCTGCCTGATCATGTTAAAGCAAAATTGTTGGATGCTCCTTTACAACAGGACCGTTTTTTTGGTAATAAGGCTGAAGGAGTTTTAAAAAAGATGGAAGATAAAGCTAAATCTATGCAAACTGTGAAATATTTCTTACAAGTGCAGCCTCCAAGATTTAGTAGGCACTGGCCTACTAAGAACTGGTCCTTTCCAGTTCCTTCGAGAACCACTCAAGTCAAACCCAGACATTCCAAAGGCTCCAGGTTCAGTCACAAGGGACTTTTAGAACAAAACAATAGGGTGCCCCCACCTCCTCCAAATCCGGAAACAACAAGGCACCTCCCTATGGTAAACGGTCACAATAACTTCCCTTTACATTTACCAAGCACTTACCTTTTAGCCACCCCCTTTGGGGGGAAAACTGGCACTTCATGCAAGAAACTGACAACTTATAACCCAGGACAAGTGAGTTTTAAACATAGTATCTCAGGGATACAAATTTCATTTCCATACGTTGCCGATCCCAAACAGATGGCCAGACCTGCCCCCAAATCAGTGGGCAGAGGCCTATAAACAAGTACTGCCCCTCATGAACATGGGGGCTATTCAACCAGTACCAGAAGAGGAAGAGGGACAAGGTTTCTATTCAAGACTTTTCCTTGTACCCAGAAAAGACAAATCATGGCGTCCAATTCTGGACTTATCGACTCTAAACACATTTCTGGACATCCCAAAATTCGAGATGCTGACTTTTCAACAGTTACTTCCTATGCTAGGCAAAGATGCCTGGTTGGTAACTCTAGACTTAAAAGAGACTTACCTGCATATCCCAATAAGGGAATCTTGCAGAAGATACCTCAGCTTCAAAGCAGGCTACTTGCATTACCAGTTCTTTGCACTGCCCTTTGGCTTATCTACTGTGCCCAGGATCTTCACAAAGTGCCTGGCTCCAGTAATTGCATTTTGCAGGCAAAATAATATGCAAATATATCCATACCTGGACGATTGTCCAATTCAGGCAGAAAACAAGGACATTCTTCTAAAACATCTGGCATTTGTAAAAAGGGTTCAAACTTGTCTAGGGTACACCATAAACGAAAAGAAATCACAACTGGTACCCTCTCGAAAAATTACATTCCTGGGTGCAAGCTTGAATACAACTGCCCAGATGGCTTACCTTATGCCAGAAAAGCAAATTCATTTGGTAACTTACTTCAAACAGGTGGCCACAAAAACCCTGTTATCTGCAAGACAAATTCTGCAAGCCTTGGGGTTCATGGCCTCCTGCATTCTTCTAATTCCATATGCAAGACTGCATATGAGAAAACTTCAGTGGTACTTAAAAAGTTTATGGAGTCAACATTGTCACAGCCTGGAAACAATGATTCATATTATACCTTGCCTGCAACTAGAGTTCTTATGGTGGGCAGAGGCCTGCCACCAAAACAAGGGACTGCCATTCACTCCACCCCCTGCCGCCCAAACCCTAACTATAGACGCATCAGATTATGCTTGGGGGGCTCATCTAGCAGGGAAGTGCATTCAGGGCAAATGGAGCCCAATTCAAATGCACCGTCATATCAGTCAGAAAGATATGCTAGCTGTGCAGAATGCACCGACAGCCTTCAAGGACTACCTTCATCCAGGACAATTAATGATAAAGACCGACAACACCACAGTTATGTGGTACATAAATAAGCAGAGTGGTACACACTCCTACCCTCTTTGCAGACTAGCCATGGCATTATGGAACACGGCCTTGACCTATCAAATACAACTACAAGCTCAATTCCTGCCAGCAAAGCTTAATACTCTGGCAGACGAACTAAGCAGAAATCTCATGGACCCACACGAATGGAAACTGGAACCACAGATTTTCAACATGTTGACATGAAAATGGGGGAGTCCAGACATAGATCTTTTTGCCTCACCCCAGAACTACCAGTTGGACAAATTCTGCACATGAACTCATCACAAAAAAGCCTGGAAAGTGGATGCTCTGTCATTCATCTGGAAAAACCTATCAGTCTATGCTTTTCCCCCTCTGCCTCTGCTATCCAAAGTTCTACTAAAAGTCAAACAGAACAAACCAAAAATTATTTTGATTTCTCCAGACTGGCCTCGCCAACACTGGTACCCAATCCTGCGCAATGCGTCACACCTTCCACCGTGGCACCTGCCTCAGACACCTTACTTACTGTCTCAGCAGAACAACCAAATTCTGCACACTCAGCTCCAAACTTTGAACCTTGCAGCATGGCTAATCACCTAAATTCACCCTTAGCATCCTCAGCAAACCTGTGATGAATGTCATTTTGGAGGCAAGGAGGCATAGTACTAGAAAATCTTATGCTCACAAATGGAAAAGATTCTGTGCCTGGAATCAATCACAAGGAATAAGCACAGCAGTGCCCAATATTCCTCAGATTTTACAATACTTAACTGGGATGCTACACAAGGGCCTGTCCTTTTCTTCCATAAAAATCCATGCCTCAGCCATTTCAGCTCATTATAACACATAACCTCCCCTCTTCTCTCATCCTCTGCTAAAGCTGTATCTCAGAGGGGCCAAAAACTTAAGACCACCCAGGAGAGCACCAACCCCTGCCTGGAACCTCAATTTTGTATTGGAAAAACTCACTCTCCCTCCTTTCGAGCAAGCTGCTACTGCAGACTTAAAATTTCTCTCCTGGAAAACAGCTTTCCTTTTAGCAGTCACTTCAGCTAGAATGATTTCTGAATTACAGGCTCTTATGGCAGTAGAGCCTTTCATTATTTTTCATGCAGACAGGGTGTCTCTCAGGACCAATCCATCCTTCATGCCTAAGGTAGTATCCAGTATGGCTCTGAATCAGACCATTCGTTTGCCAACTTTCTTTCCCAATCCACAGAACAAGGGGGAGCAGATTCTGCATTCATTGGATGTACACAGACAACTCAGATTTTATTTAAACAGGACAAAATCTCTAAGAAAATCTGAAAAACTACTGGTGGCATTTGCTGCAGGGGCTGAGGGAAAGGCTATTTCAAAATGGATAAGCCATCATATTCGTTTCTGCTATGTGCACCATGGTAAAACTATCCCCCAGGAGATCAGATCTCATTCCACCAGGGCTGCATCTACTTCTACAACCTTTCTCAGAGGTGTTCCTACTAGAGACATTCTAGAAGCTGCTACCTGGAGCTCAGTTCATACATTCACCAAACATTACCATTTACCTTTCTTCTCTAAATCCAGAGCTGGTTTTGCCACTGCTGTCCTGCAGGGCCTTACAGCTGGTCCTAATGCTGTATAAATCCATCCTCCCAACCATAGCTTTGGGAATCTACCCAAATGTAATGACTGCAACAGAGAAACACAAATAACATAGTAAAGTTATGTACACTTACCATAAATGTAGATGTTCGAGTGTATTCACTGTTGCAGTCTTGGTTACCCTCCCTCCAACCCCCCTGTTTTTCTCTTACTATACTTCTACTTTCTTTTACTATGCTTATAAGCCTTTTTGGTGTATTTGCTTTTGTTTGGAGGTATATTTTTGTGTTTTTTTTTAATTACTTACATATTTGGCTCCCCATTTGGGGGGCACCTGACATCTGGGGCAAGAAAAACTGATGTAATGGCATCGGCTGCATGTTTTATACCCCTGACGACCTGACATCATGGAAGAAGGGACAGTAACTGACGCAGGACCCAAGACTTTGTTAACCAGGCCGACTGAGGGAAACCTGCCAGCAGATTACCCAAATGTAATGACTGCAACAGTGAATACACTTGAACATCTACATTTATGGTAAGTGTACACAACTCTACTTTATGTGGTACATAAACATGCAGGGGGGTACACATTCTTACCCCCTCTGCAGACTAGCCATGGCATTGTGGAACACAGCCTTGAGCTACCAAGTGCATCTACAAGCTCAATTCCTGCCTGGAAAGTTGAATACACTGGCAGATGGACTGAGCAGAAACCTCATGGAGCTACACGAGTGGAAACTGGAACCAAGGGTCTTCAACATGTTGACAAGCAAATGGGGGAGCCGAGACATAGACCTGTTTGCCTCTCCCCAGAACTACCAATTGGACAAATTTTGCACAAGGGTTCCCCACAAACAAGCCTGGAAAGTGGATGCTCTGTCCTCTAGCTGGAAAAACGTATCAGTCTATGCCCTCTGCCTCTGCTTTCCAAAGTACTACTAAAAGTCAAACAGGACAAACCAAGGATGATTTTGATTGCTCCAGACTGGCCCCACCAACACTGGTACCCCATCCTGCGCAGTGTCATGGTTATCCCTATGGCAACTGCCTCAGACTCCTTCCCTGTTGTCTCGGCAGGAGAACCAGATTCTGCACCCTCAGCTTCTAACACTGAACCTTGCAGCCTGGATACTTACGTGATTGCTCCTTTACCATCCCTCAGCAAACCTGTGATGGATATCATTTTAGAGGCAAGGAGGCCTAGCACTAGAAAATCCTATTCTGAAAAATGGAAAAGATTCTGTGCCTGGAACCAGTCTCAAGGGATGAGCACAGTAGAGCCCAATTTACCTCAGATTTTACAATACTTAACTGAGATGCTGCATAAAGGCTCATCTTTTTCTTTCATTAAAATCCATGCTTCAGCCATTTCAGCTCATCATATCACAGAACCTCCCCTCTTCTCGCATCTACAGCTCAAGCAGTTCCTTAGAGAGGCCAAAAATTTGAGACCACCAAGGAGAACTCCAACCCTAGCCTGGGATCTTAACTTTGTTTTGGAGAAACTCACTCCACCTCCCTTCGAGCCAGCTGCTACTGCAAACTTAAAATTTCTTTCTTGGAAAACAGCTTTTCTTTTAGCAATCACTTCAGATAGAAGGGTTTCTGAATTACAGGCTCTTATGGCAGTGGAGCCTTTCATCATCTTTCATGCAGACAGGGTGTTCCTCAGAACCAATCTATCCTTCATGCCCAAGGTGGTATCCAGTGTGGCTCTTAATCAGTCCATTCATTTGCCAACCTTCTTTACTAATCCACAGAACAAAGGGAAACGGATACTGTGTTCCTTAGATGTGCACAGACAACTCAGATTCTACTTGGACGGACTAAATCCCAAAGAAAATCTGAACAACTGCTGGTAGCATTTGCTGCAGGGGCAGAAGGAAAGGCTATTTCAAAGCAAACCATTTATAAATGGATAGGCCATTGCATTAATTTCTGCTATAAGCACCCTGGAAAACCTATCCCCCAGGGGATCAGACCTCACTGCACCAGGGCTGCATCTACCTCTACAGCCTTTCTCAGAGGCGTTCCTACTAGGGACATCCTAGAAGCCGCTACCTGGAGTTCTGTACATACTTTCACCAAACATTACCATTTGCCAATCTTCTCTAAATCCCGAGCTGGCTTTGCCACTGCAGTCTTGCAAGGCCTTTTAGCTGGCCCTAATGTTATCTAAATTCCTCCTCCCAACCACAGCTTTGGGAATCTACCCAAATGTAATGACTGCAACAGTGAAACTTGAAGAACATAGTACAGTTGTGTACACTTACCATAAATGTAGATGTTCAAGTGTATTCACTGTTGCAGTCCTGGTTACCAGCCCCCTAAATTCATTTGGCTATACCTCTACTTTCCTTGCTATGCTTAAAAAGCCTTTTTGGCGTATTTGCTTTTTTGTTGGAGGTATATTTTTGTATTTTTATATTTAATTGCTCCCCACTAGGGGGACACCTGACATCTGGGGCAAGTAAAACTGATGTAATGGCGTCGGCTGCATGTTTTATACCCCTGACGTCATGGAAGAAGCGACAGCAACCGATGCAGGACCCAAGACTTTGTTAATCAGGCCGACTGAGGGCTACCTGCAAGCAGATAACCCAAATGTAATGACTGCAACAGTTAATACACTTGAACATCTACATTTATGGTAAGTGTTCACAACTGTACTTTTCTACTGCAGTCACTTGGATTTGTACGAGTTTTTTTGTTTTTATTTCTTGGTTTGGACTGCTCAAGATGAAACTTGGGAGGATGAAGTGGCAGAAGAGTCCCCTAAAAATCCATGAAGAACTAAACTAGCAAAACCAGCCCTAGCTCTTGAGATAACATCCAACTTGTAGTGCTTGGTAAAGGTATTCCCGGAAGTCCAGATAGCTTCTTCAAGAATAGAATTAGTACCTAAGCCGTTGAAAAAAAAGCACCCGAAGATGCCACAGCTGTAGTAGAATGAGAAATAATTGAAAAAGGGAGGCTCTTGCCCTGAAGTAACAAAAGGAAATATCCTTAGAAATCCAAAAAGAAATAGATTGCTTGGATACAGCAAGTCCCAAAGATCTAGGATGAAAGGAAACAAATAATTATCAGATTTTCTAATAGCCTTAGTCATCTCCAAATAAACTCTTAGTTGCCTATGCATGTCCAAAGTATGCAGCACCCTCTCACTGTCAGTTTACAGAGAAGGAAAAAAGGTAGTCAAATTTATAGACTGATTAAATAATAGTTCATTAACCACCTTCGGCATAACAGAAGGGTTAGTGCACAAGAATACTCTATCTTCAAGAAAAATAAAAAAAGGAGGACAAGCCATAAGGGCCTGCAACTCAGACACCCATCTGGCAAAAGTAACTGCTAACAAAAGATCAGTCTTCCAGGAACAATGTTTCAAGGAAGCTGAAGCAGCAGGCTCAAAAGGAGCCCGAGTCAGCTTTTCCAAAACAAAATTAAGAGCCCACAGTGGAGGAACAGGCTTCCTGGGAAGTCTAATATTAAGGACACCTTTAAGAAATATTTTCACCTCAAATCTAGCAGGATGGAAAAAAAGGAGGAGAAAAAGTCAGACAAGCAGAAACAGCTGATAGGTGGGCCTTACTAGAAGACTAGGCCAAACAAGCATTGAGCAACTCACACAAATAAGAGACAACCAAAAGAGCATCCACAGTAAGTGGGTCCAGGTTACGAGGGAGATACCAAAAATAAAACATCTTCCATTTGGATAAGTAGGATTTTCAAGTCATAGGTTTCCCAGCCTCCTGCAGGACTTGCAGCAGGTTCTCAGAAAAAAAAAACGTGTCTATGAGGAATCCGATCCTATCATCTGCAGGGTTAGTTGACTCCTATCCTCACTAGTTTGGTTACCCCATATAATAATCTGGCAACACTGCACTCTGCCAATAAACTCCTAGTCTCTACTACTAAATCTAACAACAAGGCTGGGGACTCACTATTCTCCAACACAGTGGAAAAAACCTGGAACCAGCTTCCTATTGAACTGTCATCACTTTCTTACATACTACTCTTCAAAAAACATCTTAAAGAACATCTCAAAACACACTGGCTATGTCCCTGCTCTAACCCTGACTAAAAGTCTATTTCCCTATCCCCCACTCCCTTTACCTCTCTGCCCTGTTGTTTTATTATGCCTATCAATTGAAACTAGAACACTGACCACTTCCTAGCATTAAAGAGACTTCCTCTCTGCACTGTTTCATGACTTACTTCTCTAAAAGTCAGTCCACACAGCCTACCTTGACCTTGCAAAAGCCTTTGACACAATACCCCACTCGGGTATCATAGAAAAACTCACCAACTTAAATGTAAACCCATACGTCACAAGATGGGTTGCAAACTGGCTAAGTGACAGAACCCACAGGCTCAGAGTGGCTGGTGCCATGTCAGACTCCAAGCCGGTCACAAGTGGTGTCCCACAGGGCTCAGTCCTAGGCCCCTTCTTGTTCGGTATCTACTTTTCAGAAGTACAGGCAAACACAGGAGGATTATGGCTGACTAAGTTTGCAGATGACTGCAAACTGGGCGCCATAGTTGAAAACACATCAGACACAGATATCCTCCAGAAGGGTCTCATAGAAACAGATAACTGGTGCCAGAGCCATGGCCTAAAGTTAAACGCCAAAAAATGCATAGTCATACCCTTCGGGAAAAACAAGGTTACCCCTAGCTACCATATAGGTGGCAATCCACTAAGCACAGAAGAGGTTATCAGGGATCTGGGGACCCAGGTTGACAGTAACCTTTCATTTGACACCCACGTTGCCAAGGTAGTTAGGAAAACCTTCTACATTGCCCACCTGATCATGAAGGGATTCACATCTAGATCAAGGGAGGTCATTGTTCCCCTGTACTCATCACTCATCAGACCAATGATTGAGTACAATGCCCCATTCGGAATGTATCTTACCCGACACCTGCAGCAATTGGAAAGGCCCCAAAAGTTCCTCACCAAAAGGATAAAGGGTCTCAAAAATATGTCTTATGCTGCCTGACTGAAGGAACTCCAGCTCTATTCGGTCGCATACCGTCTGCTCAGAGGTGACCTGTGCCTAACATACAAGGCCATGTCAAACCCGGAATTGATGGACATGCTCCACCTCAAAAAATCTAAATCCACAAGAAATACAAGAGGAAGAGACTTAAACCTTAACACAGTTATAAATAGGACGTGCTGGAGGGACAGATTCATCACCCAGAGACTCCCTATGCTGTGGAACAAAATCCCAGTACACGTGAGGCAGAGCATCTCGCTGGCCCTGTTCAACAGAAATCTTGACCAATGGATGGGAGATCGCAGGTTTACCCCGGGGATCACCTCAGTGTCACTGCTGGACAGAGGCACGGTAAACTAAAGGGCACAGTACCTTTCAAACTTAAGGGGTGGTGAAAGCCACAAAACATTGGGCTAGGCTTATAAATGCCCTAGGGCAGATAGCCTAGTATGAACCTATGAACCTATGAACCTATAAAATAACTCGCCTCCTATTGTCTAATATAAAATAATGTAATGCAACTTCCTTCTTTTATATATAATGTATTCTAAGATACTATTGCCTATAATGAGGCTTTTCTCTCCAGGCCTCTACTGAATGTGTACTGTATGTAAGTAAAAGATTGCATGCTTGTAACCATGCCTCTAATTTAAGATAAAAATTCTTGGTATTCTTTATTTTATTATATGCTATCCAATGTTTTTTTTTTCCCAGGAAACTCTTAACACAATTTTTGTATTGTCTATTCTAAAAGAATGAAATGTAACATCTGTTTATTGCATATACTGTATGCTATGATATTATTTCCTATGTTGTAGCTTATCTCCCCAGGCCTCTACTGAAAATGGACATATATCCAGTTAGACCAGCCCGGTCAACAAATGCAAAATAAAATAAAAAATAGTTGAAGTTTGAACAGCTGGGGATGGTAACAGATCACTTGTCTTGTGTGATTAGATCCACCCTGTAAGGTAACTTGTGATGATTTCCCCTGGCTTGATGCAGAAGAAGAGGGATAACAAAATTTTGGGAACATTCTGGTGAATTTTGAACAGGACTTTCAGAATGAAAGGAAAGGGAGAGGATGCACAGGTGAAGTATCCCCTTCCAAGAGAATGAGAGGGCATCCACCTTCCATACCAGAGGACCTGGGACTCTGGCACCAAACAGAGGAAATTCTCTGTTCAGAGGAGAGGCAAAAATATCCACTTGAGGAATATTCCACTGGTGGATAATGTCCAGAAATGGTTCCCCTTTATAATCTCAAAATACTGAAGTCTTGAATTTCAGTATCCCGAGACCGTAAAGGTAAAACCTCAAAATAGCGAAAGTGCATCAGTGCAAATTTGAATATTTCGAATCCGCGCTTATGCAGTTAAGCTACATTACGTGAAGTATTTGGCTGGGATGGTGTATGGAACTGAAAGTGCGTGAATGTATATGAGTGTTTTTGTAAATTGTACGTGTGGGTTAGGGAAGGGAGGTAGAAGTATGAGTGTTGGATGTGTTGGTGTTTGTGTATGTGTGATGTGTGTGTGCGAGGGACTGTAGAATGTCTGGGTGTGTGTGTTTTTTTTTTCTGTTAGTGCAATCTCAGAGTTGGTATATTTAAGTAGGCGGTGTGGGGGCACATTCCCCCACATGGAGGACGCAGGGGAGCTGCCCCCCTGCTTACATGTAGTGTAGGGTTGTATAGTTTGTGTGGTATAGGTAGGCTTTACCGCATTGTAGTGTGGTCTCGGAGTTGGTATATTTAAGCAGGGGGTGTGGGGAGTAGTGGAGCTTGCCCCCCCTGCTTTAACCCGTCAGGTTACTTTTTAACATTTTTTTTTTTTTACATGTTCGTTTTATAACTTCGAACATGTGGTTTCGACCATATGGCATTTGAAGTTATAAAACTTCGACCATGTAATATAGACCCGAAAAAAACATGTGTAAGCTCCTGTAAGGTCATATCCTTAACCTGAATGGACTTAAACAAACCAGTAGCAGCTTCCCCAAACAAAAGTTTAGAATCTAGAGGACCACCCATCAACTTTACTTTAATATCATTAAGGAGAGGCTGAAGCCTAAGCCAAGAATACCTCCTATAACTGAACCAAAACAGCAGCCCTAGAAGAGGAATCTGCTGCATCATAACTGTATTTAATAGAATGATGAAGGACGTGAGAGGAAGTCCCTAACAAGGAAAGCACAGAATGTTTACCCTCAGACTCTGGAAAATCTGAAATAAGTTGACAGCCAGAGAAAGAAGAGCCAACATATACCTAGACACATGGGTCTGATTAATAGCCCTAAAAGCTAGGGTAGCAGAAGTGTGAACCCTTTTGCCCTGCCTGTACACAGTTTTGCTGTCCTTGTCAAAAGTCAATAACTTGGGCAAAAGAAGCAATTAAGGACATATTATCTGAGGCTACAGATACTACCAAGGGGTTAGCATCAGGTCATTTATATAACAAAAGGTATCCTCTGGAACCCTATAAAACCTGTCAGGCTTCTTGGGAGTGGGGGGGGGATGAGGTGCAAGACAGGCATCAGAGAAAGCATCCAGCAAAACAGTCAAGACAGGAGGAATAGCTGCAGGTTTAGTAGAGTCTAACTGCAAAAACTCATAGTACTTGTTATGAATATCAGAGACCTGAGCACATTCCCACTTAAAAAATTCCATCATCCTAGACAGTATGCCCCCAAAGGAAATTTCTTCCAAAAGAACATTAAGGACTAATAGATTCCTCTGACCCATAGTCCAAAGGAGAAGGAATCTGAGTTGAATAAGTAAGGGATTCATCAGCAGAACCTGACCCATCCTCAGAAGGATCCTGATCTCTAGGACTTTTAAGGGGAGTAGAGGACCAAGGAGGAGCAGGAACTGAAACCCCATCAGGAGGCTTTAAGGACATTAAGGCAGAAAATACCCCTGAATAAATGCCTGCCATTCTTTTTGTGGATCCCTAGAAGCAGAAAAAACATGTTTAATTGTTTATTTCTTGTTTAAGGGAGTGTCATGAGAAGGCTCAGAACCAGGATTACCGTCGAGAACCATAGCAGGAACTTCTTCCCCAACTAAAAACGGAGGAACTCCCCTAGGCCCCCTCAGAAAAAAGTCAACTGTGGTTCCCTCTGAACGTCCGAGACAGATGCCTACAAAGCTCTTTTGGATGTGCTGCCAGTCAGATCCTGATTGCCCTCCAACATGGTTGTGGCAGAGAAATCCAACAACATGGCTGGGTGAGCCTCTGACATCAGAAGAAACACCTAATAGAGGCCGAACAGCGGAAGATTCCAGTTGTATCATTTTTACCTTCTTCTTCCCTAATGGCTGACCCTAGGATGGGAGATTGCTTCCATAGTATCTTCAGCAAGTAGCTTTGCTAGGAAAGGGAAGAAAGTCTACTGCAAAGGGTTGTTGGAACAAATGTGTGACAAATAGAACAAGACATATGATCATGAGAAGCATCTAGGCAAAAAAGGCACTTATCATGGCAGTCTATGGGGAAACTGTCTCCCACACTGGCATTTAAACTTCCTGTATGACATTAACCCCCAGAACATAAAAAAACAAGGAGAAAAAAAACAATGGGGCATTTATCTTGCAAAAAAACGAAAACAGGCATAGGAAATCACTACAGAAGAAAATGCCTTCAACTGGCATAAAACAGGTAAACAGACCGACAGAGTAAAAGATACGTTCAGACTGGCGGCAAAGAAGTTCTGTGTTTGGTATACCTGAATGTCACCTTTATGCCTTACATTACGTAGGGAGTGCATGGTGACGTTCTGCATACCTTTTAAATTCAGGAAGTCTTTGGAAGACTGGCCAGATGCCAGGATTCCACAGCAGGGAATTCCATTTTGTGAGGAATACTGCATCAGTGAATGTTAGGACATATACCTGTAATCTCAATGAACAGGAATGTGATGTTAATCATCATTTAAATGTAGTGGGATCAGGAAATTAATGAGGAAGAAGAGGGTACAGGTTCTGAAGTAACATAATTTTGAATTTGGCCAGTGTGGTGTATAAAAGAGAGGTCATGGAAGTAAGAGCAGTACACCAAGTGTCCATTGCTGCTGTTGGTACCAAACATGATGGACCTAGCATACAGAAAACTCCATGTTCATCATATGCATCACTGAGTCCTGTCTAAATAGTGTTTATTCTGCCAAACATGTAACAGCCAGCCAGCTTTTAATGATTCAGCCATCTGCTATGCATCCAAACCATCGGTCAGTACAAGATCAGCTGACTGTAACAGAAGTTTGGTCACCAAGCCCTTCAAAGCAGTACTGCCCCAAAGGAATCACTATCATGAAAGGCTGTTAATACACAAATTCCTAGCTGTAAAACAGCTTCCCTCATGATGAGGATATTCACAGCAAATCTTATGAAATGGATGGTTATATTCCTTCCATTGTCAATAATACTGTACAAAATCAAACAGCACCTTATCCATCTAACAGTAGTCCAGTAGATTTCATTACTCTAAATGCTGCAGGTAGTTGTAATAAAATCACATAACTCCTTGCTCGGATAGCTGTAAAAAACCTAGTATCCTAGCCATAAACACGGTTACAACCAAACATTAGCAACAACAAAATATTACCTCAAAACTATAACATAATTGGGAATGAGCGGTGGTGTAGTAATAATATACCTGGATTGTGTAAAACTAATTTCTTATAAAAAAATAGTCCCAATGCAGAGTAGCACTCCTACGGAGACGGGAACAAGCGTAAAAAATATGTAATAATATAATCCAAACACCATATACGCTGTTCCCTATGGCAATGAAACGTGATGGAACTCCAAAGACGTACTTCACAGCATACAATACTAGATGTTCAGTAAAAACTTTTATTTAAGACAAAGTGAGCGCTTTCGCCAACAGGCTTCTTCAGACTTGTAATGATTTAAAATTAAAAAAGAGGTATATAGGAAAAGGAAAACTATTTATATACCCATACTTAGGGGTATGGACAATATGGTATTAACACAAGGAATAAATAATGGAGGGATTGGTTTAAAGAAGGATAATCCTACTTTTGTTTTAAGATTCAATGATATGGCCAATGAATTTTGTGTCAGTATAAGAAACAATTGGGATCATTGTATTAATGCACAAACTAGAGAATTGCTGGGTGGAAGTCCCAACATTGTCTTTAGTCGGGGGAGCAACATGAAAAACATTTTAGAAGGAGAAAAGAAAAGGTATATTAGATCTCGGATGAGTAAATGTGGTAACTGTAGCAGTTGCAGATTTATAGCTGAAGGTAGCTATATCTGTGTAGTGAGCTATGGACGTACATTAGCATGTCCAGGCCTATGCAACTGTAATACAAAAAATTGTGTTTATATAGCATCATGTGCCACCTGCGATGCATATTACATCGGCATGACCACCCGTAAGCTACGAGAAAGAATCTGTGAACATAATAGAAGCATAAGGAAAAGGGATGAGCATAATGCTTTATATTTGCATAGTAAGGTGTGTGGTAATTTTATTAGATTCTTGTTCTTCATTATCGATAGGGTGATGCCCTTCACGGCTGGTGATATTAGTAATAGAGTGGCAGTTCTGGAATCCGAGTGGCAGATGAGACTCAATGCCACTAGGTTTCCAGGACTAAATGATCACATCTCTTTAAAACCTCATTTGAAGCTGAGAGCTAGTGTAATATGAAATACAAAGGATTGTTTTGTATATTATATTATATATTGTTAACAAACTTTAATCAATGTACATGGTTCTGTTTATAACTATGTTTGTTGTTGTCATGTTCATGTGTTTATGTGTTCGTCAGATAATAATGGAATTTTTATACAGTATGCATTTTTAATTAATGTAATGAATATTTCTTTAAGGAAGTAATGGAATTATTGATTAATTGGGTGAATTAGGGTGTGTGGATGTGTATTTAAGTGTGAATGAATAGTTGTCACATAGACTCTGATGATACCAGGTTGGCTGGTGAAAGCGCTCAGTCTGTGTTTGTTTCGCTTTGGAATAAAAGAATTTAATCTTCGTGGTTGGTGTCCCTACTTCCTTGGATTTGCTGTGGTGGAAATAAGTCAAGATCAAAACTGCTACTAACTTGCACTCCTTCAAAACCTCTATAAAGTAATACTTCAACAAAGCTTGGTTTGGCTCCTGTATGAGCCCAGGCTGGGGTACTCTTATATCTTATTCTACCTTTACTCTCTCTTAATCCTCTCCCTTTCTCTATACATACTTCCCTGAGGTTACAATCATACCTTTTCCACATCTAGTCTTACTATCTCCTCTGTCACACCCTACCCTTCTCTGCTGCTACTATCCTACACCTTCACTAATGTAATATGTTACCATTTTGTTTTTGAAAATGCATCCCTATGCCCTCATGGAAGGAGCATAGAGTAGGACTGTCTAATTGAAGGTTACTGGTTCAGGGCACAGTTTGAGCTATTTCATTGGTGCAAGGCTCAGTTTGAGCTTTTTCATAGGTTGCTTTGTATTAGCTGCTTTGTTTTTGCTTGTGCGTACTGCACCACCATGCAGAGGGGGTAACTCCCAAATAGCTCTCAGGTGTTCAGTGTATTCTCCAGCAGATATTTTACCACTTACCTGTTAGCATCAGACCCTATAGATCCTCTTTTTTTAGGACCTTCTACTGTACACCACATATGTTAGTCACCCCTAAATAGCTCCCCGTCTGATACCTTCTCTTTTTCTCCTTATCTGCTGAGAGGCAAGGTTCATAGGTAGATACTAGGCCATTGGCCCTAGGGCCTATATAAGCCTAGCCAAAAAGGTACCCTGGATTTCGCCACCAAAGAAAATAATTTTCCTGTGCCCCTGTCGAGCAGAGCCACAGAAGTGATCCCCGGGGTGAATTTCCTATCTCCCATCCAATCATCAAGATTTTTCTTGAGTGCTAATCAGGAACTTTGTTCGATATAGATAGGTAGTTTCCTGTCTATCCCTCCAGCATATTCTATTTGTTGTGGTGACAAGGTTTAGGTCCCTAGAGCGTGTGGCCCATAATGGTGCCATTCCCCTCATCCCAACAGTCTACACAAATCACAAAGCTAGAAATGTTGCACCAAATATCCGGTAGATCATTGCCAGCATTATAGTAAAAACACTAATAATAATGATTCTCACCTCCCAATTCCCCTCAGCCAAACTGCCCAAACAAATCACAAAGCCAAAAATATTGCCCAAAATATTTGGTCGATCACTGCTGCAGTACTGTAAAATTGGTCATACTACTTGTCTCTTCATGCCATTCTCCTCATTCTGCCTCCCCACACAAACCGCAAAACCAGAAAAACTGCAAAAATATTTGGTTGCTCACTGCCAGCAGCATTATTGTAGCTGTATTATAATAAATGCACTCATTTCAGTAACTTCACGTTATTCCTTTCTATCCAGAATCCTACATTGCAGAATGCCCCTAACTTTCACCTCTGTAATGGTCGTTACATCGATCATTCTTATTAAAAATACAGTCTGTCAAGCGACTTCACACCTATATTTCAGCACTGTGCTGCCTCCAGTGACCTCACAATGTTTAAGCTGAGATGATGTGACTTGAACATCAAGTAAAGTGGAGCACTGCCCCCTTGGATGACCCAATGTTCTGCAGGCACCTTTTCTTCTGCTAAATGCACTTTTCAATGTATTTATTTACTTGTCAGAGCAAAGAAACATTGCTGCAAATACAAATAAATAAATAAATGAGTAGATAAGTAAATAAATAAATAAATAAATAGGGCCTATACAAGCCTAGCCATAACAATTCCCTGGCTATTTCTTCCCACACTATTTACTTCCCTGGACTCCTGTCTAGCAGGGCAACTGATGTGATCCCCGGAGTGAATTTCCTTTCTCCCATCCAATCGTCAAGGTTCCTTTTGAAGAGGGCCAAAGAGGCGCTCTGCTTGACATGTATGGGCAGCCTATTCCAGAGTAAGGGGAGTCTCTGGGTCAGAAACCTATCCCTCCAGCATGATGTTCATCGTGCTATGCTGCTGCAGTCATCACACTTGGGTTATCCTGCCGTCAGGCACACCCGCAGTCGGCCCAAATTCCAAAGTCTTGGTCCGGTGTCGGTTGTCGTCACTTCTTCCCTGACATCAGTGCGGCAGGGGTATAAAAGAGGCAGCCAACGCCATTTTCTTCAGTCTTTCTTTCCTCACGGTACTCGAAGCAGTTCGCAAGTGCCGGTCGGCCAGCTCCTGAGATTTCCGAACAGAATTTCAGACCGAAGTCTTCTAAAAAGCTAAGTACCCCATTGGGGAAACTTTTCTTGCCTCAGTCCAATGTTAGACAAAGTTAATAATTGTATTTCTTGTGGGAAGCAAATACCTCATAAGGATTTTCATTCTTATTGTATTCCCTGCCTAGGCCCAGACCATGACATCTCCGGTTGTCGGTTTTGCTCTAGGTTCAACAAATGCACTATCAAGCGTCGGGTCGATACCGCCCGACACTATTTTGGTAGAAGATTCAATTATATTATGTCATCAGCTCAACCGACATCATCTATGTTCAAAAAACGCAAGGACAAAGACAGGCAGCCTAGACCTAGACCAGATACTGAGGTCTTAGTTAGGCCTCCCTCAGGATCCCCGGTACTCGGAGAGGCGCCTACGCAGCCCCTGACTACCGCGGATGCGGATTTGGCTACCACCTCACAGACAGAATCAACCGGGCCTCTGGAGCCTGACCCTCCTCAACACGTGGACGCCAGCCCTGCTGGCGAACCGGGTACTAGGGACAGGCCTTCAGTTTCCGAAGGAGTTTTTAAACCGACGTCGCTTTCGGTTAAATCCTACTCAAAGCTTAAGGCTATGACTAAGGCCAAAAAACCTGGTCCACAGACTACCACGCAGGCCCTTATGCCTAAAAAACAGATACTGAAAATGGTGGAGGATCTGATTACCCTCATCAGGGGTTCACAGCCCCCTTCTGACAAAAGGCCTAGACTGGAGGAAGAATTCCCTCCTTCTGACCAGGAATCCATTTCCTCAGCGGACTCAGAGGAACAGGATTACTCCTTTCCTGCCTATGAGGACTCAGATGCTGAAGAGTCCATACCCTCTATTTCTCCTCCAGAGGACTTCTCCTTTGGGGAAACCCTGAACACCATGAGAGAGCATTTCCAGTGGGAAGGCCAGGATTACTCAGATTCCAAGAAGAGACTACGTGAGTTTCTTCTTCTTCCACAGCATAGACCCCTAGCTATCCCTCCAGTTTTAGACATTCCAGATGATGTTTACAATGAATCTAGTCTGAATCCAGACTCCTTACCCCCAGCAGCAGCTAAACCAGACAGATATTATCGGGTTCCTGATACCCACAAGTTTTTGTATAAAAGCCCTCCAGCAGACCCAGAGACCATTTCCCAGGGTCCCAAAGGGGTTAAGGCCTCTACAGCTAAGAATCCACTACCTGCTGAAAAAGATTCTAGGGCACTAGAGAAATGGGGGAAAAAGGTATACACGTCAGCCACTTTGGCCATGAGGGCTTTAAACTGCCAATTCCCTATGCTTAAGTACCAACAGTACCTTCTTACTCAGCTAAAACAGAAAATGATTCCACAAACTGAACAGCCGGATTTCAAGGGAATGCAAGATTTACTGCATGCAGCAGAACAGGTGGGCAAACATACCCTACAATGTAGCTTTGATTCTTTGGAGGCCTCTTGTAGAGCAGCAGTTACAGGGTCTGTGATACGTAGGCATGCTTGGCTAAAAGAGCAAACGTTACCAGAGCAGGTCAAGGCAAAGCTATTGGATGCTCCATTACAAAAGGATGCATTATTTGGTATCAAGGCAGAGGAGGTTTTAAAGAAGATGGAAGAAAAGGCCAAATCAATGCAAACAGTTAAAGATTTTTTGCAGGTACAACCTCCTCGCTTCAACAGAAACTGGCCAGCAAAGAACTGGTCCTTTCCGCCTACAGACAGACCTCAAAGGGGCAGGTACAGAAGCCCTAGGGGCAGAGGCCAAGCGCAAGGCCCATGCAGGCCCAGACAATGGCAAGCAACAACTCAAAGAGGGGGAGATGAAAGATCTCAACCCTTCAGAAAGCAATCACAATGACTTTCCTCTTCGCCTGCTAAACATAATTGCACAGGCAGCACCTTTAGGAGGAAAACTGGCTCTTTTTACACAAAACTGGCATATTATTACAAAGGACAAATGGGTTCTGGATATTATAACCCGAGGATACAGATTTCACTTCCACACCTTACCTTGGATGAGAGGCATGCCAAATCTGCCAACAAACCAATGGGCAGAGGCTCAAAGACAAGTTGCAGCTCTCATGGACATGAAAGCAATTCAAAAGGTACCTACCAAAGAGCAAGGCCAAGGTTTTTACTCAAGACTGTTTCTAGTATCAAGAAATGACAAAGCCTGGAGACCCATCTTAGACCTTTCAGTTTTAAACACTCACTTGGAGATTCCCAAATTCATAATGCTCACACTAGAGCAGCTTCTTCCCATGCTGGGCAAGGAGTCTTGGCTGGTAACGTTGGACCTCCAAGAGGCATACCTGCATGTCCCTATCAGACAAGATTGCAGAAGCTACCTCAGATTTTTGACTGGTACAATGCATTATCAATTCTCTGCATTGCCCTTTGGCTTATCTACTGCACCCAGAGTATTCACGAAATGCCTGGCATCAGTAATTGCATACTGCAGACAACGAGGAATACAAATTTATCCATATCTGGACAACTGCCTGATTCAAGCGGACAGCAAAAGCGTACTACTACAACATGTGGCGTTTGTAATGAAATTACTAACTTGTCTAGCGTATACAGTAAACAAAAAGAAGTCAAAATTAATACCCTCACAACAAATAACTTTCCTGGGTGCCAGCTTGAATACAAAAGCTCAGATGGCTTACCTTACACCAGAGAAACAAAAGCAACTGGTTCAGTACTTCAAACAAATGGCAACTTTTCCCCGGCTCACTGCAAGGAAATTCCTGCAGGCATTGGGGTACATGGCATCCTGCATTCAACTAATTGTGTATGCAAAGCTGCATATGAGAAAACTACAATGGTACCTAAAAAGTGTATGGTCCAATCACAGTCACAGCCTCGAAGCAAGTATACCTCTCATTCCTTGCCTGAAGAAAGAATTCCTATGGTGGGCTCAGGCATGCCAAGCAAACAAAGGTCTACCTTTCGTCTTGCCTCCAGCAAAGCAAACCTTAACAACAGACTCGTCAGACTACGCCTGGGGTGCTCACATGACAGGAAAATGCATTCAGGGCAGATGGTCTGCAAACCAGAGACACCTGCACATTAATCAAAAGGAGATGCTAGCAGTACAAAATGCACTAACAGCCTTCAAGGACCAGTTGCATCCTGACAGCTCCTAATAAGGACGGACAACACCACAGTAATGTGGTACATAAACAAACAAGGCAGAACACACTCCTACCCATTATGCAGGCAGACAATGACCTTGTGGAACACAGCATTGACTTACCAAGTGAAATTGCAAGCACAATTCCTGCCTGAAAAGGAAAACATGTTGGCAGACGAATTAAGCAGGAACATAACAGACCCTCACGAGTGGAGACTACACCCTCAAGTGTTTGCAGGGATAATTCAGTGATAGGGTCTACTAGACATAGATCTGTTTGCCTCAGCCAGCAACAGCCAACTACAAAAATTTTGCACAAGGACTTACCATCCCCTGGCCTGGAGAGTGGATGCCCTTTTATTCAGTTGGACAACATTATCAGTCTACTCCTTCCCTCCTCTGCCTCTACTGACCAAGGTACTGAAAGTCAGATCAGACAGACCACAGATGATCCTAATTGCTCCGGACTGGCCACGTCAGCACTGGTACCCACTGCTACGAACCCTGACTGACAGTCCACCATAGATCTTGCCTCAATTCCCCAAACTCTTAACTCAGCTAAACTCTCAGATCCTTCACAACCAACTCAGGACCTTAAACCTAGCTGCATGGAAGATACCTTAAATTATCGATCAACACTCCTCTCAAAGGACATGCTGAATGTCATCTTGGAGGCCAGGACGCCCAGCACCAGAAAAGCTTACTCAGACAAATGGAAACGTTTCTGTGCATGGAACCAGGCCAGAGGTCTAGATCCTGACATCCCAAGCATTCCACAAATACTCCAATATTTAACAGAGATGCTACACAAAGGACTTTCCTTTTCATCTATAAAGATCCATGCTTCAGTAATCTCAGCTCAGTATATGATAAGGATCCCCCACTATTCTCACACCCATTGCTAAGGCAGTTTCCTCAGAGGGGCTAAAAACATAAGACCCCCAGAAAACCACCTACTCCATCTCGGGATTTAAATTTTGTACTGGAGAAACTAACACTACCTCCTTTCGAACCAGCCTTTTTAGCAGATCTACAATTCCTATCATGGAAAACAGCTCTTCTACTGGCTATCACCTCAGCATGCAGGGTCTCAGAACTGCAAGCTCTTATGGCAGTGGAACCTTTCCTCATTTTTCACCAGGACAGAGTGTCTCTATGAACCAACCCTTCTTTCCTGCCATAGGTGGTTTCCAGTGTGGCTCTCAATCAGACTATACACTTGCCCACCTTTTATCTGAACCCACAGAATAAAGGGGAAAGACTCCTTCATTCCTTGGATATTCATAGGCAGCTATGTTACTACATGGACAGGACAAAGCCCTTCAGAAAATCTGACCAGCTTTTTGTATCCTATGCAGCAGGTTCAGAAGGAAAATCTATTTCCAAACAAACCATCTCCAAATGGATAGCACATTGTATCCACTTTTGCTACTCACACCATGGGAAAACAGTACCGGCTAATATTAGGTTTCATTCTACCAGGGCAACAGCTACCTCAGCAGCCTTCCTCCGAGGAGTCCCAACTAAGGACATTCTGGAAGCAGCTACCTGGAGTTCAGTGCACACCTTTGCCAAGCATTACCACCTTCCACTGTACTCTAAAACCAGGGCTGGCTTTGCCACTGCAGTTCTGCAGGGCATCCTAGCTGCACCTAACCCAAACTAGTTCCTACCACCCAACCATAGCTTTGGGATTCTACCCAAGTGTGATGACTGCAGCAGCACAGCACGATGAACATAGTACAGTTTTGTACCTACCATAAATGTAGATGTTCGAGTGCAGATGCTGCTGCAATCCAGGTTACCCTCCCTCCATCCCCACTTCCTATCAGGGATTTTCCTTCTCAGTCAGGCTCATTAGCCTTCCGGAGGTGTATCTTTAAGGGGTATTTGCCTACTTATCCCATTTTTGTTTATTCTTCTGTAGGAGTAAGGCTTACAAGCCACCTATTTTTTGTCTTATTACTTTAGGGCACCTGACATCTGGGGCAAGAAAAACTGAAGAAAATGGCGTCGGCTGCCTCTTTTATACCCCTGCCGCACTGACGTCAAGGAAGAAGCGACGACAACTGATGCCGGACCAAGACTTTGGAATTCGGGCCGACTCCGGGTGCGCCTGACGGCAGGATAACCCAAGTGTGATGACTGCAGCAGCATCTGCACTCGAACATCTACATTTATGGTAGGTACAAAACTGTACTTTTTGTTTATTGTGATGACAAGGTTTAGATCCCTGAAGCATGTGGCTCTGAGGGATTGGGATTTCTTTAAGTGTAGCATGTCCAACAGCTCTGGGTTTAACATGACCTTGTATGTTAAGTAGAGATCGCCTCTGAGTAGATGATATGTGACAGAGTATAGCTGGAGTTTTTTAAGGTGGTCAGTGTAGGGCATCTGCTTTAGGCCTGTGATTCTTTTAGTGAGGTATTTCTGCGGCCTTTCCAGTTGTTGCAGATGTCTTGAGAGGTACATACCAAATGGGTCATTGTATTCTATAATGGGTCTAATGAGGGATGAGTACAGTGGGACAATAACCTCTTTTTTTCTGGATGAAAAGCTCTTAGTGATGAGGTGTGCCACATAGAAGGATTTCCTGACTGTTGTGGCGATGTGGTTATCGAAGGTGAGACCACTGTCCATCTGTGTCCCTAAGTCTCTTATCACACTTTTGGTGTTTAGTGTACTGCCACCTATGTGGTAATTTTATGGGTACATGTTTTTTCACAAGGGGGATAACTATACATTTCTTGGCATTGAGCTTGAGCCCATGGCTCTGGCACCAAGCATCTGTTTCCTGTAAGGCCCTTTTGTAGAGTATCCACATCATTTGGGGATTCAGTAATGGCTCCCAGTTTGCAGTCATGTGTGAACTTTGTTCTCCAGAGTCCCTTAGTGATGGCCTGTACTTCAGAGAAGTAGATGCCAAACAAGAGTGGCCCCAGGACTGAACCCTGAGGTACTCCACTTGACACTTGTCTGGAGCTGGATTTGGAGTCGGCTACTTTTACAGTGTGGATTCTGTCAGTAAGCCAGTTGGCAACCCATTGGGTGACGTAGGGATTAATGCTCAGCTTAGTAAGTTTATCTATGATTCAAGAGTGGGGGGGATGGTGTCAAAGGCCTTGGCGAGGTCTAGATAAGCTGTGTGGACCACCTTACCCTCATCCATAGCTCTGGAGCTTGATTCGAAGAAGTCAACCATGTTCAGGAGACAAGGTCGGCCCTTCACGAACCCAAACTGGGTGGGGTCCAGTGTTTGAAGGTTGCTAATGTCTTTGTTTATAAGTTTCATGATAATACGCTCCATGGCCTTGCATATCAGGCTTGTCAGACTGATAGGACGGTAGTTCCCGGGAACCAAGGTGGATCCCCCCTTGTGGAGTGGGACAACTGTAGCTGTGCGCAACTCAGTGGGCATGAAGCTTGAGGTGAAGCTATTATTAAACATGACACTTAGGTGAGGTGCCAGTTCAGTTTGTAGTTCATGCAGTACACAGCCCGGGACGTCATCTGGTCCCATAGATGCTGTATTCTTAGCTTTGGAGAGTGCGTTTTTTACCTGTGTGGCCATTATTACCAGAATTGGGCAAGCTTCTGGTATTGAGATGGGCTGTTTAGGGGGTGACGGGGGGTGAAGTTAGCACTGAATCAATCTGCCAGCATATTGGCAATATTTTTGGGATCAGTATATTTAATGCCACTCTGTTGTAGCTCAGAGCAGATCTGAGCATTGCCATTTAGATTCTTGACAAAGTTATAGAATGCCTTGTGGTTGTCTTTGGAATCTTTGGCAATTTTATTTTCGTAACTAGCTTTGGAGGATTTTATGAGGGATCTCAGCTTTTTACTGAGGCTGGTAAGGGAGTTTTTTGTATCCTGGGATTTTCTTCTTTTCTGCAAGTTTCTTCTTTTTGTTGTAAAGTTTGTTTATGGCAGGGGACCACCAGATTGGCTTCCTTTTTTTGGAAGAGAGCATCTTGGTTCTATTTGGGATGGCACGATTCATGCATGAGTGGATGTGCTCATACAGTGTCTTAGTGTAGGACTCAGCAGTCAAACTTTCATTTCCCGTCTGCATGAGTGCCATGAAGTTTGTCACTTCTGATTTGAGTAGCACGAAGTTCGCTTTGGAGAAGTTTATGAAGGCTTCCTTATGAGGGGTGGGGGTGGGATGTGGATGTTAAGGGTGATTAGCTTATGGTCAGACCTGACCAATGATGGGGTGACCATAGGTGTGGAGCATCGATTTCCCATGTTGGTAATGACCAGGTCTAGGATATTAGAGCCCCTGGTGGGACTATGTATTAGTTGGTCCAGGGCATTGCAATTTATGAATTCCAAGAACCGCTGGGCAAAGGTGTTGGTACACGAGTAGTTTTCCCAGTTAATGGCAGGGTAGTTAAAATCACCCAGTATTAGGGTGTTTGATTCTTTCTTAATATTTTCCAGTATGTTTAGAAAGGTGTAGTGAGAATCTTGGGGCATGGTGGGGGATCTGTAGCAAGCTAGAATTTGGATTGCAGTCTTACCTAGTGTTAGTTGCACTTGGAGAATTTCAGACGCATTGTGTTGGTTCACTAGTCTGGTGGTTTGAATATCCTTGGTGAATATGGACACTCCTCCACCTTTAGTGTTTCGGTCCTGGCTTGGTGGCTGAAAAGTGTGGTAAGAGTTGTAGCCTGGTATTGCAGGGGTGCTCTCTGGAGCCTTGAACCAGGTCTCAGTTACAGCACAGATATCGATGTTCTCCATTTTTAGGAGTGCCTCGAGAAAGTGCATTTTGAGGTTTAGACTTGTAGCATTACTTTCAGATTTTGCATGCTTGTTCAAACCTTGTATTATGGGCTGTCTGTTTCTCCTGACAGCCTGGTGGACATAGGTTTTTTGAGGCAGTGTAGCAACTGCCTCATGTACACTGACAACCCCTTACTCCTAAATCACTCAAGTGCAATTTGTAAGAGATGCGCCTACACTAAGAATCTGGAATCACTGCTCTCTCATGCCCAGAACAGCAACACTAAACAGGTTGTCAGCACATACACACACCACAACTATTCATAATATCCACGCATCAAATAAACCTTCATATGCAGAGGTACTCTACAGAAATCTACCTAAACACCAGATACCTCTGAAACACAAGCATGCTATGCCTGGCACAACACAAAAGCACCCAGTACGCATGGAAAACTCTAACATCTGTGTCTCACCAAATAAGCCCTTAAAGGAATGCAGAACCATTTCAAATGTTTAGTTATAGGTGACTGTATAGTGGGACATACAGACACCCCACTCATAACATTGAACAAGGACAAGGTTATGGTCAGCTGCCTGTCTGGTGCAAGTATTCACCAGAACACACATGCACTCAAGTTTCTCAATAAGTACCGTTATGACCCCATCATAGTTCATGTTGGTGTAAATGACTTGAGACATACTTTCCTGGACTATATGAAGATAGACATTGATTGAGCTCTCTGAATATATGTCCCAGGGAGGTGTGTCTCTGGTTTTGAGCAGCATCCCACCCTCACCTAGGATGATTGCACACTATAAACAGAAAATGATTGACTTCAATAATTGGCTTAGTCTCTGGTGTCCTTCTAAAGGGATCCAGTTCCTGTCAGCCTGGGAGAACATTGCAGACAGATCACACTGCTTTGTCAGAGGTGGTCTTCACCTGGCACCTCTAGGCTTTCGGTTAGTGGCTAAGGCACTTGACTCCCCCATAATGCCTTTTTTTGGGCAAGGTCACAACAAAATTCCCAATATGAAAATATCAAACACAAAGAAACTAAGGTTCATGCTAATAAATGTTAGGTCTTTAAATCAGAAACTGCACTCTCTGAAAGCACTTGTCTCCTTGGAAGATGTTGACATCTGTAAAGTCACAGAAACCTGGCTCAAGGCCGCAGAAAGTACCCTGGCCTCACCAGGCTACAATGCCTTTCACTCTTTCAGGCCACAAATTGAAGGTGTTTTGTTGTGACCTTCTACATTGCCCACCTGATCATGAAGGGATTCACATCCAGATCAAGTGAGGTCATTGTTCCCCTGTACTCTTCACTTATCAGACCAATGATCGAGTACAATGCCCCATTCGGGATGTATCTCACCCGACACCTGCAGCAATTGGAGAAACCCCAAAAGTTCCTCACCAAAAGGATAAAGGGACTCCAAAATCTGTCATATGCTGCCAGACTGAAGAAACTCCAGCTCTATTCAGTCGCATACCGCCTGCTCAGAGGTGACCTGTGCCTGACATACAAGGCCATGTCCAACCCGGAATTAATGGACATGCTCCACCTCAAAAAATCCAAATCTACCAGATCCACTAGAGCAAGCGACTTAAACCTTAGCACGGATATAAATAGGACGTGCTGGAGGGATAGATTTGTCACCCAGAGACTCCCTATGCTGTGGAATAAAATCCCAGTCCATGTGAGGCAGAGCACCTCGCTGGCTCTGTTCAAGAGAAATCTTGACCGGTGGATGGGAGATCGTAGGTTTACCCCGGGAATCATCTCTGTGTCACTGCTGGACAGAGGCACAACAAACTAATGGGCACAGTATTTTTTAACATAAGGGGTGGCGTAAGCCACAAAACTTTGGGCTAGGCTTATAAATGCCTTAGGGCAGATAGCCTAGTATAAACCTATGAACCTAAAACCAAGGGAAGTGAAGTATCTGTCTTCATTAAAGATAATTACATCTCTAGACTGGTTAGGTATGAAAACTCTATGGAGCTACTCCAAGTCCAATTTATTGTAGTAAGACCCCCTTCAGATCTTCGTCAGTTACAGGTCCCCTTCCATAAACCAAGGTGCCCACACAGCTTATTTAGATCTACTTGGGACAATAAAGGTACAACCTAAACCTTTGTCATGGGTGACTTCAACTCACCTTCCATTAATTGGGAAATGTATGAGTCCAAACTCACTCGCACAAAAGTTTCTGGAGTTTATGAACTCAAATACCCTGGAACAAATAGTGTACCACCCCACAAGGGGCACCAGTATGGTAGACCTGGTCCTCACCGAAATGATTGACTGCAGTGCCTCAAGTGTAGGGCCCACACCGGTTAAGTATAAACATAAATCAATCCGTTATGATGCAGCAATAGCACCAGAACTCCCCAAAGGAGAAGTCGGGGTACACAACTTCACCAAAGCTAAATATACCCTCCTAAGGGAAGGTATAATTGACTTCCAAGCACCAGTTTCTACAGATGTCATTGACTTCTGTACTAAGGTATACACTGATGTTCTCTGTAAATATCTACACAAATGTATAGACACAACCATGATGGATAGGATGAAAGCAAGATCCGTAAAAAATATCCTGGTGGTTGTTCAGCATTAATAAACTATACAATAAGTGAGATAAGCCGCTGTCTAAAAATCCAAAAGTGAGATCACAGAACTACAAAGGCACCCTTCTCAGCCTAAACAAGCAAGTAAGACAACTCATAAAATCTTCAAAGAGGAACTAGGAGAAAAAATTAACAATCATAGCCCAAAATAATCATAAGGCTTTCTTCAGCTACTTCAGCAACCTGAACGGTAGGACTGAGATGTGTGCTGAACTTATTGTGGATGGCATCATACACACTGACCTTGCATAAATTGCAAACCTGCTAGCAGACAGGTTTGACAGGCATGTT
The DNA here is from genome assembly GCF_019279795.1 of Protopterus annectens. Taxonomy (NCBI): domain Eukaryota; kingdom Metazoa; phylum Chordata; order Ceratodontiformes; family Protopteridae; genus Protopterus; species Protopterus annectens. The sequence continues at coordinate 1,728,966,632 of NC_056732.1, forward strand.
ATCATTCCTATCCCCCAGGCATACTACAGTCCATGTCTTCAGCTTCTCCTCCCCCCTGCATCTGCATAGAGCAAGTCATCAATGCTCTCTCCAAGGCTAAGAACACAGCCACCATGGAACCAGATGGCATTCTGGGCTGCATTCTTAATGTTCTAAAACAAGAGATAGCTACTACATTAGGCACTCTTTTCAGCCACAGCCTGAATTCTGGCTTTGTCCACACTGAATGGAAAACAGCAACTCCCTCTCCATTAGGGCAACTAAGCAACAGACTTAAGTAGCTATAGACCCATAAGTTTAACCAGCTTCATCTGTTAGGCAATGGAACAAATTATCATGGGCCTCACAAATAAGGATATAGGTGACCTCCATACCCTGGATTCATCCCAGTTCAGTTTCCTTAAGGACAGGTCAAGCCTGCTAAACCTGGTAGACTTCTAGAAAGTGACGAGCCATAGACAAGGGCAAAGTCATGCACAAAGCCTATCTTAACTTGGCCAAGGCCTTGAACACTATCCCACATTTGGCCATCTTGGCAAACTAACCCTGATGAATATCAACCTCTATGATGTCAGGTGGTTTGCAAAATGGCTCGCAGATTGGCAACACTCAGTCAAAGTGGGAGACTTTACCTCTACCAGCAGACCCTGTCACTAGTGGGGTCGCACAGGGGTCACTGCTAAGTCCCCTTTTGTTTGGCATATAATTCTCAGAAGTCCAGGCCGAAATGGAGGGACTGTGACTAACCAATTTGTGGATGACTGCAAATTAGGTGCTATCATTGAATCCCCTAGCGATGTCAGCATACGTCAATAGGGGCTTACACAGACCAATGATTGGTGCCAAAGACATGGTTGTAAACTAAATGCTTAAAATGCATCATCATTCTCTTGGGTAAAAACAATGTCCCTGCTGATGAAAAAATAAACAATAATACTGTAAGTATCAATTCAGTAGTGAGAGACCTGGGGACACAAGTAGAGTATGACCTCAACTTTGACCACCATGTGTTTACTGTGGTAAGACATTCTACATCTCTCATCTGATTACGAAATGCATTTCTTCAAGAGCAAAAGAGGTTATAACCCCCGTGTGCTCATCTCTCATCAGAGTTGTTACTGAATATAATGCTCACTTTGGTATGCACCGTACCAAGCACCTGCAACAACATGAGAGACCTCAGAGATTTCCGACTAAGACAACTTAGGGTCTCTAGCATGTCTTATACAGACAGACTGAAGTCACTGTCACTATACTCAGTAGTGTATAGACTAGTTAGAGGAGATTTATGTCTAGTTTACAGGGCTATCCCTGACCCAAATCAAGTGGAAATGCTGCACATCTGTACATCAGATTGGACTACAGTCACCTGTTCCAGGGATCTCAAGTCTAGCCGGCGACATAAACAAGACTTGCTGGAGGGACAGATACATCACTCAGAGGTTGCCACTCCTCTGGATTAGGCTTCTAATACTTGTTATCTAGTATATCCATAGAAACTGTGCGACAAACTACATAGTTCACCAATATATATTGTAGGCTGAGTATTAAAACTCCTATTGGTAGGAAAAAATGTACAAATACCCCCCAAAAAGGAATTGCATTCACAATATCCAGTATATATTGGCAAAGGTTTAAACAACGTATTTCATGTCTTAATCTACAATGCTAAAAAAAAGACCTTTTAAAATATCATTAAAAGATGTCATCTAGGCATTCATATTGCTATTTACCAAGGAAAACATAACTCCATTCAGATATGGTCACCAGCAAGAGTGACCATTTCACTGTCACACTCACTTGAATAGACAGAACCAAACACTCTTCCATCATTTACTGCATTCATAAATGAAGCTCAGAATATGCCTTTGTACTCCATATGGCATTAAATTCCATAAAAAGCAGCGTTCTGCCAAGATTCATATTGTTATACTGGTACCACTAAACTAACTTTTAATGTCCTAAGACTTCAAACCACCTCTCCTCTCAAATGCATACATTGCACAAAATACCTACCACAGAACTTTGATTTCTCATTAAACAGAAATAATTAGCAGAGATGCTATGGGAAAGTTAATCTCCATCACACCACTCAGTGGACAATGATCATTAAACCTAATTAAAAAGTCTTTTAGGCACATACAAGCCATCTACATGCTCAGCATGCAATCTGCTACATTATTTATTCCAAATAATTTTTGGCAAGAGGTAGACAGACTGTTTGGTAGAACTAAAATGATAAGCACTGCTTCAACATTCATACCACTTTATGCAACATCCAAACTCAGTTCTCCGTAGCCATCCATGCAACCCCATTTAATCCCTGCCTTCTTCAACCTTTCTCAGGATTATCTAAGGCAGGCAAACCAATAACATAATAATGTTCTTGATTAAGAAAAGTTTGTGGTAATGATGTATCATTATCAATCGTCATCCACTCCCCTTTTCCCATTTTCTACATTAGGTGGGGTGTTGTGTCACCTGTCACCATCTCTCGCTGTTCAATGCCACTCTCATATCTTCTTCAACAGTCACAATTTATAGGTTTATAGGTTCACAGTGTTTACAGATGAATGACCATTAGGGCCTTTTAAAACGTAGCTATGCATGCCAAATCTCTGACAAGGATTGGTGCCCTTGATAAGTGTAAGCAGGGGCTTGGCAGATGAAATATTTACAAGCAGGGGCCTGGTAGATGAACCATTTAGAGGTTGCATGTGTCCATTAGAGACGTAGATGCCAGTCCAGTGATGAATTTTCTGTTCCCCATCCAGTTGTGCCATTTGGATTGAATTGGTTTAGGGAGGAACTCTGTTTCACATGGGTCGGGATACTGTTCCAGAGAAAGGGCAGTCTCTGGGATACATTATTTGCCTCTCAAACAGGTCCTATGTATATCACAGGCAAGGTTTAAGTCTTTAGAATGGGTAATTCTGGTGCTGTTTGTTTTACCGGATATGTAGGTCCATCAGAGTGGGGTCTGACAATGCCTTCTATGTCAGTTATAGATCTCCCCTGAACAGCGTGTAACAGACATAATACAGGGATAGGGCCTTGTTGTGATCTGCATAGGGCATGTTACTTTCTCCTTGTATTCTTTTAGTGAGAAACCTCTGTGGACATTTCAACTGTTGGATATGCCTGGTTAGATGCATACCGAAGGGGGCATTGTACTCAATGATAGGTCTAATAATCGCTGAATACAGTGGAACAATGACTTCCTTGGACTTGGGTGTCATACCTATTGTACTCAATGATAGGTCTGATAATTGCTGAATACAGTGGATACAGTGGAACAATTACTTCCTTGGACTTGGGTGTCATACCCATTGTACTCAATGATAGGTCTGATAATTGCTGAATACAGTGGAACAATGACTTCCTTGGACTTGGGTGTCATACCCATTGTACTCCATGATAGGTGTGATAATTGCTGAATACAGTGGAACAATGACTTCCTTGGACTTGGGTGTCATACCCATTGTACTCAATGATAGGTCTGATAATTGCTGAATACAGTGGAAAAATGACTTCCTCAGACTTGGGTGTCATACCCATTGTACTCCATGATAGGTCTGATAATTGCTGAATACAGTGGAACAATAACTTCCTTGGACTTGGGTGTCATACCCATTGTACTCAATGATAGGTCTGATAATTGCTGAATACAGTGGAACAATGACTTCCTCAGACTTGGGTGTCATACCCATTGTACTCCATGATAGGTCTGATAATTGCTGAATACAGTGGAACAATGACTTCCTCAGACTTGGGTGTCATACCCATTGTACTCAATGATAGGTCTGATAATTGCTGAATACAGTGGAACAATGACTTCCTTGGACTTGGGTGTCATACCTATTGTACTCAATGATAGGTCTGATAATTGCTGAATACAGTGGAACAATGACTTCCTTGGACTTGGGTGTCATACCTATTGTACTCAATGATAGGTCTGATAATTGCTGAATACAGTGGAACAATGACTTCCTTGGACTTGGGTGTCATACCCATTGTACTCAATGATAGGTCTGATAATTGCTGAATACAGTGGAACAATGACTTCCTTGGACTTGGGTGTCATACCCATTGTACTCAATGATAGGTCTGATAATTGCTGAATACAGTGGAACAGTGACTTCCTTGGACTTGGGTGTCATACCCATTGTACTCAATGATAGGTCTGATAATTGCTGAATACAGTGGAACAATGACTTCCTTGGACTTGGGTGTCATACCTATTGTACTCAATGATAGGTCTGATAATTGCTGAATACAGTGGAACAATGACTTCCTTGGACTTGGGTGTCATACCTATTGTACTCAATGATAGGTCTGATAATTGCTGAATACAGTGGAACAGTGACTTCCTTGGACTTGGGTGTCATACCCATTGTACTCAATGATAGGTCTGATAATTGCTGAATACAGTGGAACAATGACTTCCTTGGACTTGGGTGTCATACCCATTGTACTCCATGATAGGTGTGATAATTGCTGAATACAGTGGAACAATGACTTCCTTGGACTTGGGTGTCATACCCATTGTACTCCATGATAGGTCTGATAATTGCTGAATACAGTGGAACAATGACTTCCTTGGACTTGGGTGTCATACCCATTGTACTCAATAATAGGTCTGATAATTGCTGAATACAGTGGAACAGTGACTTCCTTGGACTTGGGTGTCATACCCATTGTACTCAATGATAGGTCTGATAATTGCTGAATACAGTGGAACAGTGACTTCCTTGGACTTGGGTGTCATACCCATTGTACTCCATGATAGGTCTGATAATTGCTGAATACAGTGGAACAATGACTTCCTCGGACTTGGGTGTCATACCCATTGTACTCCATGATAGGTGTGATAATTGCTGAATACAGTGGAACAATGACTTCCTTGGACTTGGGTGTCATACCCATTGTACTCCATGATAGGTCTGATAATTGCTGAATACAGTGGAACAATGACTTCCTTGGACTTGGGTGTCATACCCATTGTACTCAATGATAGGTCTGATAATTGCTGAATACAGTGGAACAATGACTTCCTTGGACTTGGGTGTCATACCCATTGTACTCAATGATAGGTCTGATAATTGCTGAATACAGTGGAACAATGACTTCCTTGGACTTGGGTGTCATACCCATTGTACTCAATGATAGGTCTGATAATTGCTGAATACAGTGGAACAATGACTTCCTTGGACTTGGGTGTCATACCTATTGTACTCCATGATAGGTCTGATAATTGCTGAATACAGTGGAACAATGACTTCATTGGACTTGGGTGTCATACCTTTGCTTATATGTTGCACAGCATATAATGATTTCCTCACAACTGTACACACATGATGGTCAAAAGTTAGATTGCTGTCTATGTGTGTCCCCAAGTCCCTGACTACTGGGTCAATTATTAAGGGTGTGTTGTCATTATGATAGTTTCCAGGGGCGGATTACTCTTTTCTGGGTACCCTGCTTTCCTTTTGCCTTTTTCTTATGTGTCCTAAATCTTTTTCATTAGATTGTCTTCTGCTTTCCTAAACATGTGCATGAACCACGGTAATTTGTTGTCTTTGACCTTTCCTGCAATTGGAGCTACTTTGGCTTCTGCCCTTATGCCCTCATTCCTTCATCTGTCCCACAGTGTGTATTCTGTCACCCATCGCAGGCACTCCATCACTTCTAGATTCTTTGACTGCTCTGCTTTTATTGCCCTAGTTTCTGTACCATACAGTAGTTCTAGTCCCACCCCCTAATTTGTTCACCTTACTTTTAAGCTCCTTTGGCATTCTTCTGTTCTACACTACCCTTAACACTCTGTATCAGTGGTTAAGCATGTCCCTCCAGTTTTGCATTCCCTTACCCGTTGCTGAAGTTCTTGCTCACACATGATGACATTTAATGTCAGTTATTTACTTCTTTAGCCTCTCTCTTGCCTCTACTACTTCTGCAGAACAGTGGAATAATGCTAGTGTAATACCGATTCCATAGTAATGCAAACTGTAAACCACAGGGGAATACAGCTCAATCTCATTACTACCCCATTTTGTAAAGAACAGTGGAATAATGCTAGTGTAATACCGATTCCATAGTAATGAAAACCGTAAACCACAGGGGAATACAGCTCAATCTCATTACTACCCCATTTTGTAAAGAACAGTGGAATAATGCTAGTGTAATACCGATTCCATAGTAATGCAAACTGTAAACCACAGGGGAATACAGCTCAATCTCATTACTACCCCATTTTGTAAAGAACAGTGGAATAATGCTAGTGTAATACCGATTCCATAGTAATGCAAACCGTAAACCACAGGGGAATACAGCTCAATCTCATTACTACCCCATTTTGTAAAGAACAGTGGAATAATGCTAGTGTAATACCGATTCCATAGTAATGCAAACTGTAAACCACAGGGGAATACAGCTCAATCTCATTACTACCCCATTTTGTAAAGAACAGTGGAATAATGCTAGTGTAATACCGATTCCATAGTAATGCAAACCGTAAACCACAGGGGAATACAGCTCAATCTCATTACTACCCCATTTTGTAAAGAACAGTGGAATAATGCTAGTGTAATACTGATTCCATAGTAATGCAAACCATAAACCACAGGGGAATACAGCTCAATCTCATTACTACCCCATTTTGTAAAGAACAGTGGAATAATGCTAGTGTAATACCGATTCCATAGTAATGCAAACCGTAAACCACAGGGAATACAGCTCAATCTCATTACTACCCCATTTTGTAAAGAACAGTGGAATAATGCTAGTGTAATACCGATTCCATAGTAATGCAAACCGTAAACCACAGGGGAATACAGCTCAATCTCATTACTACCCCATTTTGTAAAGAACAGTGGAATAATGCTAGTGTAATACCGATTCCATAGTACTGCAAACCGTAAACCACAGGGGAATACAGCTCAGTCTCATTACTACCCCATTTTGTAAAGAACAGTGGAATAATGCTAGTGTAATACCGATTCCATAGTACTGCAAACCGTAAACCACAGGGGAATACAGCTCAATCTCATTACTAATTTAATTTAATTTAATATCAGTTATTTACTTCTTTAGCCTCTCTCTTGCCTCTCCTACTTCCCCAAAACATTGAAATAAAGCTAGTCTAGCACCTATCCCACAGTGATCTTCTTATTTCGGCTGTTCCCATTAAGGGTCACCACAAGGGATCATCTGTTTCCATTTCTTCCTGTCCTCTGCATCTTGCTCTGTCACACCAACCACCTGCATGTCCTCTCTCACCACATCCACAAACCTTATCTTAGGCCTTCCTCTTTTCCTCTTACCTGGCAGCTCCATCCTTAGCATCCTTTTCCTAATATACCCAGCATCCCTCCTCAGCACATGTCCAAACCAACGCAATCTCGCCTCTCTAGCTTTGTCTCCAAACCGTCCGACCTGGGCTGACCCTCTAATATACTTATTCCTAATCCTGTTTACCCTTGTCACACCCAGTGCAAATCTTAACATCTTTAACTCTGCCACATCCAGCTCTGACTCCTGCCTTTTTGTCAATGCCGTTGTCTCCAAGCCATATCACATAGCTGGTCTCACTACCCTCTTGTAGACCTTTCCTTTCACTCTTACTGGTACTCGTCTGTCACAAATCACTCCTGACACTCTTCTCCACCCTGCCTGTAATCTCCTCTTCACCTCATAAAACACAGGAGAATACAGCTAATCTTATTAGGGTGGCTTAATGGCTAAGGTGTTTGCCTTACAAACACAAGGTGCAGGGTTTGAGTCTCACAAGGGATAATTGGCTAGGCTTAAAATGGCTCGCAAGGTCAGTTAGCTTAGTACTAAACTATGACCCTATTACTATCCCATTTTGCAAAGTTGTAAAGTTGCATACATACAAACAGCAGCTTCTGACATCAGAAGAATATTGTAAGCATGTGCCAAAATAGGTTCAAGAGAAGACCTATGTCACGCTGCCCCTCAGCTGAGATCTTAACTCTATATCTCTCTGCCAGTAGGGAGTCTTATTGGGGATCTGGAGAAATTTTATTTATTTATTTGTTTTATATTTGTTAACAGAGGGTGTCTGACTGAGCCAGAAAGGCCCCTTTTCAGCAGAGGCCCAGGGAGAAAAGCTCTACATAGAAAAATTACAGATACATTTAGATATTTAGACATGATCAAGATACACACAAATTACAATAAACATGTTTTTACAGTGATATTCAGCATATCGACAGTTACAGTGGAGAGAACAAACAAGTAAATATTCATTTAAAAATAAAGGTAATTAATAGATTTGTTGTGTACAGCTGAAATTAGGAACATAGGTTGGATGCATACATAGTACACAGGAACAGTTCATACACTGTACATTAGCCAGTGAGTAAGAGTAAAAACTATTATCAAGTACTCTAGGTTTAGTAGGTGTACCTTATCTGCTTTCACTAGCCTGGGGAGCAGTCATGGCACTGCCAACTTTGCTTGAGATGTTGCCTAATAAGGTTTTTAAAGGAGGCTTTGGATGATTTGTTTTGTATGCTAGTGGGGAGAGAGTTTCATTTTTTAGCCACTGAATTACCATATAGTGCATCTCCAAAGCTATTGTAGCTGTTGGTGACTTCTAGTAGTAGTTTGCTTGATGAGCTAAGAGGCCTTTTGGATGAGTGATGTTGTACTAGGTTTTTGAGGGCAGGACAGTTATTGGGGAGGTAATAGATAGAATAACAGAGGCAGAGCTGATTGTAGGTTAGGAGGTTGGGCAGTTCAAGCCAGTGGAGCTGTCTCAAAGCAGTACAGTGATAAGTTCTATTTTAGCAATTTGCAGCAAAGCGGGCAATTCTGTTATAGCAGGCTTCCATTTTTCTTAGTTCAATTTTGTTGAGATTAGTCAGAGGGGGAGATGCATAGAGTAGTGTGGATAGAAGTTGGGAGCGAGCAATGGCTGATCTTCTGTTGTTGGTAAGAAATGGTTTGATACGGTAGAGTGATCCCAGTTTGGCAAGTACTTGTTTAATAGTTAAGTTGAGATGACTATCGAATTTTAGGTGGGAGTCTATGGTTATTCCCAATAGCTTAGCCTGTGCCACTGGAGCTAATGGAGTAGCATTTGTGGAGTAGATAGTGAATTGACTGTTATCAGTGTTTTTGTTAGAACTGGTTATAATCATAAGCTGAGTTTTCTTTGGATTGAGGATAAGTTGGGCTTTGGTAAGGTAGTTTTCAATGTCAGAGAATGCTAGTTGAGTTGTTTGCAGGATGGTGGGAGTGTTTTGTGCAGCACAGATTAAGGTAGTATCATCTGCATATTGAAGGATAGTTGCATGCTGTGTGGCGGTATGGAGGCCATTTGTGAAGACTGTGAATAGTAGTGGTCCTAAGATAGAACCCTGTGAGACTCCTATAGTTATGGGCAGCTGAGGAGAGAGATAATTTTCCCATTTCACAGCTTGATACCTGTCAGTTAAGTAGCTTTTGAACGAGGTAAGAGTGGAATTTGATAGGTGATATTGGTTTAGTTTGTTTAGCAGGATTTGGTGCGAGACTGTGTCATATACTTTGGACATATCCAAAACAAGAGTTGACACCTGCAGGCCTTCATTTTTGAGATGGTTTACTGTGTCTGTGAAGCAGAGTAGGCCTGTAGTGGTACTATGGGCAGGTCTGAAACCATGTTGAGTAGGTGACAGGATGTTGTCTAGGAGATATTTTATCACCTGGGTATGGATGCATTTTTCTAGGTTTTTGGCCGGGGGGAGAGTAAAGCAATGGGTCTGTAGTTATTAAGTTCAGTGGAGGTCCCACCTTTATGCATGGGTGTAACATAGAATATTTTCCATAGTTTGGGCACATAGTTTTCAACAACTGATCTGTTTATGAAAGTGGAGATTGGGATAGCAATAGCATCTGCTGTGAGTTTCAAGAAGTAGCTGGGGAGTAGGTCGGCTGCTATTGATGAGGTTTTTAGTTTGGAGAGCATGCTTTTGATTGAAGTGGTGGAAACTGTTTTGAGGGTAAAGCTTGTATTTGTGTTGGGGGATAGTGAGGTTGGAACTGTCCTGTGATACTAAGGGTAGAATTGAGTTCACAAAGTGGGAGTTGAATTGTGTTTCAAAGGGAACTTTGGTGTCAGGGGTGGTTGGATTGGGGGTAGCCTTTTGGGTGGATTTTAGTAGCTGGTTTACATGTTTCCAAAATTTTTGGGTTATGTTGGTATTTAGTTTGTAATGTTGTGTAGTAGGATTTTTTTGTCCAGCCTAATGCATTTTTTTTGCACGGTTGCGCAGTTCTTGGTACTTAGTTAGGCTTTGTGTTTCTTTGTTTTTTTGATAGTAAAGCCAGGCAGTGTCTCTGGACTTGAGGATTTGTTTGGTTTCTTTACTGAGCCAGGGGTTTGTAGTGGTTCTAACCTTGATTTTGCACAATGGAGCAACAATGTCTATGTGTTGTAGAAATGTTTTGTTGAAATATGCTACAGCCTTGTCATGTGGGAGGGTTTTTAGGGGGGGTCCAATCACAGTTAAAGAGTAAAGTATTGAGGAACTCAGGAGAGAAATAATGAGTGTTTTTAGTGGATTTATAGTTGGTGGTTTTGCATATGCTTGTCCTGCTACGTATAAGGTATATTATGTTGTAGTCACTTAAGGTGTCTGGAGACTGCCTGTGTGGGGATGCAATGTGGGGTTGTTAGTTAGGACCCAGTCAAGGATGGATTCCCTTTTAGATTTTTTATCACATCTAGTTGGAATTTGGACTAGCTTCTGGTAGCCATGGAGATTTACTAGATTACTTGGTGGTTCTGATATACAGGTGAACCAATCTAGGTTGAAGTTGCCCAGAATAAGGGTTTCTTGTGAGTATGTGGAAGAACACCAGGATAAGAAGTCTTCAAGGCTAGCAGGTGTATTACCAGGTGGAATGTAGATCACAACTGTGGTGATGACCTTTTTAGGTTGAAGTTGAAGTTGTGGGATAAGTATGTCCCAATTATTGGGGGAGGGGTGGGAGTTTGGTAATTGACGTACAGTTAAGTTGGACTTGTACAGTAAGGCAGTTTCACCCCCTCTACGAAGTATTCTGTCTTGTCTAATGATATTGTAGCCGGTAGGGAGAACTTCTGAGTTAGCTATGTTTTATTTAGCCAGGTTTCTGTTAAAGCAACTATGTCTGGGGAGTAGTGTGCTATTGTGGCCTGGAGTTCAGGTATTTTATTTTGGTACTTCTAATATTAATATTTAGCATTGAAAGATGGTTGGTTTTGCTGCTGTTGTTGATTTGCCCAGGAATGAAGATAGTGGGTGTGTTATGTTCCGACATTTGTGTTGGAGCAATTTGTGTTGGACAGGATGGATTTGGGCCTGGGTTGGGGTGGATGTCCCCAGTTATGGTGAGCCTGGTGTTAAAATGGTGATACAGATGTTGGGAGTTTGGTGATGAGGGTGAGAAAGTATTGTGTTTTTTTGGAGTAGAGATGAGAGCATATGAGTTTAGTTCTGAACTGGTCTGTTATGTAGTTCCTAAACAATTGTGGGCAGATATTATTATAATGTGCGGTGTCTGTATATGAGAGTGCATCATATAGTGTTGGTTACTAAGTTTAGGGATATTGCTAGAGTGATACCTTCTGGAGTTGTAAAGAATTATGAGAAGACAGACTATACTTAGTTGTGTGATAGTCATGGTTATAAAGTTTAAGTTGGTTCTTCTTGGAGGTGTGGAATAGGAATTGTAGGGTTGCACTATATGTGGAAGGGTAAGTAGTGTAGGGTGATGTAATAATGCCCAGCAGAAATGAGAGTGGTTGGGAGTATTTTGTGGTGGAGCAAGTGGGTGTGGTGTAATATGATCTGACTTGAAAAGCTGTAATTGGTGGAGGTGATGTGAGGATGAGCTGTGGGTGTGGTTGTGATTGCTGTAAATGCAGAGGTAGTGGAGGCTGGAGAGAATTGGGGCAGGGCAGGGGAGCGGAGAGAGCCCAGGCATTAGCGAGGGCGAATGGAGCAGGGCAGAGCCCACCCAAGACAAGAGTACTAGGCAGCAAAAAAGTAAGTGCTACTTTACAAATCTGAGCACTTTAAACAAATTCCTGAGGTCTAATGGCTTACCAGCAAGCAGAACTAAATTGCTGAAGAGCACTTGTGTCCTGGTGGGAAGACTAGTAATTTAAAGATGGCACCATGCTCAGCAGGATTCTAATATAGACTTAGTATTGGGGGAGGGGGATAGCACAAGGGGTGTAAACCAGGTGGAATGCAAAGAAACCAGAGAGGCAATCAGTGGAAATCTATCAGTGAAGGCCTCAGAGGGGGTAAGTAATAATAAAAGAGACAGCAAAGTTTTTATCAAGGTTGGAGTGTGTCTTCACATTGACTTGCTTATTAGTAGCCAGTTTGTGCACAGAATAGAGTAGGGAGATGCATTAGCAATGAAGGGGAATGTATAGAGATGCAGAGGGAAAGAGGGAGAAATCAGCCCCAGACTGACTGTGATCTCTGTGTGCTCTTAAGGGAAATTGCTCTTTGCTGTATGTGTGCTTGTCATCCTCCCAATGTGTACATCCCCTAGCTGTTGCCAGTGGTTTGGATTGAGCTCCTTGATTACTGGGCCAGTGCAGACCGCACACTTGCAGCCATGACTGGTGAGGTGGTTACTTCAGGGAGGGAGCTACCCTGTAGCAGTGAGACTGAGGGTGAGCCAGAGCTGCTTATGGGTACTGATGTTCCCTTGGACAGAGTGACTGCAAGGCAGAGGTGAGTAGAAGTACCTAAGGTGACAGAGAGGCACTGCTGTCAGAGGATACCAGACTTCCTGTGGAAGGGGAGCTAGGAAGGGTTACTAAGAGTTGATACAGGCTCAGCTCTCAGACCTTACATTACAAGGCCTGAGGGAGGTAGCTAGTGAGGCACCTGATTCTCAGTGGAAGGGGGAATCTGTATACTGGGACAAAGGGTTACTGTATAGAGAGTGGACCCCAGAGGGAAGGCAAGAGGGTGCAAGAATACAGCAATTGGTAGTGCCCAGAGCCTACCATCTAGCGCTTCTAGCCATAGCCCATGATATTCCCTTTGCAGGTCATATGGGCATAAAACATACAAAGAGATGTATTATGCAGAACTTTTATTGGCCTTGGATTTCCAGAGATGTAACAGGGTACGGCAGGGTCTGTGAGCACTTCCAAAAGTTAGGCAGGAGACAAGGTGAAAGCTCCTTTCATGCCTTTGCCTGTGGTTGAGCTGCCATTTCAGAGGGTAGCTATGGATATTGTGGGGCCTCTGAGTACCCCAAGTTCCACAGGGAAAAAGTCTATCCAAGTGGTACCGTCTTTCTTCGTAAATAAGACCTAACCACAGAATAAGGCCTAGCATGGTTTTTCAGGGTGGTCATGATATAAGCCCTACCCCAAAAATAAGCCCCAGTTAGGATCGTCAACAACACATGATGGACGGGTTAAAGTATAAGCTTGATGGTTGACATCCTTGGCCCATAAACACTGGCAGGTGTACAGACAGAGCGCGTGAAGCGCAAGCACTTGATAATGAACGGCTGTGATTTTGTCTTCTTAACTGTTGCCATTTTGTGTTGCCACTCTGGTCTCATAAGTCTTCAGTTAATCCCTCCCCCCAGAGTGTGAAAAGAAAGAGCTATTCTGTCGAGTACAAGAAAGGAATTGTAGAGGACTCCCAGGGAAAGAATCTGATGACTTTCTGCAAAGAAAAGAAGTTAGATCTCCGAATGGTCTGAAAATGGCATGCAGCATACAATTACCTCAGTCAACAGGCCAACGAGGGAAATGCTAAGAAGTGCAAGTGTGGATCAGGTCTGCAACCATTATTTCCTGAGCTGGAAGACATCATCTGTGAATGGATTGCTAACAGGAGAGAAAAGGCTTTGGTTGTGCACAGGGCTGATATTCAAGCATTTGCCATTGCAATGGCACCACAGTTAGAAATATCCCCAGAAGAATTCAAAGCATCACAACATTGGCTGGATGGCTTCCTTCAGCGATATGAACTGTCTCTAAGAAGATCAACAACACTGTTCAAGCTGGAAGATACTGAAGTTATTAAACATGGACTTGCATTCAAGACCTTTGTTGATGGTATTGACTTTTCTAAATACCAACTTTCCAACATGATTGCTATGGATGAAACTGCAGTGTTTATGGGCCAAGGATCTCAAACAACAATTGATCAGAGGGGGTGCCTCATCAGTCTACATTCCCTAGACTGGTTATGAGAGTGCAGGTGTTACCTGTATTTTGGCAATTTGTCTAGATGGAAAGAAAGCCCCAACTCTAATCATTAGTAAGGGCAAGAAAGATAAGATTGAACATGTTTCAGGCATTTACATTCTTGAGACTGAAAAAATCTTGGTGCACACAAGCAGTTATAAGGAAGTGGGTCAATGTAATGCTGCCACTTGTTTTGCGGGGTGGTGAAAGAGGTCTGCTAGTCTGGGATTCAGCCAGCACTCACCACAGTAAAGACATGAAGAAATTCCTTGCACAGAGAAGAATAGATCAAAGGGTTGGGAGGGTGGCCTAATGGTTAAGGTATTTGCCTTACAAACAAAAGGTACAGGGTTTGAGTCTCACAAGGGATAAATGGCTAGGCTTAAAATGGCTCACAAGGGCAGTTAGCTCTATGAACCTATGAAATAATCATACGAATGACTGCCTATCTCCAGACTCTTGATATTGCAATAAACAAGCCAATCAAGGACCATTTGCCCATGGAACTTGATGACTACATTGAAAATAGAATGGAGAGATATCAGCATGGAAACTTTGTGAAGCCTAGCCTGCAAGAGGTCGTGGCTTGGGTGAAAAATTCATGGGATAAAATCACTGACAGTTGTGTTGCCAATGCACTACAAGCAGGCTACTTGGACAAGCAGTGCTCATTTAAGGAGAGCTCTATTGCTAGGCATGACAGACTGGGGCCAATGGTTCTACAGGAAATGGGAGTCACAAGAAATTCAGGCTGGAATTCAGTGGTTGGAGACTTATGACAATGTTCCAGAAAAAGATGACATGACTGTACTTGAATAACTTTTCCATTATCGGGGTGACAGAATGGATTGCTTCTGCTTTCAGTTTTATGCCCCTCCTCCAATACACATGTATTGAGATTTTTCTGCACTTTTTGTTGAGCATGAAATATTGCACTGTGAAAGCTAAGGTGTAGATATTCTGAAGTTGAAATGTTTGTTGCACTGTTTATGTAGAATTCTCACACAACTGTTAATGTGTTACTTAGAACTTTTGCCAAACAACAGAAAAGTACCAAATAAATGTCAATTTGTGTACATAAATAAATGTTGATTTTTGTACATCAGTAAATAAAAAAATGTATATTGTTGTATGGTGGGGCTAAATAAGGCATCCTCCTATAATGAGCCCTAATGCGTATTTCAGCAGGGGAAAGATTGTAAGACCTGGTCTTATTTTTGGGGAAATATGGTAGTAGATTATGTTACCAGATGCCCTGAAGCAGTGGCTCTGTCCTCCATTGAGGCAGAAAAGGTGACAAATGCTTTGTTGAAAATGTTCAGCAAGGTAGGTTTTCCAAATGAAATGCTGATTGACAAAGATACCAATTTCATGTCAGATCTGCTGGCTTGTCTGTAGAAGTACTGTGGGGTGAAGCACCTCAAGACCACCCCCTACCATCCCCAGACTAATGGTCTTGTTGAGAGGTTAAATTCTACACTCAAGATGATGCTAGGGGCATTTGCAGACCAGTTTAACAGGGAGTTGGACAAATATTTGCCCCATCTGTTTGCTTACAGAAAGGTACCCCAGTAATCCATAGCTTTTTTTACCCTTTGAGTTACTGTATGGTCGTAGGGTGAGGGGACCTGTAGATCTGATTCAAGATGAGTGGAAGGTGAGTGTGAATCTTGCAAGGAATATGTTGTGGCATATGTCCTTAACCTCAAGAGAAGGCTTAGGGAACTCATGGGCTTGGCCCAGGAGAACCTGGCAAACACCCAACAGCAAAAAAAGGTCTGGTTTGACAGGAATGCTAGAGAGTATGCTGTAGGGCAGCAGGTAATAGTTCTCATTCCTGTCAGACACAACAAGCTGCAGGCAGCTTGGGAGGGACCTTACAAGGTGGAAAGGAAGGTCAGTGATGTTAACTATATGGTAGGACTGCTAAGCAGGATGCAGGGTCACAAATTGTACCATGTTAACATGATGAAGCCTTACCATGATAGGGAGGCTGTTGTGCTGAGTAATTTGCAGTGGATGGCAGGAGGAGTCTGAGGAGGATCTGGTGACTGATCTCCTCAGTGAGGGTCAGACTGACACCTCAGTGGAAGGGGTAGCAGTGTCCCAACAGCTATCCCCTACCTAGTTTTGAGAAATCTGAGCAGTGTTACAGGAGTTTGGGGGCATGTTCACTGGGAAACCAGGGTGCACCCACCTGATGCAGCATCATGTGGATACAGGAGCCCAAAACCCTATTAAGCAGGATCCTTATAGGGTGCCTGAAAGAATCAGACCGACTCTGAGGGAGGAGATACAAGAAATGTTGGAACTAGGGGTAATTCAGGAGTCCAGCAGTCCCTGGGCCTCCCCAGTGGTGCTGGTATCGAAGAAGGATGCCAGCACCAGGTTCTGTATGGACTACAGTAAAGTAAATAACCACACAGAGTCAAATGCTTATCCCATGCCTAGGACAGATGAAGCCCTAGAGCAGCTGGGTGGGGCTAAGTAAATTACCACTATTGATCTTACCTAGGGTTACTGGCAGGTGCCCTTGACTCCCAGTGTGAGAAAGAGGTCAGGCTTTGTGACTCCATTTGGCTTGTATGAGTTTCTTGAAGATGCCCTTTGGCATAAAAATGCCTCTGCAACTTTCCAGAGGTTGGTAGATCATATTCTAGCAGGAGATTTTGCCCTTGCTTACCTGAATGATATTGCCATCTACAGCCATTCCTAGCAAGCGCAACTTCATCGTGTCAGGGGGGTGCTGGGCAGACAACAGAGGGCCATGTTGACCATTTAGCCATGCAAATGTCAAGTGGGTATGGCAGAGGTCTCCTACCTGGGACATAGAGTGGAGAGTGGTAAGATCAGGCCAGAAGCTGCCAAAGTGGAAGCCATTCAGGCATGGCCTGCTCCATTACCAAAAAGCAGGTGAGGGCATTCTTAGGGACAGCAGGGTACTACAGAAATTTTGTCCCCGATTATAGTACCACAGCTGCCCCCCTCCACAGACCTGACAAGGAAAAACAAGCCAGATAAGGTAGTGAGGACCCCAGAATGTGAGAAGGCATTCCAGAAGCTTAAAGGAGCATTGGGAGGACCCCCTGTGTTAGCCAGTCCAGATTTCAGCAAATAATTTGTTGAGTAGGTGGATGCTTCAAACCATGGGGTGTTGGCTGTACTTAGCCAGGTTTCTTCAGAGGGAGAAGAGCACCCAGTGGTTTATGTCAGTTGTAGGCTCCAACCCAAGGAGGAATGTTATGCAGCTGTAGAAAAGGAATGGCTAGCCATAGCATGGGCACTGCAGAAACTTCAACCTTATCTGTATGGAAAGAAATTCACTATAGTTACAGACCCCAATCCCTTAACATGGCTACATCGAGCCAGTCAGCAAAATGTCAAGTTACTAAGGTGGAGCCTAGTCTTGCAAACATATGATATGACAGCGCAGCAGTGAAGTGAGGTTAGCAATTCCATTGCAAATGGGCTCCCAAGTCAGGGAATGTGGTAGGGTATTCCCAGATAGGCTAAATCCTATCAAGCAACAATTCTCAAGGGTCACTTGAAAGACTAGCTTGACTTTTTGGGGTGGGGGAGGGAGAAGTGTCTCACTGCCAGCCCAGCTATCTGGAATTTTGTAAATAATTCTATGTCATTTGTGAATATTGATATGATTTATACAGAAATGTATGTTATGTACTGAGTTCAAGAATGTAGCAACAACATACCCTGCTGGAACAAAGAAGATTAACCCGCAAATCTTAAGAATAGTTGAGGTCTAAGTTACTTTATAGATGGGCCATAAACAAAAGATGTTCTCTTTCTCAGTTACAGTTCAATAGCAGACACAATGTCTAGAGCTAGAAGTTTTTTCTATTCTCTTGAAAGAAAGGTAATTACTAGGTTTTAAATGTAAAGTGTTTTATTGTTTTACAACTTGCAAAATCTGGCAAACATCTGAGAGACATGTATTTTTAACACAGAGTTGTGAAATTCTGTTAGTTTCTTGTTTAGTCTGGGAACTGAAGGCAGGTGACAAAAAGTGATGTCACCCAGGCTAACCATAGGTTCATAGTTTATTACACAGCTAACTGCCCTTGCAAGCCATTTAAAGCCTAGCCAATTATCCCTTGTGAGACTCAAACCCTGCACCTTGTGTTTGTAAGGCAAACACCTTAACCATTAGACCACCCTCCCAACCCAGCAGTAAAATGTGATATTGATTTAAGAACTCTGTCAGAGAGAGACTGTGCATTTTGTATTTTGTCTTGGACCTAGCAAGAACATCCACTCATCATCACCATCTGCACTTGCCTTGGTAATATTAAGTAAGTAGGGTACAGTGATTTATGTTATATATATATAAAATATAGTAAAGATTAGTTTAGATGTTTTCTATATTTATTTGAGCTGTCTTGCAATATTGTTTTAAAATATTTCCTGTGATTTTTCAACTCTGATGTAACTGTGTTGGATTTACTAAGTATTGTCTTATTCTTTTATTTTTTTTATTATTAAATATATTTAAACATATCTTTGTGGCTGATATTTGTGAGACATATTTAAGCTCTTAAGGTACTTGCATATGTATTTGGTGACACTGTACAGGCCACTCCTAAATAGCCTTGCTGGTCAAAACTACCACTTGGATTAATAGTAACATTATGCAGTCAGATTGGACACCCTTTGTTAAGGGCCTTATAGTATTTGATAAGTAGGGGGGTGGTGGCTGTGGAAACTACCTTATAGTCTGCACAGAAGAGGGCATAGTTAATAAACTTGTGCCAGCCTTCCCTGTGTGTGTGTGTGTGTGTGTGTGTGTGTGTGTGTGTGTGTGTGTGTGTGTGTGTGTGTGTGTGTTTGTAT
Organism: Protopterus annectens; assembly: GCF_019279795.1. Lineage (NCBI taxonomy): Eukaryota > Metazoa > Chordata > Ceratodontiformes > Protopteridae > Protopterus > Protopterus annectens. The sequence goes on from NC_056732.1 coordinate 1,728,985,707, forward strand.
ATAAATCAAATCTTACAGTGTGTGTATGTGTGTCAGCTACTTGGGCAGGGACAAGAAAGTACTGGTTGGACTGAGAGTATGCTGAGGTCTTGGCCCCTCAGCTGAGATCTTAACCCTATAGCTGTGCCAGTGGGGAGTTTTATTGGGGAACTGGAGAAAGAGAGAGAAACCAGCCCCAGACTGACTGTGATCTCTGTGTGCTCTTAAGGGAAATTGCTCTTTACTATGTGTGTACTTGTCATCTTCCCAATGTGTAGGTCCCCTAGCTGTTGCCACTGGTGAGGATTGAGGGTCCTTGATTACTGGGCCAGTGCAGGGGCATCACAACCTACAACAACTCTTTCACTGCTGTTACTAATAACTCAGTTATTGTCTAATGAGGGAGGAATATAGAGAGGTAATAACCTCCTTTTTTCCTGGATGCAATCCTTTAATTATGAGATGAACCAAGTAAAAGGCTTTCTGATCAGTGCCGCTACATGATGGTCAAATGTGAGGTTCTTATCAACCTGAGTGTCCAGGTCTCTCACCACAGGTTGTGTGGTTAGGGGGTTGCCGTTGATGTTGTAATCAGTAGGGGCCATGTTTTTGCTGAATAGTGTGATCATTCTTTTTGCATTTAGCTTGCAGCAGTGACTTTGTTATTAGTTGCTATCAGATCCTCTTGCAGTATGTTAACATCATTTGGGGAGTCAATGACAGCACCTAGCTTACAGTCATCTGCAAACTTGGTCACAGGCCTTTTGTCTTTGTCGGGGCCTCTGAGAATTAGATGCCAAAATTCAATAATTGAGTATAATGCCCCATTTGGCATGTACCTCTCCAAACATCTGCACCAGCTGGAAAGGCCACTGAAATACCTCACAAAAAGAATCCATGGCCTCCAACACCTGTCTTATATGGACATGCTCAAGTTGCTATCACTGTATTTGGTATCATACAGATTATAAAGGGGATCTGTATCTCACCTACAAGGCAATCTCAGACCCTGCCCTACTCGAGATGCTCCATATCCACAGTCTAATTCCTCATGCACTATCTGCTCGAAAGGCCAGATTCTAATATGCGACGTTAACAAAACCTACTGGAGAGACAGGTTTGCCTCCTAGAGGTTACCCCATCTCTGGAATAAATTTCCCATACATGTCAAACAGAGCACCTCACTGAACCTCTTCAAGTGCAACCTTGGTAACTGGATGGGAGACCACAAATTTGTCCCAGGAGTTCCACCTGTGTCCTTCAGTGACAGGGAGCTGCTGACTGAGGTTGCTTTTTGGGGATAAACTCTTGGCTAAGCTTGTAAGGCCCCCAGGGCCATTTGCCTAGTAACCTCCTATGAGCCTGTAACATGTTGACAGCAACAAAGGTCACATGACATCAGCTCTGTTCACTGAACTTACCAAAGCCTTCAGTTCAATTGGCATAGAGTACTACTAAACTGTCTAGCTGCATCCCATTTCACATCTTTAGCAGAATGGTTTATATGTTTACCTTTCACACAGAATATTTGTTACCCATTGTTACAACATATTCAATAGTATCTGAAAAAAATTGCATAATACCCAAAGTCACCTTGTGTATCCTTGAATAGCATGTAAAGGGGAGACCGACTTGCAGAATACTGCTGCTCTCTGCTGTATAGTGACTCACAACTGAAAACTGATTCTGTTTTCAAAATGACATGCAAACACAGCAGTCTCGGGGCACAGACTATACAAATTTGGGCTCTGTATATCATGTACAACCTTGTTCTTTCAGAATGAATATAGTGTGTCAATTACTACACAGCCTCCTAGCAGTTGTGTGTAAGTGTATATGGATGTTAACCATGCTGCACACATTTTAATTCTATAGGGAATGAACAGCATCTTAAAGTGTATTGCCTTCCCAGTATATCAGATTGCAGCCACACAAGAAGGCCAGAATGGGTACAGTTTTAGTGAGGCACCAATCCACTGTTATCAGTGCTGAGATTGCTAGCTCACAAAAGTTTGTTTGATTATTTAATGGGATTCAGCATTATGCTGACTACAAACATTTTTGAAACCCAGTTTTACTGAACAATGCAACGTTGCACAAGACGGGCAGAATACTTTCCTCTAACAAAATTTTATGAATACCATGCAATATCTTTCCAGTATCTTTCCCATCAATATGCCAACACCACAGTCATTCATAAATCAACTCTGGACTTCTATACTCCTGTGTTAATTAGGGGAAGGTCTCAGGATTTGTACCACTGTTGCCGGTAAATATCCGTCATTGTAAATAGCCAAGTGAGTGAAGCATGGCCTTAGTAGCATCTAACGAAGTTAACATAGCTGCTGGTAGTTTGGCTAAAGTATTGCATTCTTACACACACACACACACACACACACACACACACACACACACACACACACACACACACACACACACACACACACACACACACACACACAGATTAATTTTAGGAGAGGCTTATAATATCTTTCATGTAGTAAAACAATCCCGTTTCCACCATATATAGTTAACAGCCAGACCAATCTGCCTCACTGAATTTACTGCTCTTAGAAATGAGCAAATTAAAGTATAAAAAATCATGGTAGTTTATAGCTTAGAAGTCTCTCACACTCTTTTTCAGGATGAGTTCCAAGATTTCTTATACAAGTACACACTAGTCTATGATTTAATAATCAGCTGGAAGCGTTTTTGTAATTAAATATAAATCTTAACTGAATGAAATTACGAAATACAGTGAGAAAATTAAATAGACAGGTTGTTGCCAAGGAAACAGAAAATAAGTTTGAGAGAGATACACTGCCTCAGAAACGTTGTATACATGAGATGGCTAACCCTAACAGTAACCTCTAACTAAAAGAGTTACTAAAATTCTTTCACTATATTTAGAAAGTGCAAAATGTAAATTGGAAAAGCGAAATTAAAGTCTGTATGCAGTGATATCCAATCAGCAACTGTTGAAAATGACTGCCAGATCCATATCTTTCAGGTTAAGGTTGTTCCAGTGATAACTGGAGAAATGTCCAAGCTGATTCAAAACTAGAGAATATATAGTCAACATAATTATTTAAAACCAGATCCCTGGTACTTTCTTTGTGAATCAAAATGTAAACTGTTTTTCTTAAAAGTTTATGTGACAGGAAACGCTGCTTCAGACTGTCGAAATGCGTATGAATGTATTTTTGTAGTTGCTGTCCCATGGAAAAGAAGTAAGAGCTTCTTTTACATGTTGCTGCAGTTGTTATCAATAGTTACATATTTTGTACAGTCTTTTTATGTCATTTATATTTTACATTTTTCTTGCATCTGTACAGAAAGCACGTTTGCAGCACTTGCATCATCTCTTTCACATTTAACAATGTTGCTGTACATTTTCTCAAGTAGTTTCAGGCTTTGTTAAGCAGTTTTTCATCCAGTATTTCAAATTTCATTTCCCCATGACAAAGTCAAATGAATTTTCTTGAGACCTCTCCAAGAAAGGAAGTCTGATTTGTGATCCTGACATTTTTACTGAATGGTTTGTCTGTGTGACCTTTGCACCCTTTGGTTTAAATGCTAGTTCTTTTTCTTGACACTATTTACATTGGCATTGATGACACCTTTTCTGTGCTGAATTGTCATATTACAGGTCTGAAATTACATGCTCTATCTATGCAGGTTACCATTTTGAACTCTGTTTCTACATAAATACTTAGAAAGATTTTACCATATATGTAGCAATAAAGTTTCTTGAGAGCGCAGACTTTGCCAAAACATTTATCTACAGCTGCATGGACTCTTCCTGGGCTAAAAATTTGTGCTTGAGATCCATTGGTGAGTACTGTCCCCCCTTTGAAGAAACCTGGATAAGTACATCTCACAAAATATGGTATGAAGTATTTACCCGTACAACAAATTATTGAGGATAATTAGGGCTGACTAGTACAGAGATCCACTTAAGCCATCTGTCCAGGTTTCTTTTTTAGGTAAGGTCTGTAAGTGTAGTAGTTTTTTTTTTTTTTTTGTGCTATAGTGGCAACAGATTTACAGTAGTATCACAGTGTCCCCACCATTATTGGATTTAAAACACTGCACAGTAAAAATGATTGCTAAAAAGTGTACAGATTCAAATCAAGCTGTTCACCACCCTCTGGTTGGTAGGGAGACCATTGAAGTCAATTTTAAAACACAGCCGCTGATTTTATTGAGGAAAAATGATGTAACACATGCCAACCAAACGCTTACATCCCACTCTTCTTAGGGGACTTCATCAGAGTTAATACTAATGAAATGTATTTTGAAATGTACTTCTTTGGTCTCCCTAAACACCAGAGACTGGTGAATAGCTCGACTTAAATTTTCAGCAATGTGCGTTTTTTTTTTCCTGAGGTCAGGTCACATCTGTGAGCTGAGAAAAATAATCTATATGTAGCTGTTCTGTTTGAGTGGTACACCTGCTAAGTATATCTTCTGATCTTTGCAATAAATATACTCTAGTCAAGAATAAGCCTTCATAAAGCCATAATATAATAGGGAGACATACATAATGCATCCTGGATCCTGACAACCTTGAATGAACACAGAGGTCCTTTTCAGTAAGTTAAGGAGCTCTTCTGGAATTGATTTACTGCACATCTTTCAAGTTATTTTCTGTGTACTTACTGAACAGCAGACACTAGGACAAAGCGAATGATCAGCCTAGTTACTTCCTTGGTAGTGAACTAACTGCCCTTTTAATTTTTATTTTTTTCTAATTTCACATGGTTTGCTATGTACCGGCAGATGGCAAGTCTCTTAGGCTTTAGTTCTTTATTTGGAGCACTAGTGCCATCCAGTCCTTAGCAAATATTTAGCAAGCCACAAAGGCAGTAACTCAGTCAGTGCTTCTGAACTCTGTAACTTTATTTATGCCCGCTTGCAGCTCAGCAGCCCAGGGCATATGTATTGCATTATTACTGAAAGGTATAAAATACACCAAGAAATGTAGCAAACAGTTGGTACAGTTTTTACCTGCCTGTACATAGCACTTCCCAGTTTTAGTAAAAAAAAAAAAAAAAAAAGTGTAACAAACTGTTTGCTACAATGCAGCAAACGGCTGCTATAGTGTAGACCATACGAAGAACAGTACATCACAGATCTGAACAAAAATGCTTTACAGTAAAGAACACACTGGCGACTGGCAACATTTATCTTTGTTTTGCACTGCATTGCATAAAAGTAGTTGCAGTAACAAATCGGCACATAAAAGTGCTTTGAACGTTCCGAGGAAATTATTCAAAATGCTTATTTATATGTAGGGATCAGAACCAAAGCAGGGTTGTATTCATTTTCTTAAGGGAATGAAATTAATCCTGAGATAGGTCAAGTAGGATCATGTTTAAAGAGCTGAGGGTAAGGAAGGGGGTGTGTATGCTGTCATCATACTGCGGGTGGTACTGCCAAGCCAGACTGAAAGCAGGACGATCCTGAAGTAAAAAGAGTGAAATTGGAAAAAAACTAAGGGGAAAGGTGCAGAAAGAGTGACATGGGTACACTTTACACTTTTGTGTTGGTGGAATAAAAAAAGAAAGTATTCTGGAAGCTGCATCTTTGACACTCCCCCTTTAACTGTTATGCCAGCCCCAACTGTTAAAACTGCTGCTTTGCTTTTGGACAACCACAGCAGGAATCAAGCTGGAAATCTTTTAATCTGAAGTCAGATACCTTATCTATTAGGTCACAGGGAATCCCTAATCAGGGGATCCTAATTTCATTGCAGTGTTACTTTTTGGGATGCAGCTTCACTTTAGTAACTGTTTGTGCTCTCTGTGGTTGTACAAGTGTACAGTATAACAAATTGTTGGTGGGCTTTGTAACTGCAGCCCTTTGTGGATGTGTTATCCTTGCCCTGTAAACCATACTGTTATGTGCTGGGAGTGTTGTTGTAGAATAGTAATTATCTGATGTATCAGAAATTATATTTTTATATGCTTTACATATACTATATATTATGGTATGAACTCAGTGATGTGTATATACAGTACATTATTGTAGTAAAACCTGGAACTAAGACCCCATATTGTTATTATTATTGTACTAAGCACAGTAGTGTAGTACAATCTGGAAGTAGTATAGTTTAATGAAAGTCATCTGCAAAAATACTGTTAAAGGAAGGACTAGATGCAAAGAATATGTGAGATGTCTGTCTGTAATAGAAAAGGATGTGATTTTGTGGTCAGCAGTGGAGCCTCTTGGTGGACCCTGACCAGAAGAAGCTGTGGAAAATAGGATTGGAATTCCTACCTGTGGATTTACTGAAGGAGCACCAGGAATCTAACTGTAGATTTATTCAATGAACACTAGATCCTAACTGTGAATTTACTCAAGGAGTAACATGAGCCTAACTGTGGACTTAGCCTAACTGCAGATTTGCAGTAGGAGTATTAGGAACCTAACTGCAGATTTACAGTAGGAGTATTAGGAACCCAACTGTTGATTTACAGTAGGAGTATTAGGAACCTAACTGTGGATTTACAGTAGGAGTATTAGAAATAAACTGTGGATTTACAGTAAGAGTATTAGGAACCTAACTGTGGATTTACAGTAGTAGTATTAGGAACCTAACTGTGGATTTACAGTAGTAGTACTAGGAACCTAACTGTGGATTTACAGTAGGAGTATTAGGAACCTAACTGTGGATTTACAGTAGGAGTATTAGGAACCTAACTGCGTATTTACAGTAGGAGTATTAGGAACCTAACTGCAGATTTATAGTAGGAGTATTAGGAACCTAACTGTGGATTTACAGTAGGAGTATTAGGAACCTGTTGATTTACAGTTGGAGTATTAGGAACCTAACTGCAGATTTACAGTAGTAGTATTAGGAACCTAACTGTGGATTTACAGTAGGAGTATTAGGAACCTAACTGCAGATTTATAGTAGGAGTATTAGGAACCTAACTGTGGATCTATTTATGGACTAAAAAGCAGTTTCATTAGAGACGTTAATGAAAAACGTATTCCGCCTATCCTTACTTTCCCTTATATCCTTTCCTTTCCCCATGCTCTACTTAAAACCTTCCTTACACTACCTTATCTGACAGAATCAAGAATTACGCTCGTGCTTTCTAACTGTAACTATTTGTAAACATGGACCTACTTCCTGGCACCTTATGTGTCTGTCACGGTACTATCGCTGCAAATTCACTGATCCTCTGACTGTAGTATGCTGCTCATGGGAATTTTTCCTGTCTTTCTTTCACTCACATGTCAACATACTTACCACTTGGATTAATCTATATACTATTACTTTTTTATTCACGTATGTGATGTGATGTGATGTGTGATAAGTGATGTGTATTATGTTGCTTGTTTGATATTTACTGTATTTTTATTCACATATGTTAACATAGCTACCACATGTATTAACCTATGCATTTTCTACCATATTAACCTATGTATTGTTCGCCATATTCCTTCTTGGAACTTTTATCCCCAGGACTCCGCTGAAAAAGGACACCTGTTGTCCAGTCGGACTTAATCCTGGTAAAACAAATGTTAAATAAATAAAAATAAATAAAAATAAATACTTAACAAATCCCTTAAAGCACTGGTAAGTGAGGTTGTAACAGTTTTAATTTTGACTAGCACCATATGAAGATATCATCTCCATAATTTATTACCACAGGTATTTTAGCCTTACTCCGTATACATTATATATGCATCTTGTACCTGTAGTTCAATTTTTAAAGTCACAGCATTTATTAATCCAAACAAAGCAGTGCTCACTGGGCATCCCTGATGTTCATCGTGTTTCACTGTTGCAGTCATTACACTTGGGTTATCCTGCTGGCAGGCTACCCACAGTCGGCCTGAATTCCAAAGTCTAGGTCCGGCGTCGGTTGCTGTCGCCTCTTCCCTGACGTCAGTGCGCCAGGGGTATAAAATATGCAGCCAACGCCATTTTCTTCAGTCTTTCTTGCCGTGCGGTGCCTGAAGCAAAAGCAGATGTTCATCGTGTTACACTGCTGCAGTCATTTCACTTGGGTTATCCTGCCGTCAGGTGGTCCCGCAGTTGGCCAGAGTTCCAAAGTCTTGGTCCGGCATCAGTTGCTGTCATTTCTTCCCTGACGTCAGAGCGGCAGGGGTATATAAGATGCAGCTGACACCATTTTCTTCAGTCTTTCTTGCCGCGCGGTGCCCGAAGCAGAAGCAGTTCGCAAGTGCCGGTCGGCCGACTCCTGAGATTTTCAAATCGAATTTCAGAACCGAAGTCTTCTATAAAGCTAAGTACCTCGTTGGGGAAACTTTTTCTTGCCTCAGACCGATGTCAGTAAAAGTTAATAATTGTATTTCTTGTGGGAAGCAAATACTTCATAAGGATTTTCATTCTTACTGTATCCCATGCCTAGGCCCAGACCACGATGTGTCTGGTTGTCGGTTTTGTGCTAGGTTTAACAAGCGCACTATAAAACGTCGTTTTGATTTTGCCCGACATTATTTTGGCATGAAATTCAATTATACCATGCCGTCGGAGCAACCGACAACCGCGATGCACAAAAAGCGCAAAGATAAGGACAGGCATCCGAGGCCCCAAACTGACGACGAGGCCTCTTCTAGGCCAGTCGCTGGTTCTTCGGTTTTCAGCAAGGTGCTTTCGTAGTCTTTGATGACCGCTTCTTTTGAACCACAGGTGGCTTCTGACTCCCACGTGGAGATGGCTGGGCCTTCGGATCCTCAAACTTTAGGACCTACAGAGACTATCCCTCCTAAAGGATCCGGAGCAGCTGAACAACCCTCAGCTTCCGAGGGTGTATTCAGACCTTCTCAACTAACCATTAAATCTTCTGCCAAGCCTAAAACCCTTGTAAAAGGAAAGAAGCAAGTCCAACTTTCCCCAGCACAGGCCATGCCTAAGAAACAGATGCTCAAAATGGCCAAAGATTTAATTACCTTGATCAGAGGTTCCCATCCCCACCCTGATAAAAGGCCTAGACAGGATGCGGATTATGACTCTTCTGACCAGGTGTCTGTCTCTTCGGATTCCTCATCAGATCAGGGATACTCCTTACCTCCCTATAAGGACTCTGATGCTGACGATTCAATTCCTTCAGCCTCTCCTCCAGAGGACTACTCCTTTGGCAAAACTTTACATACCATGAGGGAACATTTCCACTGGGAGGGCCAAGATTACTCAGAATCCAAGAAAAGGCTCCGAGAATTCCTTTTACTGCCTCAACACAGACCCCTTGCAATTCCACCAGTGTTACCCGTTGTGTATGATGTGCATTCTGAATCCAGTTTAAATCATGATTCTTTGCCTCCTGCTCCAATCAAACCAGACAGATAATACAGAGTCCCTGATTCTCACAAATTCCTTTACAAAAGTCCTGTTGCTAACCCTGAAACTATTTCACAGGGTCCCAAAGGGGTTAAGGCCTCGACAACCAAAAATCCATTTCCCTCTGACAGGGATTCTAGAGCATTGGACAGATGGGGGAAAAAAGTATACACATGTGCAACTTTAGCAGTGAGGGCCTTAAATTGCCAGTTTCACATGCTTAAATATCAGCAATACTTACTGTCTCAATTACAACAAAAAAATGCATTCAGATCTTCCTGACTATAAGGAAATGCAGGATTTGTTGCATGCAGCAGAACAAGTGGGAAAACATACTTTGCAATGTGGTTTTGATTCACTAGAAGCCTCTTGTAGAGCAGCAGTTACAGGGTCTGTCATTCGTAGGCATGCTTGGTTAAAAGAACAAAGTTTACCTGAACATGTTAAAGCAAAATTATTGGATGCACCTTTGCAGCAGGATGTTTTATTTGGAGCTAAGGCAGAAGAGGTATTAAAGAAGATGGAGGATAAGGTGAAATCTGTGCAAACGGTGAAGGATTGTTTACAGGTTCAGCCTCCTCGATTTAGCAGAAACTGGCCAACAAAAAATTGGTCCTTTTCAGTTACAGACAGACCTCAAAGGGGCAGATACAGACGTCCAAGAGGCAGAGGTCAGCCACAAGGTTCTTACAGGCCTCGACAGTGGAGTGCATCTACACAGAAAGGAAGGGAAGACAGGCCTCTACCTTTTAGGAAACAGTCCCAATGACTTTCCCTTCAACTACCAAGCACTTATCTCTTGGCAGCTCCCTTGGGGGGGAAACTAGCACTTTTTTCACACAACGGGCATATCATCACTCAAGACAAATGGGTTCTAAATATTGTATCTCAAGGTTACAGGTTCCACTTTCACACATTGCCAAGGCTAAAAGGAATGCCAAACCTGCCACCAAATCAGTGGGCAGAGGCCCAAAAACAGATTACAGCACTCATGGACATGGGAGCTAAGGTACCAACACAAGAGCAAGAACAAGGATTTTACTCAAGACTCTTTCTGGTTCCCAGAAAGACAAAGCCTGGAGGCCTATTCTGGATCTTTCATCACTAAATACTTACCTGGATGTTCCCAAATTCAAAATGTTGACTCTACAGCAGCTTCTTCCCATGCTGTGCAAGAAGGCTTGGCTAGTAACGTTGGACCTCAAGGAGGCATACCTGCATGTCCCTATCAGACAAGATTGCAGACAATACCTCAGATTCTTAGCAGGTTCAACGCATTACTAATTCTCTGCACTGCCCTTTGGCTTATCTACTGCGCCCATGGTCTTCACAAAATGCCTGGCACCAGTAATTGCATTTTGCAGACAAAGGGGAATTCAAATATACCCATACTTGAACGATTACCTTATACAAGCAGAAAGCAAAGACATTCTTCTAAAACATCTGGCATTTGTAAAAAGTGTGCTAAGTTGCCTAGGGTACACAGTAAATGAAAAGAAGTCAAAACTAGTGCCCTCACACGAGATAATATTCCTGGGTGCCAGCTTAAATACAACGGCCCAGATGGCTTATCTCACGCCAGACAAACAACGACAACTGACTCAATATTTTCAATTGATGGCAACAAAAACCCAACTCCCTGCAAGAAAAATTCTGCAGGCTTTGGGGTTCATGGCATCTTGCATACTACTAATTCCATATGCCAGACTGCATATGAGGAAGTTACAATGGTATCTGAAAAGTGTATGGACTCAGCACAGCCACAGTTTGGAAACAATAATAACTCTCATCCCCTGTCTTCAACAGGAGTTCTTATTATGGGCACAGGCATGTCACCACAACAAGGGACAGCCTTTTACTATACCCACAGCCAGGCAGATGATAACAACAGATGCATCGGATTACACCTGGGGAGCACACATGGCAGGGCAATGTATACAGGCCAAGTGGACCACAGACCAAATGCATCTCCACATCAATCAAAAAGAGATGTTAGCAGTACAGAATGCCCTGACAGCTTTCAAGGACCTTCTACATCCAGGGCAATTGCTACTAAGGATGGACAACACCACAGTTGTGTGGTACATAAACAAGCAAGGGGGCACACATTCCTATCCCCTATGCAGACAAGCAATGGCTTTGTGGAATGTAGCACTGACCTATCAAGTTCAACTGCAAGCACAGGAAAGAAAAATACACTGGCAAACGACTTAAGCAGAAGCATCATGGATCCTCACGAGTGGAAACTAAATCCACAAGTATTCACAATGATAACTCAGAAATGCGGGAGCCCAGACATAGATCTTTTTGCCTCCCCCCTGAACTGCCAACTACAGAAATTCTGCACAAGGACTTACCACACACAAGCGTGGAAAGTGGACGCCCTATCATTCAGTTGGAAAACTCTAAAAGTTTATGCCTTTCCACCACTACATCTCCTAGCAAAGGTACTTCTAAAAGCCAGACTAGAGAGGCCAAAAATGATCCTCATTGCTCCGGACTGGCCATGACAGCACTGGTATCCAATTTTAAGGAACATGGCTCAAGGCCCAGCATGGATTCTACCTCAAATACCTCATCTTCTGACTGAGCAAAGCAATCAGATCCTGCACAGCCAGCTCAAAACCTTAAATCTGGCTGCATGGCAGATTAAGTAACCAAACAATCAACGCCCCTCTCTAAAGCTGTTATGGGTGTCATTTTGGAGGCCAGGAGGCCCAGCACCAGGAAATCTTATTCAGAAAAATAGAAAAGATTCTGCCCCTGGAACCAGGCTCAAGGCTTTATTTATTTATTTTATTTATTTTATTGTCCCAAATATTCCTCAGATATTACAATATTTAACTGAGATGCTGGACAACGGCCTTTCCTTTTCATCTATTAAGATCCATGCCTCTGCTATTTCAGCTCATTACAACACAAATCCTCCTATTTTTTCACATCCATTACTAAGACAATACCTCGGTGGGGCTAAAAACATAAGGCTGCCCTGCAGAGCACCAACACCAACTTGGGACCTCAACTTTGTTTTGGAAAAACTTACTCTACCACCTTTTGAGCCAGCCATTTCAGCAGAATTAAAATTTTTGTCATGGAAAACTGCTCTGCTGCTGGCAATAACTTCAGCACGAAGAGTCTCACAGTTACAGGCACTAATGGCAGTGGAACCTTTCATCATTTTTCATCAAGACAGGGTTTCCTTAAGAACGAACCCTACCTTTATGCCAAAGGTGGTATCCAGTGTGGCTCTTAACCAAACCATTCACTTGCCCACTTTTTACCCAAACCCCCAGAATAAAGGGGAGAGGCTTCTTCATTCATTGGACATCCACAGGCAGTTACGTTACTATTTGGACAAAACAAAAGCTTTCAGAAAAACTGAACAACTGTTTGTTTCATATGCTGCAGGATCACAGGGAAAGGCTATTTAAAAGCAGACCATCTCCAAGTGGATAGGACACTATATCCATTTCTGCTATACACAGCATGGAAAGACTGTGCCTACTAACATTAGGCCTCATTCTACCAGGGCAACAGCCACTTCAGCAGCTTTTCTTAGAGGGGTACCAACCAAGGATATTTTGGAAGCTGCAACTTGGAGTTCAGTGCACACCTTCACCAAGCATTACCACTTACCTCTATACTCCAAATCCAGAGCTGGGTTTGCCACTGCAGTTCTGCAGGACCTCATTGCCACTCCAAATCCTATATAGACCCAGCCACCCAGCCTCAGCTTTGGGATTCAACCCAAGTGTAATGACTGCAGCAGTGTAACACGATGAACATAGTACAGTTTTGTACCTACCATAAATGTAGATTTTCGAGTGTATACACTGCTGCAGTCCAGGTTACCCTCCCTCCAACCCCACTTTCTTAGCTGGGACTTATCTATGCCTCTCTATCCTTTTACAACCTATGTGGTGTATTTGCTGGTAGCTAAGGTTATTGTTTTATATTTTTATGTATGTGTTAGCAATATGTATTGCCTACTTATTTTGGGGCACCTGACATCTGGGACAAGAAAAACTGAAGAAAATAGCGTCGGCTGCATCTTATATACCCCTGCCGCTCTGACGTCAGGGAAGAAGTGACAGCAACTGACACTGGACCAAGACTTTGGAACTCTGGCCGACTGCAGGACTGCCTGATGGCAGGATAACCCAAGTGTAATGACTGCAGCAGTGTGTACACTCGAACATCTACATTTATGGTAGGTACAAAACTGTACTTTCGCAAGTGCCGGTCGTCCGACTCCTGAGATTTTCAAAAACGAGTTTCAGATCCGAAGTCTTCATTAAAGCTATGTACCCCATTGGGGAAACTTTTTTCTTGCTCCAGGCCGATGTCAGAAAAAGTTAACAATTGTATTTCTTGTGGGAAGCAAATACCTCATAAGGATTTTCATTCTTACTGTATTCCTTACCTAGGCCCTGATCACAACATTTCTAGCTGTCGGTTTTGTGCTATATTTAACCAGCGCACTATTAAGCGTCGGTACGATTTTGCTTTTCATTACTTTGACTGAAGATTCAATTATATAATGCGTCGGAACAACCGATGACCGGAGTTTATAAAAAGTGCAAGGAAAAAGAAAAGGACAGGCATCCAAGGTCCAAAACCAATGACGAGGCTTCCGCTAAGCCAGTCGCTGGTTCGCCGGTTCTCAGTGAGGCGCTTTCGCAGCCCCGACTCCCGCTACCTCAGAGCCATAGGCCGCTGACGACTCCCACGTGGAGCCAGCTAGGCCTCTGGATACTCATGGTATTGGACACTCGGAAACTATTCCCTCAGATGGGTCCAGAGCCGCTGAGCAGGCATCGGCTTTAGAGGGTGTTTTCAGACCTACACAGTTGTATGTAAAGCCTACTTCAGCTTCCAAACCAAAGACTAAAGCAGTTCTAAAGACAAAGAAACAAGAACAGCATTCTCCTGGACAGACGTCCATGCCTAAAAAAAACAATGCTCAAAATGGCCGAAGACCTCATTACCTTGATCAGGGGTTCCCATCCCCCCTCCAATTAAGAGGCCTAGGAAAGAGACAAAATATGAATCTTCAGATCAGGTTTCCATTTCCTCTGACTCCTCTTCTGAACAGGAATACTCTCTCCCTCCCTATGAGGATTCTGATGCTGAAGAATCTATCCCTTCAGCCTCTCCTCCTGAGGATTATTCTTTGGGGAAACCCTGCATACCATGAGGGAACACATCCACTGGGAGAGCCAAGACTACTCAGAATCAAAGAATAGGCTTAGAGATTTTCTTTTACTACCTCAGCACAGGCCTCTTGCTATTCCCCCTGTGTTAGACATTGTAGATGATGTATTTTCAGAGTCCGGCCTTTCTTCTGACTCTTTGCCCCCTGCTCCTGTTAAACCAGACAGATACTACAGGGTTCCATATTCTCATACATTTCTTTATAAACACCCTGCTGCTGACCCAGAAACTATTTCTCAGGGTCCCAAAGGGGTCAATGCTTCTACTGCAAAAAATCCTATCCTCTCTGATAGGGATTCAAGGGCATTAGACAGATGGGGGAAAAGGTTTACACTTCTGCTATTTTGGCTGTGAAAGCTTTAAATTGTCAATTTCATATGCTTAAATATCAGCAATACTTAGTGTCACTGCTAAAACAGAAAATGTTGACAAATTCTGATTGTACAGAAAATAAGGAAATGCAGGATTTATTGCATGCAACTGAACAAGTAGGAAAGCATACATTGCAATGTGGTTTTGATTCTCTGGAGGCCTCTTGCAGGGCCGCAGTTACGGGTTCTGTCATTAGGAGACATGCTTGGTTAAAGGAACAGAATTTGCCTGATCATGTTAAAGCAAAATTATTAGATGCTCCATTACAGCATGATACCTTATTTGGTGTTAAAGCAGAGAAGGTGTTGAAGAAAATGGAGGACAAAGCGAAATCTTTGCAAACAGTAAAGGATTTCTTACAGGTACAGCCACCCATATTTAGCAGGAACTGGCCTACAAAGAATTGGTCCTTTCCAGTGTCAGACAGGCCACAAAGAGGCAGATACAGATGCCTCAGAGGCAGATTCCAGCCCCAGGGCTCATACAGGTCTAAACAGTGGGGCGCTTCTACCCCCAAAAGCAGAGAAGACAAATCACAGCCATACAGGAAACAGTCCCAATGACTTTCCTCTGCCAGCACCAAGCACTTATCTTTTGGCAGCCCCCTTAGGGGGAAAAGTAGCACTTTTTTCTCAAAATTGGCACATGATCACTCAGGACAAAATGGGTCTTGAATATAGTGTCCCAGGGCTACAAGTTCCACTTTCACACCCTGCCAAGGGCAAAAGGTATGCCATACCTGCCACACAATCAAAGGGCAGAGGCACAAAAACAAGTTTCATCCCTCATGGACATGAGGGCCATTCAGCAAGTACCACAGCAAGAGTAGGGACAAGGATTTTACTCAAGACTTTTCTTGGTACCCAGAAAGGACAAAGTCTGGAGACCAATACTGTATCTGTCTATTCTAAATACATTTCTGGATGTCCCAAAATTCAAAATGTTGACTCTGCAGCAGCTTCTGCCCATGCTGGGCAAGAAGGCTTAGCTTGTAACTTTGGACCTAAAAGAGGCATACCTGCATATCCCAATCAGACATTCTTGCAGAAGATACCTCAGATTCATAGCTGGCTCAATGCACTACCAATTCTCTGCACTGCCTTTTGGCTTATCTACTGCGCCCAGGGTCTTCAGAAAATGCCTGGCACCAGTAATTGCATTTTGCAGACAAAGAGGAATTCAAATATATCCTTACTTGGACGACTGTCTAATTCAAGCAGTGAACAAGGAAATTCTACTAAAGCACTTGGCATCTGTAAAAAGGTTATTAATTTTTTCTAGGGTACACAGTAAACGAAAAGAAATCAAAACTACCCTCTCAAGAGATAATATTCCTGGGTGCAAGCTTAAATACAGCTGCCCAGATGGCTCACGCCAGACAAACAAAGCCAACTGACTTCTTACTTCAAAATGTTGGCAACAAAGACCCAGTTATCTGCAAGAAAAATTCTGCAGGCTTTGGGCTTCATTGCATCCTGCATTCTGCTAATTCCATATGCCAGACTGCATATGAGGAAACTACAATGGTATCTAAAAAGTGGTTGGACTCAGCACTGTCACAGCCTGGAAACATTAATTACCCTCATTCCTTGCCTGCAACAGGAGTTTTGATGGTGGGCACAGGCCTGTCACCACAACAAGGGACAGCCATTCACCTTACCCACAGCCAGGCAGTCAATAACAACAGATGCATCGGATTATGCCTGGGGAGCCCACATGGCAGGAAAATGTATTCAGGGCACATGGTCCACAAGCCAAATGCATCTTCATATCAATCAAAAAGAGATGCTGTTCAGAATGCCCTGACAGCTTTCAAGGATCTACTTCATCCAGGACAACTACTGATAAGGACGGACAATACTACAGTCATGTGGTACATAAACAAGCAGGGCGGCACACATTCCTACCCCCTCTGCAGACAAGCCATGACTTTGTGGGACACAGCTTTGACTTATCAAGTACACCTGCAAGAAGACTTCCTGTCAGGAAAGAAAAATACTCTGGCAGACGGACTAAGCAGAAACCTCACGGATCCCCACAAGTGGAAACTGGATCCACAAGTCTTCAGCATGATAAAGAAATGGGGATGCTCAGACATAGATCTATTTGCCTCCCCTCACAACTGCCAACTACAGAGATTCTGCACAAGAACTTATCACAAGCAAGCATGGAAAGTGCATGCCCTATCATTCAGCTGGAAAACCCTAACAGTATATGCCTTTCCTCCTCTGCCTCTCCTCCCCAAGGTACTCCTAAAGGTCAGACAAGAGAAGCCAAAAATGATTCTGATTACCCCAGACTGGCCCCGCCAGCACTGGTACCCAATCCTAAAGAGCTTGGCTCATGGCCCAGCCTGGACATTACCTCTAATTTCTCACTTACTGACCCAGCGAAACAATCAGATCCTGCACAGCCAACTCAGGACCCTAAATCTGGCAGCATGGTGGATAATGTAGCCATTCAAAACACACCTCTCTCTAAAGCAGTGATGGATGTTATTTTGGAGGCCAGGAGGCCCAGTACCAGAAAATCTTATGCAGACAAATGGAAAAGATTCTGTGCTTGGAACCAGGCACAAGGAATTGACACGTTTGCACCTAACTGAGATGCTGGACAAAGGCCTATCCTTTTCATCAATTAAAATCCGTGCCTCTGCCATTTCAGCTCACTACAATACGGAACCACCTATTTTTTCTCATCCGTTGCTAAGGCAATACCTCAGAGGGGCCAAAAATATAAGACCTCCAAGGAGAGCACCAATACCTGCATGGGACCTCAATTATGTCTTGGAAAAACTCACACTGCCGCCTTTTGAGCCAGCCGCCTTTTCAGCCAGCCAGTACAGCTGAAATAAAGTTCTTATCTTGGAAAGCAGCTCTGCTCCTAGCAATAACCTCTGCAAGATGAGTGTCAGAGTTACAGGCACTCATGGCTGTGGAACCTTTTATCATTTTCCATCCAGACAGGATTTCTCTGAAGACGAACCCAACATTTATGTCTAAGGTAGTGTCCAGTGTGGTCCTTAACCAAACCATTCATTTGTCTACTTTTTATCCAAACCCACAGAATAAGGGTGAGAGACTCCTACATTCTTTGGACATACACAGACAGCTACGCCTTTACTTGGACAGAACTAAAGCTTTCAGAAAGACTGAGCAACTCTTAGTGGCATATGCTGCAGGATCACAAGGAAAGGCTATCTCAAAGCAGACTGTTTCAAAATGGATAGGCCATTGCATTCGTTTCTGTTATTCACAACATGGCAAATCAGTGCCTAAGGGTATTAGGCCACATTCAACCAGAGCAGCAGCCACTTTAGCAGCCTACCTCAGAGGAGTACCAACCAAAGACATTTTAGAGGCTGCAACCTGGAGTTCAGTGCACACTTTTACCAAGCACTACCACTTACCTCTCTACTCTAAATCCAGAGCAGGCTTTGCCACTGCAGTTCTGCAGGGCCTTATTGCCTCTCCTAATCCTATTTAGGCCCAGCCACTCAACCTCAGCTTTGGGATTCAACCCAAGTGTAATGACTGCAACAGTGAAACACGATGAACATAGTACAGTTGTGTACCTACCATAAATGTAGATGTTTGAGTGTATTCACTGTTGCAGTCCAGGTTACCCACCCACCATCCTCCTTTTCTTTGCTGGGACTTATCTGTACTTATCTATCCTATATAACCTATGTGGTGTATTTGCTAGTAGATGAAGGAAATGCTTATTTTAGTGCATGCATACTTATTGGCATAATTTTTTAGCCTTCCATTTTGGGGGCACCTGACATCTGGGGCAAGAAAAACTGAAGAAAATGGCATCGGCTGCATCTTTTATACCCCTGGTGCACTGACGTCAGGGAAGAGGCGACAGCAACTGACACCAGACCTAGACTTTGGAATTCGGGCCGACTGCGGGTAGCCTGCCAGCAGGATAACCCAAGTGTAATGACTGCAACAGTGAATACACTCAAACATCTACATTTATGGTAGGTACACAACTATACTTTTTATACCCTTTTCTACACTAATTTCTTCACCTATCCACCCACTTAAAGGATTTACCCAAGCTTCTCATAAGCACTTTTAAGAAATATATCAAATCAGAATTCTCCTAAAGGAGTAGCATTTCCATTAAGTTCTCATGACTTTCATTGTTGTATGCATTTAGAACATTGCAGGCAACTACATGCACTTCCATTTGTTTTTCACACATTTCATAACTTCATAGGAGGTTACTAAGCCAATGGCCACAGAGCCCTTAAAAGCCTAGCCATACTTATCTGGAGTTTCTCCAGTTGTCACTGGTTAGGTGAGTGAAGTTCTCAGAGTGAAGAGTCTATGGTAGTTAATACCAACTTACTCTGTCCAGGAGGGGCATGGGCAGCACCCCAGGAGTGAATATACATTCACCCATCGATTGATCTAGGTAGCATTTGAAATGGGTCCAGGAGGGGCTCTCTTTCACTTGTATTTTGGAAGCTTTTTCCAGGGAGGTGACAGTCTGTGAGAGATGTAGCTATCACTCCAGCATGACCTGTTCATGTCAGAAGCAAGGTTAAGATGCATGGAGCAAGTGATTCTTCTGCAATTGATTTAGGAATGTGTAGCATTTCCATCAGGGCCGGATCAGAGATTGCCCTATAAGGCAGGCATAGGTCACCTATAGCAACTTATAGGAGACAAAAAGTCTTTCAGTCTTTCTGAGAGAGACTTTTTTGTTTACTTTGTAATTTTTTGTGAGAAAACTCTGTAGTCTTTCCACTTGTTGCAGGTTTCTGGTGAGGTGCATGCACTTTTTTCTGTTTTCACCAACAATCTGCATACCTCTACCCAAAATGCCTCACTCATATAGTATTCAGATGATTCAACCATAATCTGCTCAGCCCCATCACTTACCACACTTCAACAACTCACCCAGGAATCATTTACCTCAGTGGAAAGTTGGATCTCAAATGTCCAACTTATCCTCAACCCCAATAAAACTAAACTACTCCTGTTTACCCCCAATAAATCCCAAACCCCTCATCTCTCCTTATCTATCACCTCCAAAAATGGTACTGTAATCTCCCACTCTCCGCATACCAAACACTTAGGCATCAAAATAGAGAACAACCTCCATTTTGACATCCATATCTCACAAAGCATCAAAAAGGTTCACAAAAAATGAGTACCCTTTATAGACACAAAAACTTTCTTTCAGATCAGGCACGGATCTCCCTAGCCCAATCCCACCTACTGTCCACATTAATGTATGCAGCATCAATACTGACCCACATCAAAAAGACTGACACTGACAAACTTGAGTCTTGTTATAATAAAGAAGATGTTATGTGATCCTATCTCGCCTACATTCTGACTGATGGGTTCGGATCCCTCCCTCCCCACTGGCACGCTATGCCAAAGAGCGAAGTCTCTTATTGGCTGAGCTTACTATATCCCAGGATGCACCACTACCAGTCCCCCAGATCTCGTTTGCCGCTAACTAGCAAAGACGTGGTCTCGAGCTGGCTGAGCTAAGTAGTGTCTTTTCACTAACTTTTCTGTCAGAAAATTGCTAATTCTTCTCAAAAGCTGTTTTAACAGCTACTCTGTACTGTTGTGTGTGTTTTGAAACTTTTTGTGGAAAATTTGTGTGTGATTGGTGTTTGTTCTGGTTACAGGCTCCCTTCATCCGTAGGGCCTTTCCTGTTGGTTAATCCTTTTGAACCTTAGGGGTTCTTGGATTCCTTTATACATTTATTCACTGTTGTATGTCTTCAGTTGGCCTTTATTTTAATTATGGGGCTATCATTGTGAACGGCAAGTTAATCTTTGTAGGGTCAGTCTATTCCAACAAAGTTTTGTCTGTGAGAGAGTTACTCAGTTTTACTTATAATGTCTCAGGCTCCTAGGCCTTCGGGCTTCAAGAAGTGCACTAAATGTAGTTTTAAAATGTCTATCACGGATGGCCATTCTCTCTGTGTATATTGTTTGGGCGCCAAACATTTGCAGGAGTCCTGCAGCGTCACGCTTTTTCCTCGAGGGTCCTCCAAGAGAGGAAAAATAAGCTTATATTGAAAGGCCTTATAAAACCCTCTTTTGAAGAACCTTTAGCATCCTCTCCTTCTCCTGCTAAAAGAAAGGGCATCGGCTCCGACCAGTCCGTCGGACCCGACCGCCAAAAGACATAGGCAGGCTTCTCTTTCGGCTCCAAGGAGAGGGCGAACGGTCTGCCTCGATGCCTCCAGTCTCGACTCCTCTGGCTTTGGAGCCGATGGCTGGGGCATCGAGAGGCGGGTCACCTTCATCGGCTCCACTGGTCTCGGAGCCGATGAAGGTTGTCCGCCAGACACTTCCTCCTCGGCGCCTAAGTCCTCCTCGCACCGATGGAAACTGGTTTGTGTATTCCTTCGGCACCGATAGTTATCGAGTCGCCTCGGTCCCCTAGCCCCTTGGGGCCGTTGGAGAGGCCAACTCGAACCCGCTCAGTCTCCTCTAGGTCATCGAGGATGTCAGATTCGGACATAGACAGGGTGCTCCAAAGACTGTTCTAGTCCCCAGTCTTTCAAAAATTTGTTTTCCGGCTCACCCAATTGGCTTCGGAGCCGATAGCCCATTCCATTGCCGTTCCTCCTCCGACCGCCGGCTCCGTCGGAGCAGGTGCTGTTGGAGCCGGTGGAGATCCTAGGGTCGGCTCCGACCCTTACCAACCCCGCCTTTGGGTCCGAGTTTGCACGCTGACTTCTTCGGCGGACCCGGGGTGACGTTTGGGACCTATGCTGTCGGTTCCAGCCTCCCTCTCGGTGCCGGCTGCGGGACTTCCGTCTGCTATCATGGCTCGGGGACCGGGACACTCCCAGGATTCTGGGGGTCCGGCTTTCAGAGCTATGAGGAGTGCCTTGGCCAAGTCTTCTTCGCCATCTCTACGGCTTTACCGGCACCTTCCCTGGGCGTGGAGACTGGGTCTTTGGCAGTTCCCCTGTCCCTAGGCAGTGGAGCCCGGGCCTGAGGTTACCCCCACTGGGGTTCCCCTCCTCCTGAGGGTTCTTGGAGTTGTCTTCGAGGAGCCCCAAGGAAGAGATCGTGCAAGAGGAAGCACGTGGACTCCCCGAGTCTCTTACATCGGACACTGATCTTGATGATGGAGGGGTCCCCAAAGTCGCCCTCGGATGATGTCTCATTCGCAGACATTTTAGAGATCCTTAAGCAACGAGGTGGCTGGATATCCAAACCCCCTCTGCTGATGAGTCAGTGCTTCTCAAGGCCTTTGGGGCTCAGCCCTCCGCCTCCTGGGTGTCTCCGCCCTTGACGAGCTCCTGGATTTGGTTTGTCGGAGGGCGGGGAACATCCAGATACTGTGGAACCAGTGCCTTCTCGCCTAACAAATTTTTGTCTGCCCCACCCGAGAAGGAGTTCTTGACAAAAGGCGTGGCTGTAGATGCCATGGTGGTGGCATCTGCTACACAACGTGGCAGAGGCTTCAACGTCCGTCCATCCTCCTAATAAGGAGTCTAGGAGCATGGACCCGCACGGAAGCGCACCCTGACTTCAGCGGCCTTTACACTACGGTCCCTGAATTATTTGGCACATTTTACCAGGCTACAGAGGGATCTGGTCAAGGAGCTGTCAGATTCCCTCTCAGGTAACCTACCTGAGCAGCTAGCCCAGTTGGTTAGCTCTCAGTTGGCTATCCTTACCTCGATTTCTAACTTCGTCCATGAGGCTCATTTCATATGCGGCCAAGGCGGTGAGCAGCAGGCACAGGCGTGGCTCACGGAGACAAGCCTGGCTCCGTTTGTGTCATTTCGCGGAGGCCTTCAAGTCTTCCTTCGCCGACGCCTCCTTTGATGGGTCCTCTTTGTTTGGACCTAAAGTAAAGACACTCTTACCGCTGTGAGCAAGAGGAAAAACTTTATCTGCCGTAGGTGCACGTTATTCCACTCCCTTCGGCCTTATCCCAAGGCTAAAGGAGGAGGAAGATGTGGTTCCGCAAATCACGGAAGTTTTTTCCTCAACAGCAGGAAGATTCCCTTCCAGAGGCAGAGGACGGGGAAATTTTTCTGGGAGACGCCGTCCCAGAGGCGGCAGAGGGCCCCGCAATTCTGGAGACTGCGAGTCCTTTCGTGGCTCTTCAGCCTCCCACACTTCATGAGGGATTGCCCGCTGTGCTGCTCGAGCCAGTCGGGTGCCATTTTGCCAAGCACCTAAAAGCCTGGGAGTCTATCACCCAGGACAGATGGGTGCTTTGGATTATTGCCGGAGGTTACACCATTCCCTTCACACACTCACCCCCACCGTCCAAAAATCCCGGACCCACCACCCAGTCAAAGGGAAATCGCAGCCGCAGAAGCTTCAAAGCTGCTAGAAAAGGAGTCATCCAACCGTCCCCACAGACCAGATCGGATCCGAAATTACTCAAGGTTCTTTTAGTGCCAAAAGACAGGGGACCTGAGACCAATATTGATCTCAGCAAACGAAACCAGTCCGTCATGAAGTCCAAATTCAATGGTCACTTTACAATCCATTCTCTCATTGTTGGAGAAGGATGTTTGGATGTGCTCCATAGATCTCAAATGCGCCTATTATCACATACCGATACATCAGGCGTCCAGGAGGTATCTGCTTCAACCTGGGAGACAGTCATTTCCAATTTTGTGCACTGCCCTTTGGTCTCACCACAGCCCCAGGGTGTTCACCAAGTGTTTGGCAGTAGTGACTGCTCACCTGAGGAGTCTCGGATTCCAAGTGTTTCCCTATCTGGACGACTGGCTCCTGACTGCCACTACCAGGCATCTACTAATAGACAACCTCAAAGCCACCATCTCCTGGGTGCTTCCTGGGAATTACATTCAATTGGTTAAAGTCTGTCTTGCTGCCCTCTCAGCGCATAAGATTCATAGGAGCAGAGATAGACTCAAAATTGATGCGTCTTCCTTCCTACCGAAAAGGATTCAAACTTTACAAGGTCAAGTCCAAGCCCTGCTTCCGAGATCCAAAGCCCCAGCCAGGATGGTCCTGCAACTTTTAGGTTCGATGTCTGCCACGGTTCTCCTAGTTCCACTGGCAAGATTGCACATGAGGATTCTTCAGTGGCTGTTATCGACACAATGGTCTTTTCAGAATCTCCCCCTCAATCATCTCATACTGATTACAGAACGCGTGCAAGCGGGACCTCCGCTGGTGGCTTCAGTCATCCAATCTGAATCAGGGAAGACATTTTGTTATCCCCTCGTGGCCACCCTGACAACGGATGCCTCCCAGACAGGGTGGGGGGGCATTGTCTGGGCAGGTTAGTTCAGGGTTCTTGGCTTCCAGACGAAACCTTTCTCCATATCAATGTATTGGAAATGAGGGCTGTACTTCTGTCCCTACAGGCCCTCCACAAGTTTCTCCCTCAAGGCATTATCGCCATCCACACAGACAACATGTCGGTGGTCTGGTATCTAAACAAACAAGGAGGGACCAGATCTTACTCCTTGCAGAGAGGCCATGAGGGTGTGGGAATGGGCTGTAGCTACCAACCGTTTCTTGGTAGCGACCCACATTCCAGGGAAATCCAATATTTTGGCAGACAGATTAAGCAGGACGATTCTCTCTCCTCATGAGTGGTCCCTGAACGAAACAGTAGCAGCTCAGGTTTTCAGAAGATGGGGACTCCGTGCTGCGACCTGTTTGCAACACCACAAAACACAAAGTGCAAAAGGTTCTTTTCCTTGACTCCACGTCAGGGGGAGGCAGCTACGGATGCTGTAGCCCAACCTTGGCCAACAGGACTACTTTATGCCTTTCCTCCGGTTCCACTCCTCCCCAAAGTCATCCAGAAAGCTTCCCAATTGGGGTCCACAATGATACTAATTGCTCGCACTGGCCTCGTCAGGTATGGTTCCCTACCTAAAGAAACATGCTCTGGACGGTCCTTGGTTTTGGATCTAACTCCGGACCTGCTGATTCATCAGTCGGGACGACAACACCAGTCCCTTCACATTTTGAAATTAACAGCTTGGCTCCTCCACTTCCGACTTTAGTCAGAAATCACAACTTAGACCCGGAAGTTATTCACATTTTATCTTCAGCCCACAAACCCACCACTAAGAAATTGTACCTCAGTAAGTGGAAGAGGTTTGCTATCTGGGCTCAACTCAGGGCTTAGACCCTATCACTGCCCGATACCAGAGGTCTTGAAATTTTTAACATCCTTGTTTACTCAAGGATCTTCAGTCTCTACTATTAAAGTCCAACTAGCAGCTATCTCCAAATTTAACGAATCCATGGACCCACCGTTGATGAGCAGCAGATTATGCAAAACTTTCATTATAGGTGCTGTGCTGTTATGACCCTCAGTTATTCATCCTGCCCGTGATCTTGATTTGGTACTTCGTGCCTTAACATCTTCCCCTTTTCGACGGCTGCTACATGTGAGTTAAAATATCTGTCTTGGAAAACTGCCTTCTTAGTTGCAATTACCTCTGCAAGAAGAGTTTCAGAGCTTCAAGCCCTATCTATCAAACCACTGTACTTGATTTTTCACAAGGATAGAGTATCACTTAGGCCTAATCCATCCTTTGTTCCAAAGGTTTGTTCTAATCTCTGTCTCCAACAATCTCTAGAGCTACCAGTTTTCTTTCCAAAATTCTCAAATGAAGCAGAATACACCTTCCATAAATTGGATGTTCACAGGCAATTGCGCTTCTATCTAGACAGGACTCAACAAATTCAAAAAACAGACCAGTTGTTTGTGTCCTTTTCAGATAATAAATTGGGTCAAACCATCACGAAAGCTACTATCTCCAAATGGATTAGAGATTGCATAACTCAGGCTTATTCCTCTTCAAATAAGCAACTTACAACATCTATCAAAGCTCACTCTACCAGAGCTATGGCTACTTCTATTGCTTTTCATTCCAAGCTCGCTATCTCAGAGATTTGTGCTGCGGCTACTTGGTCCAACCCGCACACTTTCATTTCCCACTATAAATTGGATGTGGCATCTAAAGGGCGAGCATCATTTGGTTCCACGGTACTCAGGAGTGTTTTCCAGTGAGCCACCCAGGATTCAGGTGCTAGGGACGCTGTCCCATCAGTCAGAATGTAGATAGGATCACATAACATCTTTTAGTTATGTACTCACCATAACTTCAGATGTTTGGGATCCATCTCGCCTACATTCCTAATACCCACCCTCCTTCCCCCTGCCTTGGCGATCAGGAGAGATTGAACGGTTTTGAGTTCTACTGTTTTTTTATCTTGTTTCATCTGACGATGTTATATAAGCAGCGTGTGTGTCTGTGTATGTATGCGGACAAACTAGATCTGGGGGACTGGTAGTGGTGCATCCTGGGATATAGTAAGCTCAGCCAATAAGAGACTTCGCTCTTTGGCATAAGCGTGCTGAGTCGGAGCCGAGGGATCGGCTCCGAACCCATCAGTCAGAATGTAGGTGAGATGGATCCCAAACATCTGAAGTTATGGTGAGTACATAACTAAAAGTTTGCCAACCATCCCTCCTTCAGAACCTATCACTGCCTACCACTAAGGGAACTTCAGTGGCTGGAATTCCCACAACTACTAACTTTCTACCAACTAGTTATCGCATATAATATTCTAAAATGTTCTGATAAAACCCCAGCACTAAAGCAACTACTAACACACTATACAGCAAACCGTCCTCTTCGTTCTGCCAGTAAATCACTTCTCTATATCTCCACAGCTAACAACAGTGCAGGCAAAGCTCTTTTCTCACACTCTATAGCTAAAAGCTGGAATAACCTCCCCTTATCTGTGACTTCTATTACAGAAATGTTGATAATATGTTTTGTGTTTTATGTAAAGTTGTTTTGCAATGTTTTATATTATGTGGAGCTTTTCTTCCCAGGCCTCTGCTGAAAATGGACCTCGTCTAGTTGGACCATCCCAGTCAACAAATGTAAACTAAAATAAAGAAATAAAAAATAAATTGTCCTCGATTATTGGTCTAATGAGGGTCGAGTATAATGGAATTATAACATCCTTTGATCAAGATGCAATATTTTTACTTATAAGATGTGCCACATAGAAGGCTTTTCTTGTGACACCCCTGCACTGGCCCAGTAATCAAGTAGCCTTAATACACACCACTAGCAGCAGTGAGGGAGGTGCACAGTGGGAGGATGACAAGTACACACACAGTAAAGAACAATTTCCCTTAGGAGCATACAGAGATCACAGTCAGTCTGGGGCTGGTTTCTGCCTCTTTTTGCAGATCCCCAATAAGACTCCTCACTGGCACAGCTATAGGGGTAAGATCTTAGCCAAGTGGTCAAGCCAAATCCTCCAGCACCCCTCTGTACAACTCCCCCCCCACACACACACATACACACACATACACACACACTTTGAGATTTGATTTATTTACAAACACACAGATACTCCTGGGGAAGACTGGCACAGGTTCCCTAGCTATGCCCCCTTCTCCCTAGACTATAAGGTAGTACCAGCTGCCATCAACCACTACTTATCAACTAGTATAAGGCCCTTCCCAAGGGTGACCAATTATACTGTGTAATGTCACTATTATTCAAATGGTAGTCTTTGACCAAGAGTCAGGCTATTAGAGTGGCCTGTACAGCGTCACCAAATACATATGCAAGTACTCTAAGAGCTTAAATATCTCTAAACAAGCCAGCCACAATTAAAAGGTTTACATGTATTTAATAAGAAAAGAACAAGACAATACTCAATAACTCAATATAGTGACAACAAATTTCAGAATCACAGGAGATATTTTAAAACAACATTGCAGGATAGTCTCAAATAAATAAATACAGAAAACAGCTGAACTAATTTTACTATATTCCTGTCTATTTTTAAGAGAAATCACTGTACCCAGGTTACTTCCTATTAGCAAGGCGAATGCAGATGAGTGGATGCTCTTGCCAGGTCCACAACCAAACACAAAATGCACAGACTCACTCTCTGAGATGGTTCTTTAATAATCAGCATTACTTCTGGTTATCTCAGATTACATCACTCATTTTCACCTGCCTTCAGTTCCCAGGCTAAATAGATACTTAGAATTTAGCACCTCTGTGTCAGAAATACATCTCTCAGATGTTTGCCTAGAACTGTAAGTTGTAAAACAATTAAGCACTTTTACATTGTAAACCTAGTAATTATTTCTTTGCAGGACAATGGAAAAAAAACTTCTAGCTGTAGACATCCTGTCTTCTTGCTGAAACTGTGAGGTAACACAGTCGTAAACAATTTCAACTTATTTTTTTTTGAGGGTTTGCAAGTTAATTCTGCATATTCCAGCTACTACTATTAAAACATACATTTGCACAGGTATAGTTTATATACATTTCTGTTCTTTTCCAGTAAGGTACACGGTGGTTACTCTCTTGAGGCTCAGTACATAACATACAGTTCTTTTACATTTGTAAGACAAGCATATGAATCATATTAATATTCACAAATAACATAGAATTATTTACAAAATTCTAGTTAGCTGGGCTGGCAACCTTACAATTCCCCCCACCCACCTTGAGAATTCATGCTAGTTTTTCAACTGACTCTTGAGAAACATTGCTTGAGAGGTTGAGCCTATCTTGGAATACCTTACCCCATTCTTTGTCTTGAAAGCCCATCTGTGTTGGTATTGCTAACTCCACTGCGGTGCTGCGCTGTCATATCATATGCTTGCAACCCTAGGCTCCACCTTAGTAACTTGGCATTTTGCTGACTGGCTCAATGTAGCCATGTTAAGGGATTGTGGTTCATAACTACAGTGAATTTCCATCCGTACAGATACAGCTGAAGTTTCTGCAGTGCCACACTACGGCTAGACATTCCCTTTTCTACAGCTGCATAGCATTCTTTCTTGGATTGGAGCCTATAACTGAGATAAACAACTGGGCGCTTTTCTCCCTCTGAAGAAGTCTGGCTAAGTACAGCCCCACCCCATGGTTTGAAGCATCCACCTGCAGAGCAAATTATTTTCTGTAATCTGGACTGGCTAACACAGGGGAGTTCTTTCTAAGCTCCTTTAAGTTTCTGGAATGCCTGCTCACACCCTGGGGTCCACATTACCTTATCTGGCCTGTTTGTCCTTGTCAGGTCTGTGAGTGGAGCAGCTATGTTACTATAACTGGGGACAGACTTTATGTTCTACCCTGCTGTCCTTAAGAATGCCATTACCTGCTTTTTGGTAAAAGGGGCAGGCCATGCCTGAATGGCTTCCACTTTGAAGGGTTCTGGCTCGATCCTACCACTGCCTACTTTATGTCCCAGGTAGAAGACCTGTGTCATACCCACTTGACATTTGCTGGGCTTAATGGTCAACCCTCCCTCTGTAAGTCTACCCACCACCTCTCTGACATGCTGAAGGTGCTTTTGCCAGGAGTGGCTGTAAATGGCAATATCATGTAGGTAAGCAAGGACAAAATCTCCTGCTCCTGCTAGAATATGATCTAATAGCCTCTGGAAAGTCACTGGGGCATTTTTCATCCCAAAGTGCATCTTTGTGAACTCCTACAAGCCAGAAGGAGTCACAAAGGCTGACCTCTCTTTAGCACTAGGAGTCAAGAGCACCTGCTAGTAACCTTTGGTAAGACCAATAGTGGTAAGATACTTAGCCCCACCTAGCTGGTCTAAGACTTCATCTGTCCTAGGCATGGGTTAGCATCTGACTCTGTGTGACTGTTTAATTTCCTGTAGTCCACACAACCTGGTGCTGCCATATTTCTTTGGTACCAGCACCACTGGCGAGGCCCAGGGTGTGCTGGACTCCTGAATTACCCCTAGTTCCAACATTTCCTGTATCTCCTCCCTAAAAGTCTGTTTGCCTCTCTCAGGTGCAATCTATAAGGGGCCTGCTTAATAGGCCTTTGGGGTTCTGTATCCACATTGTGCTGCACCAGGTGGGTGCACCCTGGTTTCGCACTGAACATGTCTCAAAAGTCCTGTAACACTGCTCGGATTTCTTAAACTTGGGTAGGGGGTAGCTGCTGGGACATTCCTACCCCTTCCACTGAGGTGTCAGTCTGAGCCTCACTGAGGAGATCAGTCACCAGATCCCCCTCAGACTCCTCCTGCAATCCACTGCAAATATTCAGCACAAGGGCCTCCTTTTCATGGTATGGTTTAATCATGTTACCATGCTACAGTTTGTGCCCCTGCTTCCTGACTAGCAGTTCTACCATGTCGTTATCGCTCACTTTCCTTTCCACCTTGTAGGGTCCCTTGCAAGCTGCCTGTAGATCATTCTGTCTGACAGGAATGAGAATCATTATCTGCTGCAGTACAGCGTACTCTCTAGCTCGAACATTCCTGTCATACCAGACCTTTTTCTGCTGTTGGGCTTCCGCTGGGTTCACATGAGCCAAGCCCATGAGTTCCCTGAGGCTTGTCCTGAGGTTTAGGACATATGCCACAACAGACTCCTTGTGGGATTCACACTCATCCTCCCACTCATCTCAAATAAACTCTAGAGGTCTCCTCACCCTTTGCCCATAAAACAACTCAAAGGGTGAAAAACCTGTGGATTCTTGGGGAACCTCTCTGTAAGCAAACAGATGGGGCAAATATTTGTCCCAGTCCCTCTTAAATGGATCTGCAAATGCCCATATCATGGTCTTGAGTGTAGAGTTTAACCTTTCAACAAGACCATTAGTCTGGGGATGGTAGAGGTTGGTATTTAGGTGCTTCACCCCACAGTACTTTCACAGACAAGCCAGCAGGTCTGACATGAAATTTTCACCTCTGTCAGTCAGTATATCTTTTGGAAAACATACCCTCCTGAAAATCTCTAACAAAGCATTTGCCACCTTTTCTTCCTCAATGGAGGACAGAGCCACTGCCCCAGGGCATCTGGTAGCATAATCCACTACCACTAATATATATTTTTTCCCTGTGGAACTTGGGCTACACAGAGGCCTCACAATATCCATTTGAATTGGCTCCTCAATCACAGGCAAAGACACCAAAGGAGCTTACACCTTGTCTCCTGCCTTGCTTACCTTTTGACACTGCTCATAGGTCCTGCAGTTCCTTGTTATACCTCTGGAAATCCCAGGCTTGTAGATGTTCTGCATAATACGTCTCTTTGTACATTGTATGTCCATATGACCTACAAAGGGAATATCATAGTCTGTGGCTAGAAGTGCCAGATGGTAGGCTCTGGGCACTTCCAATTGCTGTATTCTCTCACCCTCTAGCCCTCCCTTAGGGGTCCACTTTCTATAACAGTAACCCTTTGTCCCAGTATACAGATTCCCTTTTTCCTTGAGAATCATGTGCCTCACTAGCTACCTCACTCGGGCCTTGTAATGGGTGTGAGAGCTGAGCCTGTCTCAACTCTCTCTTTGTAACCCTTCCCAGCTCCCCTTCTGCAGGAAGTCTGGAATCCTCTGACAGCGGTGCCTCATTGTCAGCCTGGTTGCTACTACTCACCTCTGTCCTTGCAGTCACTCTATCTAAGGGAACATTAGTACCCACAAGCAGCTGTGGCTCACCTTCAGTCTTGCTGCTACAGAGTAGCTCCTTCCCTGAAGTAATCACCTCACCAGTCCTAGCTGCAATTGTGTGATCTGTCTTGGTCTCCCCCAGGCTACCAGACCCACATGCTTGTCTCTAGGCCTGACTGCATGTACCTGCATAAACACATGGTACTGTATTATCAGAATCATTCCCTATCAGGACATCTACACACCTACTTGCTTGCTTCCTTTTCCACCCTCCCAGTGAAGGTGAACCCTAGCCAAAGTTATTTGGAATAGGGTCCCTCCTAAACCTCTGACTGGAGTAGACTGCCCAAGAAAGTTGTTGCTTCTCTGTAACAATTGCAGGCTTCACAATGTTTAGGTCAGAGGCTGTGTCTCTGTCAGCCATGGACTCTTTCCCATTCACTAAGATAGGATATAACCTCTTGTGGTAGTTTGGTACCCTTGTTGTCTCAAGACAACCTGCTGTTGCCATTTTGTCATTCCCACTTACTGGCTCTCCCACCTTTTCTTCCCTACTTTGCCTCCATGGACATTTATATGTTACATGGCCCCACTGGTTGCATTTGAAACATTTAACCCTAGGTCTTGAACATGTACCTGACTAGTGGCTTCCCCTGCTACTGGTGGACTCTGTGGGGGCAGACTGGACTGCCCACCATGGGTTCCCTTAGACCCATGAGCAGCACTGGGTGTCCCTTTCCTGTGCAGTGATGCCCTGCTTGCTAGGTATAAGTCTCCCTTCTTCCCAAACTCATCTGCAGTACTGCACTGTCTATCAGCCATCCAGATTTTGATGTCCTCAGGCAAAGTGCTAAGGCCTTGTTCCCTCACCAAAAGGTCTGCCAGCCCTTCAGAAGTGGTGATCTGACATCCACTCACCCACCTTTGAAAGTAAGTGCTTAGTTCAGCAATATTTTCACTCCCACTTTCATCTGCCTTGCGTCTGTGCCCAAGAAACATTTTCCTATAAGCTTCAGGTGTTAACTTAAAACATTGTAACAAACAGTTCTTTAAAACATTACAATTTAAACAGTCAGTATCAGACAGTTTCGAAAGAACAGTTACAGCTTTAGCATGGAGTAAGGGGGTCAGGAACTGTACCCCAGAGCCCTTGGTCAACATTGTACTGTTTACATACCTTCTCAAACATAAGACTGAAACTATCAAAATTATCCCCTCTGTAAATTGTGGAAGAAATCTACTGACCTTTCTTCCTTCTCTGGTGAAGAGTCAGCCTCTTCTTTTCATGTTGCCTCTGACTCTCATTCTCAGCCTCCAGATGTTTCAGTCTCTCTACTGTTTCTGTTTCCAAAAGCTTGGCCTCTAACTTAGTCTCTTTAACTCCAGATGGATTTTAAATCCTCTTTGGAAAGGTTGAGCTGAACATTTGCTGAGAGTTGTACATCTCCACTGCCAGTCTGATTGCACTCCCAATTGCTGGTCTGTGATCTAGCTTTTCCCAAAGTTTCAGCCATTTCTGCCTTAGTCAGGTTGACATGCAATAGTACTTTAGCCTGGCACGTCTCAGCCACCTGGCTCCTTGTCAGTTTGCCATGCTCCTCCGCTGACAAGCTTGCCTGTTCTCCCTGACTAACTAAGCTAACAAAAAAAATAAAACAATTGTAATATGAACTCTGAATGCTCACTGCGTGGCTGATTGAGAGTACAAACACCTTCAGTGACTACTGTATACAGGCTACAGGAATTTAATATCCACAACACTACAAGCCAATTAATAAGTGGTGAGATAGCCACATTACGATCACACAATTAATTTGTGATGTGGCTATCCCACCACTGCCAAACAATTAATATGTGATACCACTGCAACTGGCCTAGTAATCAAGGAGCCTCAGTCTTCACCACTGGCACCAGTGAGGGATGTGCACATTGGGAGGATGACAGATACACACACAGTAAAGTACAATTTCCCTTAAGAGCACATAGAGATCACAGTCAGTCTGTGGCATGAGTCTGCCTCTTTTCCATCTCCCCAATAAGACTCCCCACTGGCACAGCTGTCTGGTTAAGCTCTCATCAGAGTGGTCAGGCCAAAACCTTCAGCACCCTCTCTGTCCAACCAGTACTTAATGTCCCTGCCCAAGTAGCTGACACATGCAAACATTGACATTTGATTTATATACAAACACACAGACACTTTTGGGGAAGGCTGGCACAAATTCCCTAGCTATGCCCCCTTCTGCCCAGACTATAAGGTAGTACCAAATGCCACCAACCACTACTTATCACCTACTATTATGACCCTCCACAAGGGTGACCAATTCTACTATGTAATGTTATTGTTATCCACATGGTAGTCTTTGACCAAGCATCAGGTTGTTAGAGTGACCTGTACAGTGTCACCAAATGCATATGCAAGTACGGCACTTAAATAACTCTAAACAAACCAGCCACAGTTAAAAGGTGTAAATATATTTAATAATAAATAATAAAAGAGCAAAACAATACTCAAACAACACAGTAACTACAGAGTTCAGAATCACGGGAAATATTTTAAAACAACATTGCAGGATAGTCTCAAATAAATGCAGAACACATCTGAACTAATCTTACTATATTCCTATCTATTTCAAAGGGGCATCACTGTACCCTGATTACTAATTATTGGCAAGGTGAATGCAGATGAGTGGATGTTCTTACCAGGTCCAAAACCAAACACAAAATGCACAGACGTACTCTCTGAGATAGTTCTTAAAATAATAATCGACATTACTGCTAGGTTATTTCAGATTACATCACTCTTTTTCACCTGCCTTCACTTCCCAGGCTAAACAGAGACTTAGAATTTAGCACCTCTGGGTCAGAAATACATACCTCTCAGATGTTTTACTAGAGCTGGAAGTTGTAAAACAATTAAGCACTTTTACATTTTAAACCAAGTAATTATTTCTCTCCAGGACAATTGAAAAAACTTATAGCTGTAGACATCCTGTCTTCTTGCTGAAACTTGAGAGATAACACAATCGTAAACAATTTCAACTTATTTTCTTGAGGGTTTTAAAATTAACTCTACATCTTCCAGCTAGTACTATTAAAACATACATTTGCACAGTATAGTTTATATACATTTCTCTTCTTTTCCCAGTAGGGTACACTGTAGTTACATTCTTGAAGTGCAGTGCATAACATGCAGTTCTCTTACATTTGTAAGGCAAACATGAATCATATTAATATTCACAAATAACATAGAATTATTTACAAAATTCTAGCTAGTTGTTCAGGCAGCCTCATATTCCTTACTACTGTGGATGCATGCTGGTCAAAGTTCAGATTGCTATCAGTCTGAGTACCAAGATCACATACCGGTGAGTCTAGACTTAACAAGGTGCTGTCTGTAATGTAATTAGCAGGGACATCAGTTTTCCCAAAAGGAATAATAATGCATTTTTTGCATTTAGCTTTAATCCATGGCTTTGGCACAAATCATTAGTGTGTGTTAACCCTTTCTGCAGTGTATTAATATTGTTGGGGGACTCGATTATCACTCCCAATTTGCCAGCGTCCATGAACTTGGTCAGCCACAGGCTGTCCAAGTTTGCTTGGACTTCTGACAAATAAATTCCAAGCAGTAAAGGCCCCAGCACAGAATTCTGTGGTACACCACTGGT
Organism: Protopterus annectens; assembly: GCF_019279795.1. Classification (NCBI taxonomy): domain Eukaryota; kingdom Metazoa; phylum Chordata; order Ceratodontiformes; family Protopteridae; genus Protopterus; species Protopterus annectens. Next base: position 1,729,020,676 of record NC_056732.1, read on the forward strand.
GACTGGTCTTTTGCTAGAGGTGAAGTCATTCCCTTTGAAAGTATATGATGTTAGGTAGTCCAATCTCACCTTCATTTTTATATATGGATTTGGAGCCGATCCTCAGCTCTGACTCGGCCGATTTTCAAGCTCCTTGATGAGGGAAAGACACTGCATACCATCTATCTTGACCTAGCCAAGGCATATGACACACTCTGGCACTCAGGTATTATAAAGAAACTCTTTCAAGTTCGGAATTAACTCCTGTATTACCAGATGGGTGTCCAACTGGCTCAAAGATAAAAAAGAAGTTATGTACTCACCATAACATTCCATGTTGGTAGTCCATCTCACTCTTCATTTTTACATATGGGTTCGGAGCCGATCCACAGCTCCGACTCAGCCGAATTTCAAGTTCGAAGACTTCTGGTTGGCTAGTGGCTAAGCAGGTATCCCATGGTGCACCAGTGCAATCCCCAGATCTCGTTTGCCACGTCGATGAGTTCGGATGTGCTTCTCTTGGCTCTGGCTTAGTCTTTTGCAATTCTTTCATTCATAAGTGTTTTTTTGCATATTTACTGTTATTTAGTGGTAATATATATAGGTCTTTACCTAAATTGTCCTGTGGTCTTTTTTGACCTTAGTAGTTAGTGTCCTGTGTACCAGTAGTTTGGCGCCGTTGCGCTTTTTTGCCTAGATCATTAGTTTTGGCAGTTTTGCTGCCCTTAATCAACAGGGGCTCCTGTTGATTTATTGTACTGTTAACTTGTTGATTGTTAACTTGATGTCTTTGGCGGGGATCCGCTAAAGTCTTATTTAGGATTGCTGTTGCAAAGTTTTTCCTGTGTTATTGAACGTGTGTGTGTGTGTTTGTGTTATATACTTGATCTGTTTGAGTTAGAAGACCTAGTTTCTGTTATACTGGGCTAGGCCTGTTTAACTTAGAGGACCTAGTCCTCGTGTAACCCTATTATTTGTAATTTTCACATCTAAAAATTTTCCTGTGTGACTGAATCTCTATGTGTATGTGTTAAAATAACTTGGTTGTTTTTTTTAGTTGAAAAACCCAGTTTTCTCTTACAACGGGCTAGGCCCATTTAACTTAGAGGACCTAGTCCTCGTGTAATTCTTCTGCAGGGCTAGGCCCGTTTTAGTTAGAAGACCTAGTCCTCAGTTATTCTCTATTTCTCCTCTGGTTTTGCATCTGTGTCTGCAGTGTCTAAGGATAGCAAGGAGCATAAACCCTCTGGGTTCAAAAAATGCATGAAATTCTTCCAGAAAATGTCATTAACGGATGGCCACAGTAGCTGTGTCTACTGTTTGGGAGCCATCCATTTGCAGGAATCTTGCTTGTTCTGTCATGCTTTCCCTCCTGGAGTGTTGCAGGAGAGAAAGAACAAACTGATACTCAGGTGTCTTCTGAAGCCAACCTTTGAGGAAGCCTTATCTGATTCATCGGCTTCTTCTTCCAAGTCTTCAAAATCCAAATCTGACTCCAAATCTAAAGCTTCAAAAAGGCCTTCTCCGGCACTGGCTGGTATCTCGGAGCCACCTTCCAAATTAACAAAATATGTCTCCTTAACTCCTCAGTTTTCCGTTCCAAAGGAGAGCACCATGGTATCAGAGTCAGTCACAGGTGCTTCAGTGCCGACTTCTGAACCTTTGGAAATAGTTGACTCTACTGCTCGGAGCCGGTCTGTAGAATCCCTACCGGTCTCCTTGCTAATCAAGTCTCAAGTGCCTGCTAGGTTGAGATTTCCTACTTTATCTTCCAGATCTTCCGGGCGCCTTTTGGAAGAAGATATAGAGAGGGTAGTACTGAGACTCCTGAAGTCGTTTGCTCTGCCTAAATTTTTGTTGGCTCCGACACAGTCGGCTGTGGAGCCACTCGGGCCAGTTTTGCCCTCATCTGTGATTCCTCCTCTGAGCCATGTAGGCCTTTTGGAGCCAGAGTGCTTGCTACCAATGGAGGAACCCTCAGTTCCAGCTCCCCTTGCTGCTGCATTGTTGCCGAGTTCGGCTCCAACACACTCGGCTCCATCCGTTGTGTCCAGGGACTGAAGCACTTCTGTCGGTGCTGATGGGGAGGGTTTGAATCGATCTTCTTTGGTTCTGAGCCTTGCTCTCGGTGCTTCCTCCAGGTTTAGCTTGGACCCTGCATCTATCTTGGAGCCAGTGGCTCTGGCTCCAGAGCCATCCTTTGTCTCTTTGGAGTGGGGAGGGTCTTCGGAGCCAGAGAGGTCGGCTTTTGAGGTGATGAGGAGTGTGCTGTCTCAATCTACAGCCCTTGCCAGTGGTACAAGCACTCTTCCCCCCTGGGCTCCCACTCCGATCTCAGTACCTACTCTGTCCAGAGACAGCAGAGACCCGCAGCCTCAGGAGCCACCGGCTGGTGGTCTATCTACCGAGGCCTCCCCAGAAGGTCCCTTCGAGAAGCCTCCTCGGAAGAGTGTATGCAAGAGGAAGCATATTGACTCCCAGGATGAGTCTCTGACATCAGACACTGACCTCAAGTAGTCGGAGGGGTCCCCCAAGTCATCCTCTGATGATGTCTCCTTTGTGGTCATCCTAGAGATCCTTAAACAGAGGTGCGACTGGCCCACTGTCAACCCTTCTGATGAGGAGTCTGTGTACCTGAAGGATTTCGGGTCTCAACCCTCTGCCTTGTGGGTGTCTTCACCTTTCGATGAACTAATGGATTTGGTTAGTCGGAATGTGTGGGATACTCCCGATGCCATGGAGCCAGTTCCCAGAAGACCAAATAAGTTCCTGTCTGCCCCTCCTGGAAACGAGTTCTTGTCTAAGGGCATTCCCGCAGATGCCATGGTGGTGGCGGCGGCCATGAAGAAGGAGTTGGCGGAGACTTCTTCCTCTGTTCATCTGCCAAACAAGGAGTCTTGACAGATGGACAGATTTGGGAAGTGTGTATTTAGTTCAGTGGCATTTACACTCTGATCTCTGAACTATTTTACCCACTTCACGAGATTGCAGAGGGATCTCCTCAAGGAGTTAGGAGATTCCATATAGGGTGCTTGTCCTGAGGGAGTCCCTGATAGGATCTCTGCTCAGTTGTCCATCCTAAATTCAGTAGTTAACTCCTCCATGCGGGTTATCTCCCATGCGGCTGATGGAGCGAGCAGAGCAGCGGGTTCAGGAGTTGCCCTTATGTGCCACTCCTGGATGCGCTTGTGTAATTTTGTGGAGCCATTTAAGTCCACCTTCACCAACATCCCATTTGATGGTTCCTCCTTGTTTAGTCCCAAGGTGAAAGAAACACTCACTCGGTGTGAGCAGGAAGGAAAGGCTCTCTCTGCCGTGGGAGTCCGTTTTACCATTTCCTCTCAACCATACCCCAAAGGTCAAAGGGGAGGTAAAATGTGATTCAAAAAGTCCCAGAGGGTCTTTCCGGACACACAGAGTGAATCCTCCTTCAGAGGCAGAGGAGGAGGAAATGGTAGATGTCGCCCTAGAGGCAGGGGCAGTCCACAATACCAGCAAGGCCGTGATTCCTTTCGAGGGTGGCCTTATCAGCGGTCCTGATGTGGGGCATGACTGCGTTTCTCTGGGGTCAGTCAGGGGTCACATCTCTTTGTATTCAGAAGTCTGGCTAAATATCATCCAAGACAAGTGGGTACAAAGAGTTGTTACCAGAGGCTATATTATACCTTTTTCCCTTCCACCGTTTGTTCCCAAGAAGATCACAGATGTTCCACCGAATCACAGGGATCAGGCAACTGTGGAGATCAACAAGTTGCTCTTAAAAAGAGTCATCCAGCCCGTCCCAGCAGACCAGACAGGATTCGGAACTTACTACAGGTTCTTTTTAGTCCCAAAACAAACCAGAGACTGGAGGCCAATTTTGGACCTCAGCAGATTAAATGAATCTGTGAAGAAGGACAAGTTTCAGATGGTTACACTGCAGTCGATACTCCCATTGTTGGGGAAAGTCTATTGGATGTGCTCTCTGGATCTCCAGGATGCCTACTACCATATAAAAATGGGCAAGGCATCAGGGAGATATCTGCGCTTCTGGCTGGGAGCCAGTCATAATCAGTTTCGTGCTGTGCCCTTTGGTCTCACCACAGCCCCCAGTGTGTTCACCAAATGCATGGCAGTAGTGACAGCTCACCTGAGATGTCAGGGATTCCAGGTGTTTCCGTATTTGGACGACTGTCTCCTGACCGCCCCCATCAGGCATCTACTCATCCAAAACAGGGATGCTACCATTCAACTTTGTGCTCAACTAGGGATCTCCATAAACTGGGAAAAATCTGCATTACTGCCCTCGCAATCTGTGATTTTTATAGGCGCAAAGGTAGACACAGTGAATATGACAGTTCGTCTCCCCGCCAAAAGAGCACAAAACCTCATCTCACAAGTTTAGCGTCTTCTTCCGCTTCAGAAGGTCAAAGCAAAATGGATTCTACCAACTTCTCGGAACAATGGCCTCAACCATTCTGTTAATACCATTAGCCAGGTTGCACATGAGAATTCTCCAATGGCTCCTGTTTTCCCTGTGGTCATTCCAGTATCTACCACTGAGTCACCCTGTCCTGCTGACAGAATCATGCAAAAAGGACCTTCATTGATGAATAGCCCCCAACAACTTGTTCACAGGAGCTCCCTTTGTGCCTGCCCAACCCATTGCCACTGTGACCATGGATGTCTCCCTGGTCGGGTGGGAGGGTCATTATCTTGGCAGGACTGTCCATAGCACATGGCAAGAACATGAGGCTCATCTGCATATCAGTGTTCTGGAGATGAGGGAGGTACTTCTGGCATTGCAAGCACTTCAGGACCATCTTCCTCCAGGGACGATTGTGATACAATCAGACAACATGTCGGTTGTGTGGTATATCAACAAACAGGGCGGTACCAGATCTTACCCACTTTGTCGAGAAGCCATGCGAGTTTGGGAATGGGCAATTTCTTCCCAGTGCTTTCTGGTGGCAATGCACATTCTGGGGACAACCAACGTGATAGCTGACAAGCTAAGCCAGGCAATCTTACTGCCTCACTGGTGGTCTCTGAAACGGGAAGTAGTGGAACAGATTTTCCGGAAATGGGGACAGCCTTGCTGCGACCTTTTCACGAGCCCAGTCAATGCCAAGTACATCAGTTATTTTTCCCTAATTCCCCCTCCAGGGGAAACACCCAAAGATGCTCTGGTCCATGATTGGCCCACGGGACTTCTGTATGCTTTTCCTCAATTCCCTCTTATCCCCAAAGTGATTCAGAAAGCCAATCAGATGGGAAGCAAGTTGATCCTCATTGCTCCTTACTGGCCTCGTCAGGTCTGGTTCCCCTTCCTTGAACTTCTTCTCCTGGACGATCCTTGGATTCTGGACTCAGTTCCAGATCTATTGACCCACATGTCAGTTTCAATACACCCCACTCTCCACACCCTCAAATTGACAGCTTGGCCACTCCAGTTCCATCTCTAGTCAGGCTTCATGATATTTCGTCATCAGTGTCCCATATTCTCTTATCCTTGCATAAACCCACAACCAGAAGGCTGTATAAAAGTAAATGGAAAAAGTTTTATATTTGGGCACAGAAAATGAACGTGGATCCTTACACCTCTCCCATTCCCATGATTCTGGAATTCCTTTCAGAGCTCTTTCAGCAGGGATCTTCCACAGCCACCATCAAAGTACAATTGGTGGCAATCTCTCATTTTTATTTAGGGTCTCCAAATGTCAACCTTATGTCTCATAAGCTATGTAAGACTTTCTTGAGAGGAGCCACTTTACTGAGACTACCATTACAAGAACTTGCGGCTTCTTGGGACTTAAATTTTGTGTTGTCCAAACTGACATCCCCTCCCGTTTAACTGTCTCATTCATCTTCTTTAAAATTTTTGTCTTAGAAAACTGTGTTTTTAGCAGCTATTACGTCAGCCAGACATGCATCTGAGCTACAAGCCCTGTCTATTAAGCCACCTTATTTAATCTTTCATAAAGACAGGGTATCTTTACGTACCAGTCCTTCATTTGTTCCCAGAGTTTGTTGTAATGCCAACTTAAATCAGTCCATTGAGCTTCCAGTTTTCTTTCCCGATCACTGTAATGCAGCTGAATATCGTTTCCACCAGCTGGACGTTCATAGACAGCTACGTTTTTATTTGCAACGGATCAAAGAATTTCGGAAGTCAGACCAGTTATTCATTTAATTTTCCGACTCCAGATTGGGATTACCAGTTTCAAAGGTGACATTTTCTAATTGGTTTTCTAGTTGCATAGCCTTCATCTGCAGTTCAGAGGGCAGACCTTTACCCCACAGGATCAAGGCTCACTCCACCAGGTCTCTGTCTACCTCTGCAGCCTTTCAAGCCAGGGTACCACTTAATCATATCTGTGCAGCAGCTACGTGGGCTACCCCTCACACCCTTATTATTCATTATAAGTTGGATTTGGCTTCCAGGGGTAGACCATCCTTTGGCTCCACGGTGCTCAGGAGTATTTTCCAATGAGCCACCCAAGAATAAGGCGCTAGGAATGCTGTCCCATATGTAAAAATGAAGGTAAGATTGGACTACCTAACATAAAGACGTTATGTACCCACCATAAAGTTCCATGTTGTTAGTCCATCTCACCCTTCATTTTTACCAACCCGCCATCCTGCCCCCATCCTGGAAGATCTGGAGGTAATAATTTAATTCTCTTGGTTGATGACCCTTTAGTATTGGTTTGTTGGTTAGGGGTTTTCTTTTCTGTTTCTAGTGAGCAGCAAACAAGATCTGGGGATTGCACTGGTGCACCATGGGATACCTGCTTAGCCACGACCCAACCAGAAGTCTTTGAGCTTGAAAATCAGCCGAGTCAGAGCCAAGGATCAGCTCTGAACCCATATGTAAAAATGAAGGGTGAGATGGACTACCAACACGGAACGTTATGATGAGTACATAACTTCTTTTTTTTTATTATTGAGCCAGTTGGACACCCATCTGGTAATACAGGGGTTAATTCCCAACTAGGAAGAGTTTCTTTATAATACCTGAGTGGCAGATTGTGTCATATGCCTTGGCTAGGTCAAGATAGATGGTATGCAGTGTCTTTCCCTCTTTCAGGGCCTTGGTTACTTTCTCAGAGGCTGATTTTGTACACATGTTTAAGTGGTTATACAAGGCATTGGTGTACCTATCTGCATAGTAGTCAGTGTTATCTGTATTCGAGAGCGCTTTGAAATTTCTTTTACTTTCACTTAGTAGGAGTTAATTTGTCTTAGAAAAATTCTTGAGCCCTTTTGAGCTTGATGGGATATCTAGTCTTATATATACATAAAAAAACTGATTTATCATTCGATCTTACCAGGGAAGCCATCACACAAGGGGGGTGAATTACTCCCCCATGTTAGTGAGTACTACTTCCAGGACATTTGATCCTTGTGGCTGACTAAGAGTAATTCTCAAACAGTCTGGAAATATAGAGCTGATACATATATTTTTTGGCACTTTAACTGTTCAGTGTTCTGCACTGTCTTTATTTTTGCTTGACTGAATTATTTATATATTTGCTGACCGAATTTTGTTTTCTGATCTCTGCTGAAATGTTTCTCCTCCCATCCTTCCCACCCAATTGTTGTGATGTTCATTGTGCATACAGCTGCAGTCATCACACTTGGGTTATCCTGCCGTCAGGCGGGTCCTCGGTTGGCCGAATTCCAAAGTCTAGGTCTGGCGTCGGTTGTCATCACTTCTTCCCTGACGTCAGAGCGGCAGGGGTATAAAAGAGGCAGCAGACGCCATTTTCTTTAGTCTTTCTTGCCACGCGGTGCCCGAAGCAGAAGCAGTTCGCAAGTGCCGGTCGGCCAGCTCCTGAGATTTACGAACAGTATTTCAGCCGAAGTCTTCTTTAAAGCTAAGTACCCCGTTGCGGAAACTTTTCTTCCCTCAGACCGATGTCAGACAAAGTTAATAATTGCATTTCTTGTGGGAAGCAAATACCGCATAAGGATTTTCACTCTTACTGTATACCTTGCTTAGGGCCAGTCCACGATGTCTCGGCCTGCCATTTTTGTGCCAGGTTTAACAAGTGCACTATTAAGCGCCAGGCAGAATTCGCCCTTCATTATTTTGGCAAAAAAATTTATTATATCATGTCGTCGGATACACCGACGCCAGTTTTAGACAAAAGACGCAAGGATAAGGACCGACATCCAAGGCCTGCACTGACTACGGATACCACGCTTAGGCCGACTACTGGTTCTCCGGTTCTCAGCGAGGCGCCTACGCAGCCCCTGACTACCGATGAAACTATTTTACCGGTGACTTCAGTACCCGAGGTTGCAGGTTCCTCGGTCTCCATTCCCACTGCAGATACCGACGCCACTCTTGGCGGGGAAACTGAAAATTTAGCGAGGCCTGCCATTTATGAAGGCGTTTTCAGGCCTACCACCTTCTCTATTAAATCCTTCTCTATTAAATCCTTCACTAAATCTAAAGCAATGAAAACTAAAAAACAGGGTCCTCAGACCTCCTCTCAAGGCCCCATGCCTAAAAAACAGATGCTTAAAATGGCTGAGGATTTGATAACTCTCATCAGGGGTTTTCAACCCCCCTCAGACAAAAGACCCAGGTTGGAGGAAGACCACCCTTCCTCAGACCAGGCTTCTATGACCTCAGACCATTCTGAGGAACAGGATTACGCCTATTCCGCTTTTGAAGACTCTGATGCTGAGGAGTCTATTCCCTCGGTCTACCCCCCTGAGGACTACTCTTTTGGGGAACCTCTGCATACAATGAGAGAGCACTTCCACTGGGAAGGCCAAGATTACTCAGATTCCAAGAAAAGGCTCAGGGAATTTCTACTGCTTCCCCAGCATAGGCCCCTGGCTATCCCTCCTGTTTTAGATATTTTGGATGATGTGTACGCAGAAGCCAGTCTTAATCCAGGCTCTTTACCTCCAGCCCCTGTTAAACCAGACCGATATTACCGGGTTCCTGAGTCTCACCAGTTCCTTTACAAAAGCCATTCTGCTGACCCAGAAACAATTTCACAGGGTCCCAAGGGGATTAAGGCCTCTACTGCTAAAAACCCTTTACCTTCAGAGAGAGATTCCAGAGCATTAGAAAGGTGGGGGGAAAAAGGTGTATACATCAGCCACTTTAACCATAAGGGCATTAAACTTTCCATTTCATATGTTAAAGTACCAACAGTTCTTGCTATCTCAGTTGAAAAGCAAAATGGCACAAACAGAACAACCAGGTTTGAAAGAGTTGCAGGATTTGTTGCATGGAGCAGAGCAAGTGGGGAAACATACCTTGCAGTGTGGTTTTGATGCTTTAGAGGCCTCATGTAGAACAGCTGTCAACGGGGTCTGTTATACGTAGACATGCTTGGCTCAAAGAGCAAGCCTTACCAGATCATTTCAAAGCAAAGTTATAGATGCACCACTACAAAAAGATGTATTGTTCGGTGTCAAAGCTGAGGAGGTACTAAAGAAAACGGAAGAAAAAGCAAAATCCATGCAAACAGTTAAAGATTTCTTGCAGGTACAACCTCCACGCTTCAGCAGAAACTGGCCTTCAAAAAATTGGTCCTTTCCAGCCGCGGACAGACCCCAAAGGGGCAGATACAGACGCCCAAGGGGTAGAGGACAACCTCAAGGATCTTACAGAGCTAGACAGTGGCAAGCACCAGCCCCAAGAGGGGGAGAAGATAGACCACAGTCTTTTAGAAAACAGACACAATAACTTTCTCCTATGCCTGCCAAACAAAGCTATAATGGCAGCACCTTTGGGCGGAAAACTGGCCTTATTTTCAAAAAAACTGGCACATTGTTACAAAAGACAAATGGATTCTGGATATTATAGACAAAGGCTACAGGTTCCACTTTCACACCCTTCCAAAAATGAGAGGCATGCCAAACCTGCCACAAAATCAATGGGCAGAGGCACAAAGACAAATTTCCGCTCTCATGGATATGAAAGCAATTCAAGAGGTACCTGCAAAAGAACAAGGTCAAGGTTTTTATTCAAGACTATTTCTGGTACCAAGGAAGGACAAAGATCGGAGACCCATCTTAGACCTATCTATTCTAACCACATATCTAGAGGTACCAAAATTCAAGATGCTCACATTACAGCAGCTTCTTCCCATGCTGGGTCAGGAGTCTTGGCTGGTAACGTTGGACCTCAAGGAGGCATACCTGCATGTCCCTATCAGACAAGATTGCAGAAGATACCTCAGATTTCTTGCAGGTTCAACCCATTACCAATTCTCTGCATTGCCCTTTGGCTTATCTACTGTGCCCAGAGTGTTTACGAAATGCCTGGCATCAGTAATTGCCTTCTGCAGACAACAAGGAATACAAATCTACCCATATCTGGATGACTGCCTGATCCAAGTGGACAGCAAGGACATTCTGTTGCAGCATCTGGTGTTTGTAATCGAACTGTTAAACTACCTGGGCTACACAGTGAACAAAAATAAATCAAAACTAATACCTTCTCAACAGATAACTTTCCTGGGTGCCACCTTAAATACAACAACCCAGATGGCCTACCTCACGCCAGACAGACAAGGGCAATACTTCAACAAAATGGCAACTTTAACCAGACTAACAGCAAGGAAAGTCCTGCAGGCTCTGGGGTTCATGGCATCTTGCATCCTACTAATACCATGTGCAAAGCTGCATATGAGGAAACTACAATGGTACCTAAACAACTTATGGTCTCAACACAGCCACAGCTTGGAAACAATTATACCACTCATTCCATGCCTTCAAAAGGAATTTTTGTGGTGGGCTCAAGCATGCCAAAGAAACACAGGTCTCCCTTTCTGTTTACCACAACAAACTCCAATCATCACAACAGACGCCTCAGACTACGCCTGGGGAGCACACATGGCAGATCAGTGCATTCAGGGAAAATGGTCCCAAAAAGAGATGCACCTACACATCAACCAAAAGGAGATGCTAGCCGTGCAAAATGCTCTAGTGACCTTCAAAGACCTACTGCATCCAGGCCAGCTATTAATAAGGACAGACAACATCACAGTCATGTGGTACATAAACAAACGGGGGGGGACTCATTCATACTCCCTGGGCAGACAAGCTATGACCCTGTGGAACACAGCACTGGAATTACAAATTCAACTACAGGCACAATTTCTGCCAGGGAAGGAAAACACACTGGCAGACAACTTAAGTAGAAATATGACAGATCCACATGAATGGAAGCTGCATCCTCAAGTCTTCTCAAAGATAACTCGGACATGGGGGCAGCCAGACATAGATCTATTTGCTACCCACAGAAATTACCAGTTGGAGAAATTCTGCTCAAGGACCTATCATCCAAAGGCCTGGAAAGTGGACGCACTCTCTTTCAATTGGACAACATTGACAGTCTATGCCTTCCCGCCTCTACCTCTACTGACCAAGGTTCTATTAAAAACCAGAGCAGAGAGGCCACAAATGATTCTCATTGCTCCACTGGCCACGACAGCACTGGTATCCTCTGCTAAAGAGCCTGTCACACTCACCACCATGTATCCTACCTCAAGTTCCTCTTCTGTTGTCCCAGCACAACTACAAAACCCTTCACAGCCAGCTCAAAACATTAAATCTAGTTGCGTGGAGAATACCTTAAGCTCCCAACAGACTCTCCTCTCCAAGGAGGTGCAAGATGTCATCTTGGAGGCCAGGAGACCCTCTACTAGAAAAACCTACTCCGCCAAATGGAAACGTTTTTGTTCCTGGAATCGAGCAAAGGGCCAGAATCCTTGGGTAATAAATATACCTCAAATTTTGCAGTACCTAGCTGAGATGTTAAATAGTGGCCTTTCCTTCTCCTTCATCAAGATCCACGCTTCAGCCATTTCAGCACAATACAATACGGATCCTCCTTTATTCTCACACCCTCTATTAAGGCAGTTCCTCAAGAGGGGCAAAAAATATAAAACCCCCACGGAAACCACCAGTCCCAGCTTGGGACCTCAACTTTGTATTGGAAAAGTTGACCCTGCCTCCTTTGAGCCGGCTTCTTCAGCAGAGGTACAATACTTGTAGTGGAAAACAGACTTCCTTCTGGCTATTACCTCAGCACGCAGGGTTTCGGACCTACAGGCCCTCATGGCTGTGCAGCCATTCATCATTTTTCATCAGGACAGGGTTTTCTTACGAACCAACCCTACCTTCATGCCAAAGGTAGTATCCAGTGTAGCTTTGAATCAGACTATTCATTTACCTACCTTTTATCCAAATCCACAGAACAAAGGGGAGAGGCTTCTACATTCCTTGGACATTCACCGGCAACTTTGTTATTACTTGGACAGAACAAAGTCATTCAGGAAATCTGAGCAGCTCTTTGTGTCCTATGCTACAGGTGCTCAAGGAAAGGCTATTTCCAAACAGACTATTTCAAAATGGATAGCTCACTGCATACGCTTTTGGTATTCATTTCATGGAAAGTCAGTGCCTGTATACATCAGTTCACACTCCACCAGGGCTACAGCTACCTCTGCAGCTTTCCTCAGGGGGGTCCCTACCAAGGACATTTTAGAAGCAGCTACTTGGAGTTCAGTGCACACTTTCTCCAAGCACTACCACCTTCCACTATACTCAAAATCTAGAGTGGGCTTTGCCACAGCGGTTCTGCAGGGCATTCTAGCCCCTCCTAATTCCACTTAGTACCTGCCACCCTTACTTAGCTTTGGGATTCTACCCAAGTGTGATGACTGCAGCTGTATGCACGATGAACATAGTACAGTTTTGTACCTACCATAAATGTAGATGTTCGAGTGCTCATACAGCTGCAGTCCAGGTTACCCTCCCTCCATCCCCTCTTAGGACAGGGCTTATGACAAACACCTTTAACATACAACCTATTTCGGGTATTTCTTTATGGTGTTTTTGCTTGCAACTACTGTTTTAATTTATTTACTTATGTATGTTTGCATAACATCATGTTTTGCCTTCCTTTCTGGGGGCACCTGACATCTGGGGCAAGAAAAACTGAAGAAAATGGCGTTGGCTGCCTCTTTTATACCCCTGCCACTCTGACGTCAGGGAAGTAGCTACAACAACCGACGTCGGACCTAGACTTTGGAATTCGGCCGACCGAGGACCCTCCTGATGGCAGGATAACCCAAGTGTGATGACTGCAGCTGTATGAGCACTCAAACATCTACAAAAGCAAAAGTCTTAAAGTTGATGGCTTTTGCTGTTGCCCGCCCCTACTGTAAATATGATCTGAGACACTCCTCCCATTCCCATCTCATTAGCTCATTCTACCTACTACAGAGGTCATTTGGGAAGGCCAAACCCCTTAGTCCCTTAACCTTGAATTAGCTTCTGTTCCTGCTCTCTCCCTTTCCACTTTATAAAAAATAAAATGAAACAAACAACAAAAAAGACACTTTATTCAGCTGCTTACATTTTTCTTTATTTATGTTCCTTCCTACTACTCTGTTACTTCATCTTGCTTTTTCCTTCTACTTGCTGCTTGTTCTCTAAAGTGTTCAATTGTATCTTTTCTGTTGTATTTATTATTGCTTGTTTGTAGCTTGTCTAAATTTTGAAGTGTTATTCTGAGCTCTTAGTTTTGGTTTAAGCACTTGGGCTTTAGGCCCACCCCTTAGCTCTCCCTGGCCTTTCTCTCTCAGATTGTGGGAAATATGGATGGACAATTTCCTATAGTTACTCCTGCCAGTCTGGTTGATATAGACATCCTGAGATAGTGTAACAACTGCCTCATGTACCCAGACAACCATCTACTACTACCACCTAGGAACACTATTTGTGAGAGATGCAATTACATTTGGAACCTAGAGTCCATGCTCTCTCCCCCCCTCCAGTAGATCTGGCACTGAAAAGGTTGTCAACACAATCGCTACACCTCAAACACCACCCACACCTATACAACACACACCCACATGTCCGGAGGCTCTCCTTATAAACATACCCAGACAAAGGAGACCTCCGAGTCAAAAACACATGCAGTCTCCACAGCCCTCCACACCACATACCATGCATAGTCCACACATCTGTGTCTCACAGCCACTAAGGCTTCACCATAAACCCAACATGTTAGTCATAGGAGACTCCATTGTGAGACACACAGATGTGCCTCTCACCAAGCTGGATAAAGGAGCAAGTCATGGTTAGTTGTCTAGTAGGTGTCAGAATCCACCATATCACATATACGCTCAAGTCTCTCAACAACAGGTACTGTTATGATTCTGTCATATTCCATGTTGGTGTGAGTGACTTGAGACATACCTCTGTGGACTATATGAAGAGAGACATGACTGAGCTCATTGATTGTGTGTCCCAGGCAGGTATGTCCCTAGCCATCAGCAGCATTCTGCCATCACCCAGAATGATGCCTCAATACAAACAGAAAATGATTGACTTTAACAATTGGCTTAGTTTCTGGTGTCATTCAAGGGGATCCAGTACTTGACAGCCTGGAAAGATATGATCGACAGACAATGCTTTGCCAGAGATGGCCTGCATCTGTCTCACCTGGGCTTCAGGCTTCTGGCATAGGCTCTTGCCTCCCCCATAGTGCCTTTTTAGGAAAAGTCCTGAGGTCGATAAAAAACAACATAAAATTTTCAACAAAATGCAAATAAAAGGTCATGCTGCTAAATGCTAGGAGTCTAACAATGAAACTGCACTCATTGCAAGCATTCTTAACCCTGGAAAATGTTGACATCTGTGCAGTCACAGAAACCTGGTTCAAAGTTGTAGAGAGCACCCCAGCCTTACCTTGTTACTCATCCTATCATAGATTCAGACCCCAGACCATGGGCAGTAAAGCCAAAGGAGGTGGAGATTCAATATACATTAAAGACATACACACCTCCAGACTGGTCTAACAGTATGATGCAGAGGAGACCCTCCAGGTGCAGTTAACCATTGACAAGACCCCTATTCAAATGATTGCTAGCTACCGGCCCCCAAATCTGACTCGATGCCCAACCCACCTATTCGGAACTGTTCACATTGATCAGGATTCATCCCTCTACCCTGATCCTGGGTGACATTAACTTCCCAAACATAGATTGGAAGAACTACTCATGCCAGAACACAAATGCCCAGAGAGTCCTTGATTTTGTCAATGCAAATACATTGACCACCATGTTGCTTCTGTTGTATGGAAAGCCTTCTACATGGCCCACCTCATAAGTAAGGATATCTCATCCAGGGACAAGGAGGTCATAACATACATGTATTCTTCTTTTAAAAGGCTAATTATTGAGTACAGCCCCCCCCCTTTCTGCATGTACCTCGTAAAGCACATGCAGCAGCTGGAGAGACCAATGAGGCTCCTCACCAGGAGAATCCAGGGCGTCAAACATCTACCATACACAGATAGGCTGAAAGCCCTATCTCTGTACTCAGTTTCATATAGACTCCTCAGAGGTGACCTCTGTCTGGCATGCAAGGCGATCACGGACCTCACCTTGATGGGACTGCTGCATATCCCATCAAGCTCCACTCAAGTGACTCACACGAGTGGCCTCAGCCTGGTCTGTGACATCAATAGGGCTTGTTGACAGGACAGATTTGTGTCCCAGAGACTCCCCCATGTATGAAATAGACTCCCTCCCCACATCAAGCAGAGTAGCTCTTAACCCCTTTTTAAGTGCAACATGGATAACTGGATGGGAAACCGAAAATATGCCCATGGGATTCCAACCTTGCCCCTGCTGGACAGGGGCATCAGGTGCTGACTTGTCTAAACATGGGCTAAACTCTTGGTAAGGCTTGTAAGGGCCAATAGCCTATTAATCTCCTGTGATCCTCCTGTGAACCTATGAACCTATGAACCTATGAGTGTGCTGACTAACTGTTCCAGAACATTTGCATTGACAAAGTCCAAGAACCTCTGAGCCAACATGTTTGTCACCATGTACGTTTCCCAGTCGATTGGAGGACAATTAAAGTCACCAATGGGTAAGGTGTTGGGTTTTATGGCAAATGACTCTAGGTAGTCCAGACATGGTATGCTTTTCCTTTTCTGTGGCGGGGGACCTATTGCTAGCTGTGATTGGTAGGGTGGTTTACCTGTAGTTAATTGGACATGGAGTAGCACAAGAGTCACTGTTTGACCAGTCTCGAGCTGTACCTATCCTTAATGAGGATGGATATACCTCCTCCTTTGGTTCTTTCATGTTCAGTTTGTGGTTTGAGCATATAAAAGGCACTGAAGCCCTGCATGACTGCGGTGCTTGCCATACCTTTGAACCATGTCTCAGTGGCTGCACAGATGTCAGCATCTTCCAAAATGTTGAGTGCTTCCAGCGAGTGCAGTTTCTTGATTAGCTTCCTAGCATTAAGCAGCAGTATCTTGAATTTATCTAGAGAGGATTTTGTTATATTGGGAGGTTGGTTATTTTGATACTGCTTAAAAAAAACGTGCACTAGGGATGGCTAATGCTTTTGCCAGTATCCAAAAGCCTAGAGGAGACAGGTGCAGGCAGTCTGTAGCAAAGCAGTGTGGCCTTTTGACCATGTCTTCCCAAGCTGACAGAAACTGGATCCCCTTGGACTGACATCAGAAGCTACGCCAGTTGCTAAAATCAATGATTTCTTTGTTTTGTATTGTGGCACCATCCTTGGAAAAGGTTGAATGATGCTTAAGGCTAGGCTTATACCTGTCCATTACACATAATCTGAGAGCTCAGTCATATTTCTCCTCATATAGCCCAGTGAGGTATGTCTGAAGACATTCATCCCCACATGGCCTATGATGGAGTCATATCAGTATTTGTGGTTGAGTGACTTGATGGATCCTGGCAGTTGACACACAGCTAACTGTAACCTGTCCTTATCCAGCCTGGTGGGGGGAATGTCCGTGTGTCTTACAGTGGAGTCACCTGTGACCAATGCATTATATTTTTGGTGTTACGCCTTATGGGCATATTAGTTGAGATACTGGGGTGTGTGTGTTGTGTTGTGTTGTGGTTGTGTTTTATGCATTATGTGTGTAAGTGGTATTTACCTCAAAAGCGCTTACCTTTTTGTTATTTTTATTTGTATTAAAGTGTTTTTATCTCCAGTCGAAGTGTCTTTTTTTCTATTTATACAGTTACTACATTGTCTCAGGATGCCATGTCTATCAGGCTGGCCAGAGAGATGATGGGAAACTCCCCATCCATGATAGCAGGCTCTTATTGTATGTTTTATTTGGGAAGGGAATGGATTAATTTGATAGGACTGTGCTGTGCTGACACCTTCTTAATATAG
Organism: Protopterus annectens; assembly: GCF_019279795.1. Lineage (NCBI taxonomy): Eukaryota > Metazoa > Chordata > Ceratodontiformes > Protopteridae > Protopterus > Protopterus annectens. The sequence goes on from NC_056732.1 coordinate 1,729,037,851, forward strand.
AATAGCTGATCTGGAGCCCAAATGTAACAAGACCACACAAAGTACCTCTAATGGACCTACAACTAACAAATACAATGTAATACAGTGCAATTAACTACTTAAAGCTGCAACAGACTATATAGTCTTTTGTTTTTAAACTGCTAAAATACAGTCACAGTATATAAGAGAAGTGCAAAAAGTTACAGAGCCCTTTTGTGTGCTTCCCAGCTCAGATAGACCAGGTAAACACCTACTGCCACTAGATGAATAATCACAGTCCTCCTAATGTAATAGCACAGTAAAGGAGTGTCTGCAGTGAAATGGTACCACAAATAAACTTAAAAGTAATGAAATCCTACTGCAAACAATTTAAAGATATGGATACAGAAGTATATTTTAAACAGCTTATAAAAGTGAGATTATTCAGTGAAGGTCTTTGCTTTGTATAAATGAGCAAATAGCCACTCAACTGTAAATTTATAAAGGCACTAAAACAAGGTAAGGTGATTAGTAAGCCCTCCAGCCAAGAAAACTACATGCAGAAATCTCAAGTGTTTCCTCAACCTAAACTAACAAGGTTACTTTATAGTACACTAGATGGGAAATCCACTAACTGCTTATGAAACAACAAGTTTTTGCTGGAGTGTGTAAAATACACTACTTTATCCAACAGCTAGCTAGGTAATGAATTTTGTCTCCTCGTGGCAGGATATCAAGCTGCTGTGGAGCTCAGACTGAAAAAAACTTAATACCCACCATTATTTTATACTTGCTAAGTAGCGCTTTTGTTGTTTCGCAAGTGTAAAATAAAAAAAAGAAAAACAATTACAGTAAAAAAGTGCATCCGTGTGTGTGTGTGTGTTAGTGTGTGTGCATCTATGCTTGTGCTTTTGAGTGTGTGTGTGTGTGTGTGTGTGTGTGTGTGTGTGTGTGTGTGTGTGTGTGAGAGAGATAGAGACCATGAAGAGTGAGAACAGTCCCTGGCAGCAACAACATTTAAGAGGTTCGTGTACCTCTCCTCCTCTTAACTGAACATATCCAGACAAAGCCTAAAATACAAGGGGAAACAAATGCTCAAAATGAGAACACATTTTAAAGATTTCGTATATAAACTTAGAAAGTTACTTGAATAAAAGTATTTGTTTTAGCGTGCATTTTCTGAAGCGGTGTGTGTGTGTGGGTGTGTCTGTGTGTGTGTGTGTGGGTGTGTGTGTGTGTGTGTGTGTGTGTGTGTGTGTCTGTGTGATAGACAGAGTGAATGAGTGAGTGAGACCGACCACTGGCAGCAGCAGCAGTAACGAGGTTTGCATACCTCTGGACTTTCCAGATGAAGAAATCTGGGTAGAACCTAAAATAAAGGGGGAACAAAGGCTCAAAAATTAGATTAGATTTTAATTATTAAGCCGTGGTGTTGCAGGGATAACGTTGTTGCCTCAGCAAGAGGTTCTCCCGTTCGATTCTCGGCTGGAGCGCCTTCTTTGTGGAGTCTGCATGTCCTCCCCGTGGTTGGGTGGCATTCGAAAGACATGCATGAATGGACGTGCCTTCGTTGAAGGTTGGGCATCGGGCTGGCACCTTGGCACTGCAAAAAATCTACTGCCAGTCATTAGCGGATCAGAGTTCTGCTGTGGTGACCCCTAACCGGGAAAAGCCGAAAGAAGAACAACTCTTGTAAAATTACAAACTTGCTTAAATAAATGGATTTGTGTTAGTATGAATTTTCTGAAGGAATAAAAGTCTAAAACTGAAATGGTTGTCATTATTTAGTAACGTCTGTCTCCAAAGACTAGCAACAAACTAAATGATTTAGGATTAAGGCATCATAAAATAAAGTAAATATCTTTAATTTTTTTTAAGGTGCTATATTTTGGATCTAAAATGCTTCCTCCAGCATCATTGACATATACTAATGTGAGTTTGAAATATTAGGCGAAAGAACTTTTTTGCATTAAAAAATATACAAAACAAAATACTAATAAAAAATAAGTAAAATATAATAATTTTACCGATAGCCCATTCTCTAAGTGCAATAATGCCCTCATGGGTGTGTTTTACTGTGTAAATAATGCCCTTGCAGGGGTGTAGTCCTGACACCACTGTGTGGGCATTATTTACACTGTAACTCACGGTTTACCTTTAAAACCTCGAATCACACTTGTGCGAGTGGTCATATCCTCGCATCGTAAAAACAAAACTGGAAAAAGCGACAGTTTCTAATGTTCGAAAAGCAGCAAATCGAACAGCTGATTCGCTGTTTTTCGAACATGAATGTCGACAAAAGTATATGCCGTGTAATGCAGGGGGGCAGGCCCCCCTGCACCCCCCATGTGGGGGACTGCACCCCCACACCCCCCTTCTTTAATATTCTAATTCCGAGATCGCACTACAGCGGAGAATGGAACCATTTCCAACTCCTCACTATAGTGTGCTCTGCCCCTAAATGTCGAATGTGCATTGAGCGACTCTCACTGTGCAATCGCTCATTGCACATTCGAACCTTCTTCCGTTTCAAGTTTTCAGAACTTGAAAACTGTCTTAACATTTGACGGTCGCTCGTGTGCAATACGCACATGTAAAGGTAAACCGTAACACGCACCCTGTTGGGCATTATTGCTTTCTTATTACAGGTTCTTTTTGCTGACCTCTTCCTTTTCTCTAGCTTGTATATCGCTTACTGTTGTAACACATCCTGACATCATTACTTATGTAAGTAGAGATGGAAAAAGGAAAGGATGTAGGGAATTGTAAGGACAGGTGAAATATAGTTTTAATTTAACAGAAATTAGGTTTGCTATTACAGCTGTGATCAAACTGCTTTGTTAGTTGCTTTGTACTGGCTATAAAGTGATTGCTCTCAGTTAGGTCACATGTATCCTTCATTCTTAATTCGTCTAACTCTATACTAGTAATTTATTGACGTCTTCACATGCCCATAGCTTTTGATAAGGTCAGGAATGTTTCTCTAACATCTTGCCCTTTATCAGATCACATTTTATATCCAAACTTATTTTGTCTTATCAGTGAATCCAGTAACTCGACAAATGCACAGTCTTGGGAACATTATTGTAGTTTTGGGAAGGAAACACTAATAAATAGTAAGTAATTATTTCTACATTTACAGTCCTTAACAGCAGTTCTATGCTACAGTCTTTGCAATTCCAAATGGTTCTAAATGGCTTGTTTGTTGTAATAGTTAATAAACTGTCACTTGCCATTTTTGTGTGAATTATGGAGACACAACTCTACCTTACAGGTCCAGGTTCTGGAGTTTATTTCTAAGTTCTGATCTCTGTCAATATGGAACTTGCATGTTTTCAACTTGTCTGCATTAGTTTTTTCCATACATATTTTGACCATCTAATGCTGTAATTCTTATAATGAGATAGAAAAATAAGCCTGAAACATTTCATAACACAGCTGTTGGGAGGGGGGATTTGAACCCATAAGTATTTTCCCTATGTAAGCACAGATTTATTATCCTGACCCACTTATCCAAATCTACGACAGAATGCATGAGTAGGTATGGTAACAACATCGGTCACACTGGTACCTTTGAGATCTGTCAGTTATAACAGAAGTAGCACTGGAGTATGAACGATAAATCCCCGACACTGTTAATATTCAAGGCAAGACAGTCTGAAGCAAATATACTTACCCCAACACTCTCTTAGGTACTCCACTCTTCTCTGCATCTGCGTGTTCTTTTCCACATCTTCAGGAGCAATGGATATTAAAATAACTTACTTAAAGAGCACTGTGTAATATTTGTGGATGGCTTTCAGTGCTCGTTTAATGGTGTAACTAACATAAGTTCTACTTACAGTACATAGGAAGATTAAGTTAAACAACAGGCACCATCTATCAGGAAAGGAGTCCTGGATTGTGGAACTCATGTCACTGTAATGGTAATGATACTGTTTCCCCATGTGAAGGATACTAGTTGCATGGGTGACAGCCTGGGCCAAACTACTCCAGCTTCCATCTTATATTGAAACCCTTTACAGCACTCCTGCAGGAGACATGGGCTATAATCCTGATAGATGAGATGTGGACAGCACAGTGGTGTAACAGTTTGCATCGTCACCTCACAGCAAGATGTTCTCCTGTTCGATTCTCAGCTGGGGTACCATCTTTGTGGAGTCTGCATGTCCTCCCTGCATTTGTGTTGATTTCTTTCACATGCTCTAGTTTCCTCCCACATTACAAACACATGCATCTGAAGCATTTCTCTCTGGGCATCTGCTGAAAATTAGCTAATTTCAAGTTGGACTTTCCCGGTAAACAAATGTTAAATAAATAAATGTAGAAACATTTTTTGTGTCTTTGTCATACCACATCAGTGCTGTAAAAGAAGAATCCTACTGTAACCATGATGTCTCTACTAGGGTTATTATGGATCACAAATTATTATGGGTGCTGTAAAAAAAAGCATCTCACTGTAACCATGATGTCTCTACTGGGGTTATTATGGATCACAAATTATTATGGGTGTTGTAAAAGAAGCATCTCACTGTAACCATGGTATCTCTACTGGGGTTATTATGGATCACAAATTATTATGGGTGTTGTAAAAAAAGCATCTTACTGTAACCATAATGTCTCTACTGGGGTTATTATGGATTACAAATTATTATGGGTGTTGTAAAAGAAGCATCTCACTGTAACCATAATGTCTCTACTGGTGTTATTATGTATCACAAATTATTATGGGTGTTGTAAAAGCATCCTACTGTAACCATAATGTCTCTACTGGGGTTATTATGGATCACAAATTATTATGGGTGCTGTAAAATAAGCATCTCACTGTAACCATAATGTCTCTACTGGGGTTATTATGGATCACAAATTATTGTGGGTGTTGTAAAAGAAGCATCTTACTGTAACCATAATGTCTCTACTGGGGTTGTTATGGATCACAAATTATTATGGGCATACCGCCCAACCGCAGCGAATTACTCTGTTTTTACCGAGTTTTGGGGTTCGAATGAAGGGGTGCCACGATTCCCGAGTGGCACCCCTTCATTTCCAATTTTTTCTTGGTTTTTTTTAATTTTCTCGCCGACGGAGCTGATGTCATCACGTGAGCGAAGACGTCAGCTCCGTCAGGGCTACCAGCCTGTCGGAATTGAGCTCCTTGGAGCTCACGTTAGAACTTTCTAATCAAATGCGAGTAGGAACGGCAGAAATAACGGCAGCAGCACTTAATGAATTATGGCAGACCTGCAAGCAAGCAACTCAATCCAAAACGCTTAATGGAGGATTAGGAGCTGTAGTTTTAGCGGTTTTCCAGCTGAGCTTGGACTGTTCAGATGTTTTGAAACCATGACTTGCTCTGGGAGAAACAGGGTGAGTATGCGTTTGGCTAGAAATGTTTTCCGGTTACTTGTGTTTCAAAATCAATTTACATTACTTTTGGGGTGGTACATTTTACTGTTGCCTTTCTTTATTTCTGTTTGGTTACGATTTGTCCTTGTATAAATGCACTGCACTGTACTTTTATGTTGATGTAATTGTGTGATCACATATAAATTTGGAAGCTTTGAAATAACTTATATCATATTTAGCTTCCACATGAGTGACTGTTAATGATTTGTTTTGCCGCAGCAGATTAACACGCGAAACTAGCCCACACGTGTTGTTAGTGCCTACAAATGGGAAGATTTACAGGCATGCATGATTAATGTGGCGAATACTTTTCAAGCCGTTTTCTTGAGAAGTTTGACACTTAGTAGTTTTTAACTTTCATGCACGTGTGGTTTGCCGTGCCTTAAGTAGCTGTTAGAAGAAATTCACATGGTTTAATGTACGGCACAGACCCCTGCTCTCTCTTCCTTGCTTGCAAACTGCATGTTTTGCAGTTCTTTACAAATACCTGTAAAATTAACTTCGTAAGTAACACTGATAATGGTCTAGCAATCAATGCCACTAATTGTATACTCGTTCGCGTTGCGCCACGTTGTTTCTTATTCTGATCAGTTATGATTACTGGGCTTTAACAATACCCTTTTTAGTAGAGGGAGTGAGCATTGCTGAGTTTATTTCTAAAAACCTACATGATCCATAAACCCTTTGTGAATGCATTTCTTTTTGTAATCCGTTTTAGTAAGTGTAATCACTGGGTGTATATAATGACAAAGCAACATAAGGAGGTTCAGGCATTCATTCCTCTGTTATAGTACATTACTGATTTTGATAAATGCTTACTTGAAGTGTATGTTTAAACATCACATTGCCTCTGAAGGCAGGTCAGTTTTCCAATGGTCTTTCTTCTCTTGACTTGTTTATTGGTTTAGTAAAGTTTCTGTTTGAACTTTCATCCCTTCTTCCTCATTGTTTTATTTTCCTCATCTTGGATCTCGTCACTGAGAGGTAACTGGCTCTCTGATTTGCTTTGCAGTGTAATCACTAGGGTTGACTTGTGCTCATCTGTTGGGGACTCATTGACACGAATAGAGGAGTAATTCATTGACAGGGTTCCCTCGAGAGGACATAACCTGTTAAAAAGTTGAGTGAGATTGCAGGTGTGTTCTTATTTTAAATAAATATATAATCTAAAATTGCATACCCTGAGAATGGTGAACACCACATCTCTTAATGGCTTTGTGGTCTTGCCAATTAGTGGTGGTTATTACCTCCTCCAAGTCTAACAAGTGTGCTGCTGTATTATACAAGGAATATAATTTAATAAAGTCGGGAAGGTGTATCAAAGAACCCATGTATGTTTCTTGTTCTGTGTGCAAGGGGCCTATGATTTCAAAACAGCCCAAAGGTAATCTTTATCCACCACTAGCCAGATGCATTTTCCTTGGATGGGGTGTGGGTTTCGATGAATGTGAGTTTCAAGGGCAGAGACGTTTTAATGCTATGTTTATTTTCATTGTGAGACAGTATCTATTAGTGTTTGTGCATTGTGCTATAACATGTAAAAATAAAATCCAAATAATCAATGTAGAAGTAAAGCAGTATGCACATTAGTGTTTATGGTGAACGGGGCGAAATAGCCAGGTAATGGGACATTGGAATGGCTGCAGGGGAACTCTAGTGCTATAATTTGGTTGTCTGTTCAGTTTGTGTTTGAAAGTTGGTATCCCATAATTCCATTGGAGTGGGCAGGGTTACATATTTATGTATGCTAATTTTATGTTAATCAGCGTACCGATTTGTACCCATTTCTCATGGGCCTTGTCCAGATTTTTGATGTTTCCAGGTTGAGAGGTATGATTATGGGTGTTGTTAAAGAAGCATCCTACTGTAACCATGATGTCTCTACTGGGGTTATTATGGATCACAAATTATTATGGGTGCTGTAAAAGAAGCATCTTACTGTAACCATGATGACTCTACTGGGGTTATTATGGAACACAAATTATTATGGGTGTTGTAAAATGAAGCATCCTACTGTAACCATGATGTCTCTACTGGGGTTATTATGGATCACAAATTATTATGGGTGTTGTAAAGGAAGCATCCTACTGTAACCATAACGTCTCTACTGGGGTTATTACGGATCACAAATTATTATGGGTGTTGTAAAAGAAGCATCCTACTGTAACCATGATGTCTCTACTGGGGTTAGTATGGATCACAAATTATTATGGGTGTTGTAAAAGAAGGATCTCACTGTAACCATAACGTCTCTACTGGGGTTATTATGGGTCACAAGTTATTATGGGTGTTGGAAAAGAAGCATCCTACTGTAACCATAATGTCTCACATCAAAGAATCTCATGGACAAAATGGCAGAGAATTAGTGGTCAAATTAGGTCTCTCTGTCATGTAACAACTGATATCAAATCAACTTCATTTGCATGAAAGATGACAAAACTGGGGTTATTATGGATCACAAATTATTATGGGTGTTGTAAAAGAAGCATCCTACTGTAACCATGATGTCTCTACTGGGGTTATTATGGATCACAAATTATTGTGGGTGTTGTAAAAGAAGCATCCTACTGTAACCCTAACGTCTCTACTGGGGTTATTATGGATCACAAATTATTATGGTTCAAATGCCACTTTAAGGTGTGAAACATAACAGTCCTATATTTTTGTGCTTGCTGGATGTTCATCGTGTTTCACTGTTGCAGTCATTACAATTGGGTTATCCTGCTGGCAGGCTACCCGCAGTCGGCCTGAATTCCAAAGTCTAGGTCCGGCATCGGTTGCTTTCATCTCCTCCCTGACGTCAGTGCGCCTGGGGTATAAAAAGATGAGATGCAGCCGACGTCATTTTCCCCAGTCTTTCTTGCCGCGTGGTGCCCAAAGCAAAAGCAGTTCACAAGTGCCGGTCGGTCGACTCCTAAGATTTTTGAATTTCGAATTTTCATTTAAAGCTAAGTACCCCGTTGGGGAAACTTTTTTCTTGCTCCAGACCGATGTCAGAAAACGTTAATAATTGTATTTCTTGTGGGAAGCAAATTTTCATTCTTACTGTATTCCTTGCCTAGGCCCTGACCACGCCGTTGCTAGTTGTCGGTTTTGTGCTAGATTTAACCAACGCACTATTAAGTGTTGATATGATTTTGCATTTCATTACTTTAGCAGACGATTTAATTATATATTGCCGTCGGAACAGCCGACTACCGGAGTTTACAAAAAACTCAAAGAAAAGGACAGGCATCCGAGGTCCAAAACCAACGACGAGGCTTCTTCGAGGCCAGTCGCCGGTTCTCAGTGAGGCACTTTCGCAGCCCCTGACAACCACTACTTTAGAGATGCAGGCCGATACCGACTCCCACGCAGAGTCAACCAGGTCTACAGAAACTCGAGGTATTGGACCTTCATAAACCATTCCCTCAGATGGGTCCGGAGTCGCTGAGCAGACATTGGCTTCTGAGGGCGTTTTCAGGCCTACACAATTATATGTTAAAAAGACTAGGCAAGAGTTAGAATATGAATTTTCAGATCAGGTTTCCATTTCATCTGATTCCTCTTCTGATCAGCAATACTCTCTTCCTCCTTATGAGGATTCTGATGCTGAAGAATCTATCCCCTCAGCTTCTCCACCTGGGGATTATTCTTTTGGCGAAACACTGCATACCATGAGGGATCATTTCCACTGGGAGAGCCAAGATTATTCAGAATCTAAGAAAAGGCTCAGAGACTTCCTTTTACTGCCTCAGCACAGGCCCTTTACTATTCCACCTGTGCTAGACATTGTAGATGATGTATTTTCACAGTCCAGTCTGACTCCTGACTACTTACCTCCAGCTCCTGTTAAGCCAGACAGATACTACAGGGTTCCATACTACCACAAATTTCTTTTTAAAAACCCTCCTGCTGGCTGCTGACCCAGAAACTATCTCTCAGGGTCCCAAGGGGGTCAAGGCTTCCACTGCAAAAAACCTTACCCCCTTTGACAGATATTCCACGGCACTGGACAGATGGGGAAAAAGATTTACACTTCTGCTACCTTGGCTATAAGGGCTTTAAATTGTCAGTTTCATACGCTTAAATATCAGCAATACATAATGTCACTGCTTAAACAGAAAATGTTGACAAATTCTGAATGTGCAGAGAATAAACATACCAATCCTCGAAAATTACCTTAGCTGGATATCTGCCACATATCCCCAAGAAACCATCATACTAGGTGACCTGAACATAGACTGGAATAGCATTACTGCTGATAATCCTTCTTCTCATATCAACCTCCATGGTTTTTATCCAAACCATTACTTCAACTACTAGGTTCAACAAACATAGTAATAGAGAAAGCATTTTAGACTGGATTCTTATTATTAAAGTCAAAGATAGTTACAAAGTAGGAACTTTGCCAGATGATGTTAGCGATCACTCCTTAACATTCATAACAAGGGAAAAGGCTGATTGTGTAAACCCCTGCATTATAAGAAACATACGCACCATCAAACACTTCAATTCAGAACTGTTTCAGTCTGAACTTAGTGCATGTAATTGGAACCCTTAAAACACTCCTCTTGAAAATGCAGTAATATACTTTAACTCTACTTTTTTATCCATTCTTGACTTACATGCTCCTGAACGTAGCATTAGAATTAAATCTAATGCTGCCCCCTGGCTCTCCCATGAAACCAAAAAACTTATTCTCACTAGAAATAAAGTCTGGGCCGCATGGAGATCACACAGAAATAACCCTGATCTTCTACACTTCCGCCAGCTTAGAAATCTAACCAAAAAGGCAATAATAGCTGATAAAAAGAAATTCTACTTCAATCTACAGCAAACTCACCTTAATTCAAAACTTTTCTGGTCTTCAGTCAATAGACTCCTCTCCCCAGGAAGTTCTAAAACACCTTCCCCACTTAATGCTGATCCTGATACCCCTCAACAAACTGCAGATGCTTTCAACTCTTTCTTCACTGAAACTATACAAGCTCTTGCTAATCAATTGAACGCTAATAACCCACACCCAACATGTAACCCTACAAACTCTTCCTTTAAATTCTCTCTACATCCTATCTCTACATCATACATACACAGACTCCTTCTCAAACTAAAACCTTCTACCCCCTCTGCTGACAAGTTACCTTCACTCTTTCTACAAAAAGCTGCCAAGGCTATCGCATATCCTATTTCTATTCTCATAAATAGGACAATCAAAGAAGGTATCATCCCTGATATATGGAAGGTCTCTCACATTATCCCACTCCATAAAGGTGGTAACTCCATTGACTACTCTAACTATAGACCTATTGCTCTCCTCTCTCCACTGGCCAAAATAATGGAGAAATGTATACACCATCAGCTTGTACAACACCTCTCTCTCCACAACATCATAGCTAACTGTCAACATGGCTTCAGACCATATCATAGTACTACTACTGCCCTCCTTTCCTTTGTAGACACTATTAACCTGAACCGTAACAACAACCTACTCTCTTCTGCCATCTTCATTGACCTCTCCAAAGCATTCGATATGGTTAACCACTCTTTTTTAATCAATACTCTTGAATCCCTATCTTTTGATATCCCTGCCATTAGATGGTTTACTTCTTATCTCACTAACAGAAAACAAGCTGTTCTCTGGAATAACCACATCTCTTCTCTTTTGCCTGTTTCTATCGGAGTTCCTCAAGGCTCTATTCTTGGCCCACTTCTCTTTTCCCTCTTCATTAATGATCTCCAAAATATAATCCCCCAAGCTACTTGCATTCAATATGCTGATGATTCTACACTCATCTGCTCTGCATCTTCCACCTCAGAACTTAGATCTCATACTCAAAAAGTCTTTAATACCGTCGAAACATGGTTCTCTAGTCGATTCCTCTTACTAAATGCTAAAAACTAAACTCCTCCTCTTCACCCCCACTTCCAGAACCCCCCCTTTAAACTTCACCATCTCCTCTAACAATGCCACTATCATCTCTCCCGACTCTACCACTAAACTGTTAGGTATTACAATTGATAATAATCTCTCTTTCAACCAACACATTAACAACTCCATAAAACTTGTCAATAGGAAAATAGGATCTTTATATCGTAGACCATTTCTAACACCTTCCTCTAGAACTAGGATTGCTCACTCCCATCTTCTTTCCACTCTTCTCTATGCTTCTCCCATTTTACCAACCTCAAGAAAAACAACCTTACCAAATTGGCTACCTGCTACAATAACATTGCTCGCTACAGGGAACCCCTACAGAACACATCACTGTCTCAACCTGAAACCACTAGGCTGGCCAGAATTTCAAAACTATCTTGCAATCCAACAACTCACTATTGCCCATAAAATTCTGTACCAACCTATGAACACCCCTATACTCTCTCAACTCATAATCCCCTATAATAATCTTAACTCTCTCCGCTCCTCTAGTAAACTATTGGCTAGTTCTATAAAATCAAATAACACTGCTGGTGACTCCCTTTTCACCAATTCAGTAGGTACAAAATGGAATTTACTTCCTAGCAACGTAACAAAGATTACATCATTACCTCTTTTCAAACAAAACATTAAACTGCACTTCCAAAATCACTGGCTGTGCACCTGTAGTAAACCTGATTAACTTTCCACTACTTATACTCTACTTCATTACTATCTCCTACTTCTTACTTACTCCATCATCCACTTAGCTTTCCTCTTCTTCTGCCACTTGTCTTCCTAATTACTTCTTTGCTTACTGACTGTCTTACTTGCTCTCTTTGCTTGCTGACTGTCTTACTTGCTCTCCTTTCCATAACTAACCACTTCTAATTTCCCTTATTCTTAGCTCTCTTTTCTCTTACTTCCTACCTTTGTCATTATCTTACAAAGTATTTTCAACTTTATATGATGTCTTTGGACTTTAACTGTGTGTGGTAGTAATTATTTCATTTAATATCTTTATCATACTTTCTATTTTATATTTGTATAAGTATTTTTTTTTTGGACTGTAACTGTGTGAGTCAGTAATTAACTCACTTAGTAATAATGAGTAACTGTAGAGTTGTTAGTTTTTGTCTCTTCAAACTTTCTTTAAAACACAAGTATGTTTTCCTTTATTGTATTCTCTGTGGAGCTTTTCTCCCCGGGCCTCTACTGAAAATGGAAATATCTCCAGCTAGACTAGCCCGGTCAACAAATGTAAAATAAAAATAAAATAAAATAAAGAAATGCAGGATTTATTGCATGCAGCTGAACAAGTTGGAAAGCATACTTTGCAATGTGGTTTTGATTCTTTGGAGGCCTCCTGCAGAGCCACTGTTACGGGTTCTGTCATTAGGAGGCATGCACAGAATCTGCCTGATCATGTTAAAGCAAAATTATTAGATGCTCCATTACAGCATGATACCTTGTTTGGTGTTAAAGCAGAAGAGGTGTTGAAGAAAATGGAGGACAAAGCCAAATCTATGCAGACAGTCAAGGATTTCTTACAGGTACAGCCTCCAAGATTTAGCAGACACTGGCCTACAAAGAATTGGTCCTTTTCAGTTTCAGACAGGCCACAAAGAGGCAGATACAGACGCCCTAGAGGCAGATCCCAGCCCCAAGGCTCATACAGGTCTAAACAATGGGGTGCTTCTACCCCCAAAAGCGGAGAAGACAAGTCACAGTCATACAGAAAGCAGTCCCAATGACTTCCCCCTGCCATCGCCAAGCACTTATCTACTGGCAGCTCCTTTAGGGGGGAAAACTAACACTTTTTTCTCAAAACTGGCACCAAATCACCCAGGACAAATGGGTCTTGAACATAGTGTCACAAGGTTACAGGTCCCACTTTCACACCCTGCCAAGGTCCAACGGTAAGCCAGACCTGCCAAAAAATCAATGGGCAGAGGCAGAAAAGCAAGTTTCATCCCTCATGGACATGAGGGCCATTCAGCAAGTACCACAGCAAAAGCAGGGACAAGGATTTTACTCAAGACTTTTCTTGGTGCCCAGAAAGGACCTATCTATTCTAAACACATACCTGGATATTCCAAAATTCAAAATGTTGACTCTGCAGCAGCTTCTGCCCATGCTGGGCAAGAAGGCTTGGCTTGTAACATTAGACCTAAAAGAGGCATACCTGCATGTCCCAATCAGACAATCATGCAGAAGATACCTCAGATTCATAGCTGGTTCAATGCACTACCAATTCTCTGCACTGCCCTTTGGCTTATCTACTGCACCCAGGGTCTACACAAAATGCCTGGCACCAGTAATTGCATTTTGCAGACAAAGAGGAATACAAATATATCCTTACTTGGACGACTGCCTTATTCAAGCAGAGAACAAGGACATACTACTACAGCCCCTGGCGTTTGTAAAAAGATTATTAACATGCCTAGGGTACACAGTAAACGAGAAGAAATCCAAACTTGTACCCTCTCGAGATAATATTCCTGGGTGCAAACTTAAATACAACTGCCCAGATGGCTTATCTCACGCCAGACAAACAAAGGTAACTGACTACTTATTTCAAAAGGTTGGCAACAAGCACCCAGTTAACTGCAAGAAAAATTCTGCAGGCTTTGGGCTTCATAGCATCCTGCATTCTGCTAATTCCCTATGCAAGACTGCATATGAGGAAACTACAATGGTATCTAAAAAGTGTTTGGACTCAACATTACCACAGCCTGGAAACAATAATTACACTCATTCCCTGCCTACAACAGGAATTTCGATGGTGGGCAAAGGCCTGTCACCACAACAAGGGGCAGCCATTCACCATGCCCCCAGCCAGGCAAACATTGACAACAGATGCATCAGATTATGCCTGGGGGGCCCACATGGCAGGAAGATGTATTCAGGGCTCATGGTCCGCAATCCAAATGCATCTACATATCAGTCAAAAAGAGATGTTCAAAATGCCCTGACAGCCTTCAAGGATCTACTTCATCCAAGACAACTACTGATAAAGATGGACAATACTACAGTCATGTGGCACATAAACAAGCAGGGAGGCACACATTCCTACTCCCTTTGAAGACTAGCCATGACTTTGTGGGACACAGCATTGACTTACCAAGTACATCTGCAAGCACAATTCCTGCCAGGAAATATAAATACTCTGGCAGACGAACTAAGCAGAAACCTCATGGATCCCCACAAGTGGAAATTGGATCCACAAGTCTTCAACATAACAAGGAATTGGGGATGCCCAGACATAGATCTATTTGCCTCCCCTCACAACTGCCAATTACAGAGATTCTGCACAAGGACTTATCACAAGCAAGCATGGAAAGTGGATGCTCTGTCTTTCAGCTGGAAAAACTTAACAGTATACACCTTTCCACCACTGCCTCTCCTCCCCAAGGTACTCCTAAAGGTCAGACAAGAGAAGCAAAAAAATTATACTGATTGCCCCAGACTGGCCCCGCCAGCACTGGTACCCAATCCTAAGGAACTTGACTCAATGCCCAGCATGGACATTACCTCAAATTCCTCACTTACTGACCCAACAAAACAATCACATCCTGCACAGCCAACTCAGGACCTTAAATCTGGCAGCATGGTGGATAATGTAGCTTTTCAAAATGCACCTTTCTCTAAAGCGGTTATGGATGTTATTTTGAAGGCCAGGAGGCCCAGTACCAGAAAATCTTATGCAGAAAAATGGAAGAGATTCTGTGCTTGGAACCAGGCACAAGGAATTGACATGATTGTTCCAAATATACCTCAGATTTTGCAATACTTAACTAAGATGCTAGACAAAGGCCTATCCTTTTCATCAATTAAGATTCATGCCTCTGCCATTTCATCTCATTACAATACAGAGCCACCTATTTTCTCTCATCATTTATTAAGGCAGTACCTCAGAGGAGCCAAAAACTTACGACCTCCAAGGAGATCACCAATACCTGCATGGGACCTCAATTATGTCTTGGAAAAACTCACTCTGCCACCTTTTGAGCCAGCCACTACACGTGATATAAACTTTTTTATCATGGAAAACGGCTCTGCTCCTAGCAGTAACCTCTGTAAGACGAGTCTCAGAGCTTCAGGCACTCATGGCTGTGGAACCTTTTATCATCTTCCATCCAGATAGGATTTCTCTAAGGACAAACCCCACTTTTATGCCTAAGGTAGTGTCCAGTGTGGCCCTCAACCAAACTATTCATTTGCCTACCTTTTACCCAAACCCACAGAATAAGGGTGAGAAACTTCTGCATTCTTTGGACATACACAGACAGCTGTGCTTCTACTTGGACAGAACCAAAGCTTTCAGAAAGACAGCAATTACTGGTAGCATATGCTGCAGGATCACAAGGCAAGGCCATCTCAAAGCAGACTATTTTAAAGTGGATAGGTCACTGCATTCGTCTATGCTATTCTCAACATGGCAAATCAGTGCCTAAGTGCATTAGGCCACATTCAACCAGAGCAGCAGCCACTTCAGCAGCCTTCCTCAGAGGAGTGCCCACCAAAGACATTTTAGAGGCTGCAACCAGGTGTTCAGTGCATACTTTTACAAAGCACTACCACTTACCACTCTACTCCAAATCCAGGGCAGGCTTTGCCACTGCAGTTCTGCAGGGCCTCATAGCCGCTCCTAATTCTATTTAGTTCCAGCCTCCCAACCTTAGCTTTGGGATTCAACCCAATTGTAATGACTGCAACAATGAAACATGATGAACATAGTACGGTTGTGTGCCTACCATAAATGTAGATGTTTGAGTGTATTCACTGTTGCAGTCCAGGTTACCCACCCACCGTCCCCCTTATCTTTGCTGGACCTTATCTGTACTTCTCTATTCTATACAACCTATGTGGTGTATTAGCTTGTAGATGAAGGAAACTTGTTATTTAATGCATGCATGCTTTATTGACATATTTTTAGCCTACCCTTTTGGGGGCACCTGACATCTGGGGCAAGAAAAACTGAAGAAAATGGCGTTGGCTGCATCTTTTATACCCTTGGCACACTGACGTTAGGGAGGAGGCGACAGTAACGGACGCCGGACCTAGACTTTGGAATTCTGTCTGACTGCTGGCTGCCTGCCAGCAGGATAACCCAATTGTAAAGACTGCAACAGTGAATACACTCTAACATCTACATTTATGGTAGGTACACAACTGTACTTTACAAATCAGGCACTAAAGCTACTCCCCCTACAGATGTCTAAATGTGTGACTACAGACTCACCCTGTCCTACCTGAAGGCCTGTCCTAGACTGGTCATTCACAGTGCGACCTGCAGGGACCCAGGTATGTGCAAGGTGTTAATTAAAAATGAGTGCAGTGTTTAGCAGGATTTCTTACTGTGAAATGTGAGTGATTCAGAAATTGGAATGAGTTGAGATCTAAATAACATACTCCTTGAGCCCAGACAGGTGAATCTACAGAGTGCAACATTAGGGTAAGTCGAGACCACAGCCAAACCTGTCATGTATACCTGCCTTGAAGTGCTACTGTGTTGTTCATCATAATATTAAATATGTTGGAAAATACATTTACATGTTTTGGGAAAGTGCCTTGACCTTGGTACTGCAAGAGTAAGGTATCAGAAACATTTTTAGCAAGTCCTTAAGTATGAACATGAACACTAAGCTGGGTTCAGATATTCAGTGGGTGCAGAACTGAATTGTTTTGCATCATTAACATACATTGATATGCTCATCTTAATAATGTTCCTCACAGAGTTTATATTTCTGAATTGTACACACCCTGTGCTTGGCTGCTTCTCATGCATAGTTGTTTAACACAATGGCGTAAAGTTATTGAGTCATAATTATAGCTTAAAGATCTTGTACAAAGAAAAGAAAACAAACAGCAGATCAGTTATCAATGTTAATGCAATTAGAAGGAATGATAAGGCTTAGTGAGAGAGGCGAGAAGTTTTGATTGGTGATTATAATTTTACTCAAAGGTTCACTGTTTTCTGCATTTGGAAATTTAGAAAAGGTTTGTGTGAGGAGTCATTAATATACATTTTGTACTTTAACACTTGGTGCAAGAAAGTACCTTGTGTCTGTGGCTCATCACATTCTGACACTTCCATTTTTATTTTAAGTCAACAGGAGCACAGATTGTACTGAGGTCTGGAGTCAGCAGTCATCACTGGGCAAATGCGTTGATTCTGAGCATGTTAAAGCTTTGCTGGAGAGAATCGTGATTACAGGACACAGCCTGATGCCAAGTGAAAGCAAACATCATAACCGTATGGAAAGCAAAGATGAATTTGGCAAGAAAATTGAACTGGAAATGCATCTAGAACCTCAAGAAGGAAAAGAACCATGCAGGCTTAATCACAGCGATAATTTAATACTTCACTTTAGCGGCCTGACTGATCAGTTAAATCACATTGGCAAAGGAAGAATGAAAATGTCCGCAATACATAAGCAATTATACACTGGAAAGAAACAATATAAATATACCATACATGACAAGGGTTTCACAAGTAAAGTAAAATTAGCAGCAAATAACATTACTCATATTAGACAGAAACTCTTTAAATGTACCAGCCATGAAAAACGTTTTACACAGAAGTCAAGAGTAGAAAAACATCAGTATACACACACTGGTGTAAAACCTTATGTGTGCTACATGTGGGAAGGGGTTTACACGAAGGGGTCACATAACAAGACATCAGTATACACACACTGGGCAGAAACTTTATAAGTGTGCTACATGTGGAAAAGAGTTTGTATGGAAATGTGACATGGTAAGGCATCAGTATACACACACTGGTCTGAAACCTTATAAGTGTGATACATGTGGAAAGAGGTTTACACAGAGGAGTCACATAGCAAGGCATCAGTATACACACACTGGGCAGAAACCTTATAATTGTGCTACATGTGGAAAGGGGTTTTCACGGAAGGCTAACATGGTAAGCCATCAGTATACACACACTGGGCAGAAACCTTATAAGTGTATTACATGTGGAAAGGAGTTTGCACGGAAGGGTGGCATGGTAAGGCATCAGTATACGCACACTGGGCAGAAACCTTATAAGTGTGCTGTATGTGGAAAGGGGTTTACACAGAAGGGTAACATGAAAATCCATCAGTGTACACGCACTAGGGTTCTGATGGAGAGATGAAAAGTTAGCAAGCAAAGGAGAGTAGTAGTACTGAAATTTAATTTGTCCTCAAGTCTTGGTGAGTACCTTCATGAGGTGGGCTCTGTTTTTCACAAAATCTCACCAAGGCAACACTGATGTATAGACTGTATTTATATAGCATATGTCATGGATAGAAGTAAATCAAAAATAAAAAAAATGATAGCTGGGCGCACAAGACCCAGGATAAAAAAGTGCCCAATCCTGGTAGGTGCACTGGTGCCAGGACTGGAAAACATGGCCGTGTAAAATCCTCAAAATATGGAAGCATTCCTACAATGGGGTCAGGCCAGGCTCAGGGGGAGGATGGGCCTCCTTGTTGTAGAAGGAAGTAGCAGTCCACAAAAACGACAAACATTGATTGGCCAATGAAGTGCCATAAAGACGACAGAGTGGACTACTGAGGATAAGAAAGAAATGATGTATTGTTACTATTATGTAAAAAGCCCAGAATTTCCAGACACAATATATACACAACGATTAAGAGAGAAATTAGAGGAAAGAAAAATACTTCCGCAGGAAAAACTGTCAGACGCTTCAAATAAAAATTTGTGTTTATTAATACAACAGATTTTTGAAAAACAGTTTGTAGATCAAGAAATTTTGATCTGTTTGGAAAAAGAAGTAGCTGAGGAAATGAGAAAATATAAACAACCTAGAGATATTTGAAAAATGTAAAAAAGAAATATGGACATGGGAAAGAGAGAGATTTGATATGGTGCAATATTTATGCAAAGGAGAAAGCCAAGTTAACTAATATAAAGAAGGCAGTCTCAAAGATATTCAAAGAGAAATACAGGCAAAGGCATCCAGATGTGGAAAATTTGACACTAAAAAAATTAATAGCACAAAGATGTAATGTAGAAAAGATGATTAGTAAAGCAGAAGTTAAAGAAATAGAAGTTGGAGTTATGGAGATGTTCATCGTGCATACAACTGCAGTCATCACACTTGGGTTATCCTGCCGTCAGGCGGGTCCTCGGTTGTCCGAATTCCAAAGTCTAGGTCCGGCGTCGGTTGTCGTCACTTCTTCCCTGACGTCAGAACGGCAGGGGTATAAAAGAGGCAGCCAACGCCATTTTCTCCAGTCTTTCTTGCCGCGCGGTGCCCGAAGCAGAAGCAGTTCGCAAGTGCCGGTCGGCCAGCTCCTGAGATTTACAAACAGTATTTCAGCCGAAGTCTTCTTTAAAGCTAAGTACCCGTTGAAACTTTTCTTGCCTCAGACCGATGTCAGACAAAGTTAATAATTGCATTTCTTGTGGGAAGCAAATACCGCATAAGGATTTTCACTCTTACTGTATACCTTGCTTAGGGTCAGACCACGACGTCTCGGCCTGCCGTTTTTGTACTAGGTTTAACAAGCGCACTATTAAGCGCAGGGCGGAGTTCGCCCTTCATTATTTTGGCAAAAAATTTAATTATCATGTCTGATACACTGACGCCAGTTTTAGACAAAAGACGCAAGGATAAGGACCGACATCCGAGGCCTGCACCGAGTACGGATTCCATGCTTAGGCCGACTACCGGTTCTCAGCGAGGCGCCTACGCAGCCCCTGACTACCGATGAAACTATTTTACCGGTGACTTCAGTACCTGAGTTCGCAGGTTCCTCGGTCTCCAACAGGGCTTCAAATCATTAAATCACTCCTCTAGGCAACGACTGCCACATCTGCATCCGAAAAGGAAGACCCCTATAACATCTGAATATTATTTAGCATTAGGGGTATCTGTAGCTTCAGGTATGTGTTATCAGTCTAGTACATGGATCCCTACTAAAGCTTGGGTGTAATTGAATACAGCAGCCCAGATGGCCTTTAACCCGTGGGGATGAAGTATCTGTCATCTTACTTCCATCACTCCACATTGAACCCAGTATGACTGCAAGGACAGTCCTTCAAGCTAATCACACAGCCAAAGCAGTATTCCCGGTGCTTCCTAATGCCAAACCAATAGTGTGGAAGCTGCACGGTATCTCAAAATGTATGGACACAGCTACCTCAGGATTTGGACACTGTCACCAAGGATTGCCTTCAAAAAGAAAGGATTGGTGGGGTCAGAATAAGACCTAAACAGACTCACTTCAGACCCGGCCAGGGGTCAGATTTCATTCAGATTATGGATGATTCCTCAGCTCATCTAAAAGAAGAAGGGATCATCTGCAAAGTGTAAAGTTTCCACTACATCATATATCAACATGAAGGAGATGTTAGTGTAACACAGCAGGTTTAATGGCTAAGGTTTTACTTCCATTTTCCCCAAGCGATTCTAAATAGACAACACAACTACAATGGAAAAGTACAACAGAGAAGGGGGGAACACATTCTATCCCCTCTATGCAGGCAAGCAATGATTTTGAGGGATCGTTGCTTGCTCTTAATCCCTTCAGGCAAGGTTTTTTGTCCTTCTTCCAACCCTTAGCAGATGTGTTAAGCAGACCTGCAGCATCATGATTGTGGCCCACCATGTTCATGTATCTCCTTTGTCTGCCAAGGTTCAAACTCCAGGCCAGGATAAGAGGAGGGGTGAGCTCCGACCAGCTGCCAAAAAGCAATTTGTGCACAAGGGTTTCACACAGCTAAAGTGGATGCTCTTTCTTTCAGTTGAAAAACCTTCATATATGCTGATTTGTCATGCTCTTTCCAAAGGTACTATTTCTCCAGACAAGACAGGCCAAGGATGACTTGATAGTTCCAGAATGAGCCCAAACACTGGTAACTTTTCCATACGGAAGGGTATCATAATCCTTTAACTTTCTTTCTGGCCTAAGTTGGTAGTGTGTTTCAGGACGGCCCAAATTTTCAATGTTTTTTCCACGCTTCATCTAATGAAGGGGAAATGTATTTCTCCTGTATTAATCACTTTTCCAATATTCAAGGCACTTTTGATTATTGAAGCTATGGACTAAAGACCCAGTACAGTCTCAGCAGTTGTTTGTTTCTTTGCTTACTCTGGTTCTCTGTGGCATTTGGAAAACATCCAAAATTTGAGTGTGGCTCTTCTTGCATTTTTTTTGAATTATTGACAGTTTGTCCTTCCCATAAAGATTCATGCTGGCAAACTCTAGGCATCATGATTGTGACCCACCTTAAGATTTCAACAGCTTATTTAAGCAGTAAACTAGAGGCAAAAGAAAGCATGGACTCAATCCATGCCCTGCTTTGGATCCACACCTTGTGTTGAAAAGGGTTGGTTTTATCTTGAGCCTGTTTGTACTTTGCACATGGAAATATTTGTCATCTTTATAAGTTTTCTACATAATAGCCTTAAGAAGGGTGTCTGAGTTGCAGCCCCTTGCAGAGAAAGCAATTGATTTTGGATAATGATAGTATCACATGCACTTTACCTTCTAATGTGCCTGGGTGGTTTCTCAGTGTATTTTAAATCAGCGCAATTCATTTGCCTATTGCCAGATCTCAAAGGTGTGTAAGATTTTGCACAATGATATTTATATATATATTGTACAAGTATTTGTTAAGCAGGATCTTTGGTAGGGGGATCACAGCAGTTGTTTGCTTTTGTTGGTTCTCAGGGCGTTTGGGTCAAAACAAACTATTTCATGGTGGATACTACCCTGTATCAGATTTTGTTATTCCACCATGCTTCCTGCGACGCTGCCAGCCTTATACTCTGGTATTCGCCGACTGGACGACTGACTATACCAGTTTCTAAGGGGGGCAACCAAGAATTCTGGAAGAACATTTTTATTCAGTAGGTACAAAACTGTACTTTCTCACTACAGATACCAACGCCACCCTTGGCGGGGAATCTGAAAATTTAGCGAGGCCTGCCATTTCTGAAGGCATTTTCAGGCCTACATCCTTTTCTGTTAAATCCTTCACTAAATCTAAAGCAATGAAAACTAAGCAACAGGGTCCTCAGACCTCCTCTCAAGGCCCCATGCCTAAAAAACAGATGCTTAAAATGGCTGAAGATTTGATAACTCTCATCAGAGGTTCTCAACCCCCCTCAGACAAAAGACCCAGGATGGAGGAAGGCTACCCTTCCTCAGACCAGGCTTCTATTACCTCAGACCATTCTGAGGAACAGGATTACGCCTATTCCCCTTTTGAAGACTCTGATGCTGAGGAGTCTATTCCCTCGGTCTCCCCCCCTGAGGACTACTCTTTTAGGGAAACCCTACATACATTGAGAGAGCACGTCCACTGGGAAGGACAAGATTACTCAGATTCCAAGAAAAGGCTCAGGGAATATTTACTGCTTCCCCAGCATAGGCCCCTGGCTATCCCTCCTGTGTTAGATATTTTGGATGATGTGTACGCAGAAGCCAGTCTTAATCCAGACTCTTTACCTCCAGCCCCTGTTAAACCAGACATATATTACCGGGTTCCTGATTCTCACCAGTTCCTTTACAAAAGCCATTCTGCTGACCCAGAAACAATTTCACAGGGTCCCAAGGGGATTAAGGCCTCTACTGCAAAAAAAACCTTTACCTTCAGAGAGAGATTCCAGAGAATTAGAAAGGTGGGGGAAAAAGGTATATACATCAGCCACTTTAACCATGAGGGCATTAAACTGTCAATTTCATATGTTAAAGTACCAACAGTTCTTGCTATCTCAGCTGAAAAGCAAAATGGCACAAACAGAACAACCAGATTTGAAAGCGTTGCAGGATTTGTTGCATGGAGCAGAACAGGTGGGGAAACATACCTTGCAGTGTGGTTTTAATGCTTTAGAGGCCTCATGTAGAGCAGCTGTCATGGGGTCTGTTATACGTAGACATGCTTGGCTCAAAGAGCAAACCTTACCAGATCATGTCAAAGCTAAGTTATTAGATGCACCACTACAAAAAGATGAATTGTTCAGTGTAAAAGCTGAGGAGGTACTAAAGAAAATGGAAGAAAAAGCGAAATCTATGTAAACAGTTAAAGATTTCTTGCAGGTGCAACCTCCACGCTTCATCAGAAACTGGCCTTCAAAAAATTGGTCCTTTCCAGCCACGGACAGACCTCAAAGGAGCAGATACAGATGCCCAAGGGGTAGAGGACAACCTCAAGGATCTTACAGAGCTAGACAGTGGCAAGCACCAGCCCCAAGAGGGGGAGAAGATAGACCACAGTCTTTTAGAAAACAGACACAATGACTTCCCCTATGCCTGCCAAACAAAGCTATAATGGTAGCACCTTTGGGCGGAAAACTGGCCTTATTTTCAAAAAACTGGCACATTGTTACAAAAGACAAATGGATTCTGGATATTATAGACAAAGGCTATAGGTTCCACTTTCACACCCTTCCAAAAATGAGAGGCATGCCAAACCTGCCAAAAAATCAATGGGCAGAGGCACAAAGACAAATATCCGCTCTCATGAATCTGAAAGCAATTCAAGAGGTACCTGCAAAAGAACAAGGTCAAGGTTTTTATTCAAGACTATTTCTGGTACCAAGGAAGAACAAAGATCGGAGACCCATCTTAGACCTATCTATTCTAAACACATATCTAGAGGTACCAAAATTCAAGATGCTCACATTACAGCAGCTTCTTCTCATGCTGGGCAAGGAGTCTTGGCTGGTAACGTTGGACCTCAAGGAGGCATACCTGCATGTCCCTATCAGACAAGATTGCAGAAGATGCCTCAGATTTCTTGCAGGTTCAACCCATTACCAATTCTCTGCATTGCCCTTTGGCTTATCTACTGTGCCCAGAGTGTTTACGAAATGCCTGGCATCAGTAATTGTCTTCCGCAGACAACAAGGAATACAGATCTACCCATATCTGGACGACTGCCTGATCCAAGCGGACAGCAAGGACATTCTATTGCAGCATCTGGCATTTGTAATAAAACTGTTAAACTACCTGGGCTACACAGTGAACAAAAAGAAATCAAAACCAATGCCTTCTCAACAGATAACTTTCCTGGGTGCCACCTTAAATACAACAACCCAGATGGCCTACCTCACGCCAGACAAACAAGGCAACGGTCTCAATACTTAAACAAAATGGCAACTTTAACCAGACTAACTGCAAGGAAAGTCCTGCAGGCTCTGGGATTCATGGCATCTTGCATCCTACTAATACCATGTGCAAAGCTGCATATGAGGAAACTTCAATGGTACCTAAAAAACTTATGGTCTCAACACAGCCACAGCTTGGAAACAATTATACCACTCATTCCATGCCTTCAAAAGGAATTTTTGTGGTGGGCTCAAGCATGCCAAAGAAACACAGGTCTCCCTTTCTGTTTACCACAAGCAACTCAAATCATCATAACAGACGCCTCAGACTACGCCTGGGGAGCACACATGGCAGATCAGTGCATTCAGGGAAAATGGTACCAAAAGGAGATGCACCTACACATCAACCAAAAGGAGATGCTAGCCGTGCAAAATGCTCTAGTGACCTTCAAAGATCTACTGCATCCAGGCCAGCTATTAATAAGGACAGACAACACCACAGTCATGTGGTACATAACAAACAGGGGGGGACTCATTCATACCCCCTGTGCAGACAAGCTATGACCCTGTGGAACACAGCACTGGAATTACAAATTCAACTACAGGCACAATTTCTGCCAGGGAAGGAAAACACACTGGCAGACAACTTGAGCAGAAATATGACAGATCCACACGAATGGAAGTTGCATCCTCAAGTCTTCTCAAAGATAACTCAGGCATGGGGGCAGACAGACATAGATCTATTTGCCACCCACAGAAATTACCAGTTGGAGAAATTCTGGTCAAGGACCT
Organism: Protopterus annectens; assembly: GCF_019279795.1. Lineage (NCBI taxonomy): Eukaryota > Metazoa > Chordata > Ceratodontiformes > Protopteridae > Protopterus > Protopterus annectens. Next base: position 1,729,062,975 of record NC_056732.1, read on the forward strand.
ATCATCCAAAGGCTTGGAAAGTGGACGCACTCTCTTTCAATTGGACAACATTGTCAGTCGATGCCTTCCCACGTCTACTTCTACTGACCAAGGTTCTACTAAAAACCAGAGCAGAGAGTCCACAAATGATTCTCCTTGCTCCAGACTGGCCACGACAGCACTGGTATCCTCTCCTAAAGAGTCTGTCACACTCACCAGTATGGATCCTACCTCAAGTTCCTCTTCTGTTGTCCCAGCACAACTACAAAACCCTTCACAGCCAGCTCAAAACATTAAATCTAGCTGCATGGAGAATACCTTAATCTTCCAACAGACTCTCCTCTCCAAGGAGGTGCAGGATGTCATCTTGGAGGCCAGGAGACCCTCTACTAGAAAAACCCACTCCGCCAAATGGAAACGTTTTTGTTCTTGGAATCAAGCAAAGGGCCAGAATCCTTGGGTAACAAATATACCTCAAATTTTACAGTACCTAGCTGAGATGTTAAACAGTGGCCTTTCCTTCTCCTCCATCAAGATCCATGCTTCAGCCATTTCAGCACAATACAATACGGATCCTCCTTTATTCTCACACCCTCTATTAAGGCAGTTCTTTCCTTCTCCTCCATCAAGATCCATGCTTCAGCCATTTCAGCACAATACAATACAGATCCTCCTTTATTCTCACACCCTCTATTAAGGCAGTTCCTCAGAGGGGCAAAAAATATAAAACCCCCACGGAAACCACCAGTCCCAGCTTGGGACCTCAACTTCGTATTGGAAAAGCTGACCCTGCCTCCTTTTGAGCCGGCTTCTTCAGCAGAGCTACAATACTTGTCGTGGAAAACAGACTTTCTTCTGGCTATTACCTCAGCACGCTGGGTTTCGGAGCTACATGCCCTCATGGCTGTGCAGCCATTCATCATTTTCCATCAGGACAGGGTTTCCTTACGAACCAACCCTACCTTCATGCCAAAGGTAGTATCCAGTGTAGCTTTGAATCAGACTATTCATTTATCTACCTTTTATCCAAATCCACAGAACAAAGGGGAGAGGCTTCTACATTCCTTGGACATTCACAGGCAACTTCGTTATTACTTGGACAGAACAAAGTCATTCAGGAAATCTGAGCAGCTCTTTGTGTCCTATGCTACAGGTGCTCAAGGAAAGGCTATTTCCAAACAGACTATTTCAAAATGGATAGCCCACTGCATACGCTTTTGTTATTCATTTCATGGAAAATCAGTGCCTGTATACATCAGATCACACTCCACCAGGGCTACAGCTACCTCTGCAGCTTTCCTCAGGGGGGTCCCTACCAAGGACATTTTGGAAGCAGCTACTTGGAGTTCAGTGCACACTTTCTGTAAGCACTACCACCTTCCACTATACTCAAAGTCTAGAGTGGGCTTTGTCACAGCAGTCCTGCAGGGCATTCTAGCCCCTCCTAATTCCACTTAGTACCTGCCACCCTTACTTAGCTTTGGGATTCTACCCAAGTGTGATGACTGCAGCTGTATGCACGATGAACATAGTAGTACCTATCATAAATGTAGATGTTCGAGTGCTCATACAGCTGCAGTCCAGGTTACCCTCCCTCCATCCCCTCTTAGGACAGGGCTTGTGACAAACACCTTTAACATACAACCGATTTGGGGTATTTTTTTATGGTGTATTTGCTTGCAACTACTGTTTTGATTTATTTACTTATGTATGTTTGCATAACATCATGTTTTGCCTTCCTTTCTGGGGGCACCTGACATCTGGGGCAAGAAAAACTGAAGAAAATGGCATCTGCTGCCTCTTTTTTACCCCTGTCGCTCTGACGTCAGGGAAGAAGTGACGACAACCGACGCTGGACCTAGACTTTGGAATTTGGCCAACCGAGGACCCACCTGACGGCAGGATAACCCAAGTGTGATGACTGCAGCTGTATGAGCACTCGAACATCTACATTTATGGTAGGTACAAAACTGTACTTTCCTGCAAAGTGAAGGATTTAATGTAGAAGGTCTGAAACAGACTACATCACAGCATGATGGTGTGAGTTCCCAGAATAAGGAAAAGCAAGAAGATCAGGAGACATGTGAAGAAGAAATATGGACAGGGGAAAGGAAAAGAGATTTAATATGGTGTAATATTTATGCAAAGGAGAAAGCAAAACTAACCAGTACAAAAAGAGCAACACCAAAGATATTTGAATGAAAATATAGGGAAAGGAATCTGGATATGGAAAACTTTACAATACAAAAAATAAGACTAAGAGGAAAAGTAGAAAAAGAGATTAGTAATGGAGAAGTCAAAGAAGTAGAAATTGAGGTTATGGAACAGCTGCAAAGAGAAGGATTCAGTGTAGTAAATTGAATACAGAAAGCACCACAACAGGATAGAGCAATGGATATACAAATTAAGGGGAAAACCAGTGAAACAGGAAGCAATTGGTCAGGTGTCATATCAAGATATTTTGGAGCCTCCCACAGGAAACCAGTATAAACGTTCATTTGAAGCTAGACAGCAAGGAAAGGAACAGGAAACTGTGGAAACTCTGATGCAGTCAATGTTGAGGAGTGATAGGCCAGTGAGTTCCCATATGACAGAACAACACATGACACAGGATAAAGTTGTAGAGAATGTGCCCAGGAAGATGCTATAGAACTTTCTATAGAATGCCTGCAGGTAACAGAAAACAAGGAATGTGCCCTCAGTATGGATGAAAATGAGTTAAGAGAAGAGTTGCTTGATTTAATAGACAAAGACAGATATATGAAAATCAATGACAGAAATAGACTGCAGAAGGTTAATAAAGCCCCAAAAGTCAGAAGCTTGATAAAACAAATGAACACAGTAATTAGGACTGTCCATAGAGATCCATGTGATAAAACAGAAGTAAACCGAATATATTACTGATAAAGTTCTACCACAGGGATACAGTGTAGCGAGGGAAAAGAGGGGGAGAAAGTGAATACCATCATGGAAATATCAAATAGAGAAAACTATGAAGCAGCTAAGAGAAGAAGTGTCATTGTTAGAAGATTATAGAAGAGGGAATAGATCAACAAAAATACTAAGAAAGGTAGATGTGATAAAAGCTTCTTCTTCTTTTTCTTTTGACTGTTCCCATTAGGGGTCGCCACAGTGGATCATCTATTTTCATTTCTTCCTGTCCTCTGCATCTTTCTGTACCATACCAACCACCTGCATGTCTTCTCTCACCACATCCATAACCCTTATCTTAGGCCTTCCTCTTTTCCTGTTACCTGGCAGCTTCGTCCTTAGCATCCTTTTCCCAATATACCCATCATTCCTACTCATCACATGTCCAGACCAATGTAATCTCACCTGTCTGCCTTTGTCTCCAAACCATCCAACCTGAGCTGACCTTCTAATATACTTATTCCTAATCCTGTCCACCCTCATCACACCCAGTGCAAATCTTAATATCTTTAACTCTGCCACATCTAGCTCTGACTCCTGCCTTTTTGTCAATGCTGTTGTCTCCAACCCATATAACATAGCTTGTCTCACTACCCTCTTGTAGACCTTCCCTTTCACTCTTAGTGGTACTCATCTGTCACAAATCACTCCTGACACTCTTCTCCACCCACTCCGTCCTACTTCACCTCTCTTCCACACTCGCCATTACTCTGAACTGTTGATTCCAAGTATTTAAACTCATCCACCTTTGCCAACTCTACTCCCTGCATCCTCACCATTCCTCTGTCCTCCCTCTCATTCACACACATATATTCTGTCTTAGTCCTGCTGACCTTCATTCCTCTCCTCTCTAGAGCATATGTCCACCTCTCCAGGGTCTCCTCAACCTGCTCCCTACTCTCACTACAGATCACAATGTCATCTGCAAACATCATAGTCCACGGGGACTCCTGTCTGATCTCGTCTGTCAACCTGTCTATCATCATTGCAAATAAGAAAGGGCTCACAGCTGATCCTTGATGTAATCTCACCTCCACATTAAACTCATCCATCTCTCCCACCGCAGACCTCACCGCTGTCGCACTACCCTCATACATATCCTGCACCACTCTCTCATACTTCTCTGCCACTCCCAAGTTCCTCATACAGTACCACAAATCCTCTCTGGGCATCCTGTCATATGCTTTTTTTTAAGTCCACAAAGACACAATGCAACTCCTTCTGACCTTCTCTGTACTTCTCCATCAACGCTCTCAGAGCAAACATTGCATCTGTAGTGCTCTTTCCTGGCATGAAACCATACTGCTGATCACTAATCACCTCCCTTCTTAACCTAGCTTCCACTATTCTTTCCCATAACTTCATGCTGTGACTGATCAGTTTTATCCCTCTGTAGTTACTACAGCTCTGCACATCACACTTATTCTTAAAAATTGGTACCAAAACACGTTTCCTCCACTCCTCAGGCATCCTCTCACTTTCCAAAATTTCATTAAACAATCTAGTTAAGAACTCCACTGCCATTTCTCCTAAACGCCTCCATGCTTCTACAGGTATGTCATCTGGACCAACAGCCTTTCCATTCTTCATTCTCTTCAAAGCTATCCTTACTTCTCCTTGCTAATCCATTGCACTTCATGATTCACTATCCACACATCATCCAACCTTCTCTCTCTCTCATTCTCTTCATCCATCAACCCCTCAAAGTACTCTTTTCATCTGCTCAACACACTCTCCTCACTTGTGAGTACGTTTCCCTCATTATCCTTTATCACCCTTACCTTCTGCACATCTTTCTTAGCTTGGTCTCTCTATCTAGTCAATTGATACAGGGCCTTTTCTCCCTCCTTAGTGTCCAACCTTTCATATAACACTTCGTACGCCTTATCCTTAGCCTTCGCCACTTCTCTTTGCCATGTACCTCATCTCCTTATATTCCTGTATACTTTCTTCATCTCCCTGACAATCCCACTTCTTCTTTGCCAACCTCTTTCTTTGTATACTCTCCTGTACTTCCTCATTCCACCACCAGGTCTCCTTGTCTTCCGTCCTCTGTCCAGATCTCACACCAAGCACCTTTCTAGCCATCTCCCTTACTAGCTCTGCTGTAGTCACCCAGCTATTCGGTAACTTCACTGCCACCCTGTGCCGGTCTTAATTCTTCCCTGAGCTCCACCTCACAATCACCCTTTTTCAATTTCCACCATTTGATCCTAGGTGCTGCCCTCACACTCCTCCTCCTCTTTTTGATCACCAACATCGACCTACAGACCACCATTCTATGCTGCCTAACTACATTTTCCCCTGTCAGCACTTTACAGTCCCCAATCTCCTTCAAACTGTCCCTCCTGCATAGGATATAATCCACCTGTGTGCATCTTCCTCCACTCTTGTATGTCACTCTATGCTCCTCCCTCTTGTTAAAATATGTATTCACCACAGCCATGTCCATCCTTTTTGCAAAATCCACTACCATCTGACCTTCTGCATTCCTTTCCTTGACACTATGCCTACCCATCACTTCCTCATCCCCTCTGTTCCCTTCACCAACATGCCCATTGAGATCTGCTCCAATCACCACTCTCTCACCTTTGGGTACAGTCATCACCACTTCATCAAACTCGCTCCAAAATTTTTCTTTCTCATCCATCGCACACCCAACTTGCGGTGCATATGCGCTAACAACATTTATCACTGCACCATCAATTTCCAGCTTCATAAACATCACTCTGACACACTTTTCACCTCCAAAACACTCTTGGCATACTGTTCCTTCAGGATAACCCCTAACCCATTTCTCCTCCCATCCACACCATGATAGAAAAATTTGAACCCACCTCATATACACCTAGCCTTACTCCTCTTCCATCTGATCTCTTGCACATACAATATATCAACCTTCCTTCTGTCCATCCTATCAGCTATATGTGATAAAAGCAATGTACAGTATTAGAACAGACAAGGATCCATTATGCACTGTTGGAGATAAACTAATAATTTCAAAACAGGCGGAAAGACTTAGAAGATACAAAGATAAATATAAGGGAAAAGCACAAAATAAGCTATTTATTGATGACCCAAAAAAGTTTTATAGAGAATTGGGAAATAAGGTAAAAGGAATTGAAAGATCGCAAAAAAAGAGGAAGTAGACACATTTTGGAGAAGTATCTATGAAGATCCTGTGGAATATAACAAAGATGTTAAATGGATAGAAGAAGTAAAAGAAAGAATAAGAAGTTTAAAGGTTCAGGATATGAAATGGGATGAAATAACCAGAGAGATTGAAACAAAGTTGAGAAAAGCCTCTAACTGGAAAACCCCAGGCCCAGATGCAGTACCTAACTTTTGGCTTAAAGTATTAACTTCTTGGCACAAAGATTTAGCCATGAGTAAGAACTATTTATATGCGCACCCCAAATGCACACAGCACTGGTTAACAACAGGAAAAACAATGCTCTTAAGAGTGAACCTGCAAGCTACCCTAAAAATTATAGACCAACAACTTGTCTTCTAATGACGTATAAACTATACACAGGAAATGACGCCAACAGAGTTTATAGTCATTTAGAAGAAAGCTCAATTATGGCAGTAGAACAGAAGGGCAATAAAAGAAAGTAACATGGAACAAAGGATCATTTGTTGTTAAAGTTCTAGTGGAGAACTGTAAGAAGGGGAAGAATCTAAGTATGGCATTAATTGACTACAAAAAAGCATTTGATAGTATCCCATATTCATGCATAAAAGAGTGCTTAAAAATGAATACGATGCACCCTACACTGATTGACTACATTACAGTAACCATGAAACAGTGGCAGACCACTTTGCAATTAAGCCATGATAAAGGACAGATTATCATTGTAGGGATAAAAGCTCAAAGGGGGATATTCCAGGGTGACTGTCTGTCACCGTTGCTATTCTGCCTTGCCATTAATCCATTAAGCTGTTTATTTAACAGCTTATGCCATGGCTACAATTTGGCCCTTAGAAAACAACAAAGTCTAATAACTTCATCTTCTCTTTGTTGATTATTAAAAATGTATAGCTCATCAGATGAGGAACTGAAAGCACAGGTGCAGGTTGTCAAAACTTTTTCAGATAATATTGGAACGTCATTTGGTCTTGATAAATGTGCAAATCAACCTTTAAAAAAGGAAAACTGCAGCTCCAGGAAAAAAGTGTTGGCTAGATTGGATATTAAAACAAGAAGGATGCTTCATGCTCACCTGATAATTTATCAACATCAGTATATACCAAGATTTTATATTCCCCATTCTGAAGGAGGGATGGGCCTCCTTGAAATTAATTACATGTATAGATCTGCAGTCGTGGGCCTCCACAGATATTTACTGACCTCACAAGATCCAAATATAGTGAAAGTTTTGAAACACGAGGAGAATAAATCTAAGATGACGTCTCTGCTTAATTTAGCAGATGCATATCGACATCAAGCAGGAATGGAAATCAAACCAGAAGTGAATAAAAAACAGACAGCAACTGAATGTGCCAAAAAACAAAAGAAAGAATGTAAGGTGAAGGTCCAAATGAGAAGGCAAGAAATGTGGAAAAACATAAATATAGTTCCAAGTATAGAAAGTTTCTGAAAGAGCCTATTGTTGATCAAGAACGAACGCAGGAATGGTTAGGGAGAGGCAAATGCAAATGAAGAAATAAAAGGTTAATATTGGCAGCCGAAGATAGTGAGCTTATGAACATGCTGGTTTACAAAGTCCATTGAACTTGAGGGGAAAAACAGACATATGTAGGTTTTGTAAAACCGAACTGGAAACAGTCACATATCTTGTTGCTGGTTGTGATGTACTAATGGCAGAGGGACTGTTTACTTCAAGGCATAATAATGTGGCGAGACTGTTACAGTGGAGATTGTGCAAACATTATGATATCAAAGTTGCTGAAAAACACTGGAAACATGAGCCACAAAAAAATCATAGAAAATGTTTGTATCACATAGGATCACCCAATACCAACAGTTCAAAAGACAGATGCTAGAAAACTGGATATAGTTATAGAGAAGTTAAAAATGGCAGAAACCTTGTGTGCTACATGTGGAAAGGGGTCCCAATGGAGAGATGAAAAGTCAGCAAGAAAAGGAGAGTAGTAGTGCTGAAATTGAATTCATCCTCAAGTCTTGGTGGGTACCTTTGCTAGGTGGACTCTGTTTTTCACAAAATCTCACCAAAGCGACACTGATATATAGACTGTATTTATATAGCATATATCATGGACAGAAGTAAATCAAATATAAAAAAAGATAGCTGGGTTCACATGACCTAGGGATAAAAAAAAATGAGCCACAAAGAATCATAGAAAATGATGAAGTTTATATCACATCGGATCACCCATTACCAATAGTTCAAAAGATAGATGCGAGAAAACTGGATATAGTGCTCCAAGAAAAGAAGACAAAAGTAGCATTGATTATTGAAATCACTGCACCCAGTGACTACAGTGTCTTGAGTACAGAGAGACACAAAGTCATAAAATACCTAGATATGCAGGCAGAAATGAAAGCCATGTGGAAGAAAGATACCCAGACAGTTTCAGTAGTAGCAGGAGCAACGGGTCATATAAAAAATGAATTTACAGTCGTATTTAGGCATGTTACCAATTCATGTAACACCATATGAAGTGTAGAAGGAGTCATTACTGGGCACATTGTGGGTGCTGCGAAGAGCACTTTTGGCTGACATCAAAGAGTGAAAAAAGAATCTACAATCATATTTAGATGTGTTGCCAATCCATGTAACTCCATATGGAACTACACATTGCAGGTGCTGCAAAGAGCACTATTGCTGACATCAAAGATTGAAACAATACTAATTTCATGAACTTTAATCATACTTTGACTTAGGAATAGAGTCCATTCCCGTCATCGTGTTAGAAACCCAGAAGATTTGGAGAAATTAAAAAAGGCAGAGAAATCTTACAAGTGTGCCACATCTGGCAGGGGTTTTACACAGTAGAGTGACTTAGGTATACACCAGTATAAAAACACACTGGGCAGAAGCTTCATACATGTGGCAAAGGTTTTACACAGAAAGGTTCAATGCAACACATCATTATATCCACACTGGTCAGAAACCCCTTTAAATGTATCCTGTGTGAGAAGAGAAAAGTGCTATGCTGCGACATCAGATTTCCCACAGTGAGCTGAATCCTTATAAGTGTACCACATGTGAAAAGAGATTTAGATGCAAAAGCAGTGTGATAAGTCATCAAATGATCCACAATGGCAGACATCAAAGATTGAAGCCAAACTGATTTCATGAAATACTCCATTCCCATCAAATGATATACAAGAACCAGTGTTTGCTGAGATTATATATCCCTCCATCTGAAGGAGGCATGGACCTTCTTGAAATGGACTACACATATAGGTCAATGATTGTGGGATTGCATACTTTATTGACATCATTAGATCCAAATATATTGAAAGTTCTAAAACATGAAAAAAATAAGTCCAAGGTGACATCCTTGCTTAGGGTAGTAGAAGCCTTTAGGAAAAAAAGCAGGCATCGGAAATCCAACCAAACAAGGTTAAAAATCAGGTGGCAACAGAAAGTGCAAAAAAGCTAAAGAACAAATGCAAGGAGCTGGATCAGGAAAAGGAAAAGACAAATGGAAAGATCATAATTATCAGAAGAAGACATCTGCTGGAACAGCCACATGTTGACCAAGAGTTGTCATGCAAATGGCTTAGATGAAGTGAATTTATACCAAAAAATGAAGGATTAATATTGGTAGCCCAGGACAGTGGATTATGTATCATTTAGTTCACAAAATCCATAGACAAAGTGGAAGATGCAGATAAATGTAGGATGTTATGTAGTCCAATCTCGCCTACATCCTTACCCTTGGGTTCGGAGCGACTCGGCCATACTCTAGCTCGAAGTCTTTCAATTAGCTGGGCTAAGAAGGTATCCCATGCTGCACTGCTCCCTTTCCCCAGATCTCGTTTGCCACTCATATAGCTCGGACGTGGTCTCGCTCTTGGCTGTGGCCAAGTATCACTTTTGTCTTTATTGACAGTTTTTTGCTTCAAAAAAAAAGCTATTTTCATAGCTGTGTGTTGTGTGTGTGTACTGGTCTAATACTTGTTAAAAATTTTTTCTGGTATTATTGTCTTTGTGGTGTCCCACTAACTGTTTCCCCTATGGGCTAGGCCCGTTTCAGTTAGAGGACCTAGTCCGCCCCTTCTTCTGTGTTGCTTGTTAGTGTTAGTAGGTACCTATCCCTCGGGCTAGGACCGTTGAAGTTAGAGGATCTAGACTTTCCTTGTGTTCCTGTTGAGACCGATTAAGTTAGAGGTCTTTTGTAATTGTCTGTTGGTTTTGCTTAGTTCCTGTGCTTTATATATTAACGGTTGATTGTTATTAATGGTTGGTGTTTTCTCTCATTATGTCTTAAGGATACGAAAGAGCGTAAGCCCTCGGGCTTTAAGAAGTGTACTAAATGTGGTTATAAGATGTCTATCACTGATGAACACTCTGTCTGTGTTTATTGTCTGGGGGCTATCCACCTCCAGGAATCTTGTACTTTTTGCCATGCATTTAGCCTGCGTGTTCTTCAGGAGAGGAGGAACAAACTAATTTTGAAAGGACTTTTGAAACCCTTCTTCGAGGAGGATTTGGGAAGGGCTTCTAGCTTCAAGTCCTCTCCCTCTAAGGCTAAAACTTTTAAGGCTAAAAAGTGTTCTCCGGCTCCATCTGTATCCTCGGAGTCTCCGGAGAAAGTAGTGAAATCTACTGTGGCATCCTCGGCTCCACTGTCCTTGGAGCCACAGGAAGTTAGTGTAATGAGTGAATCTGCTTCGGCTCCAAGTCCCTCGGAGCTGATTGCGGAGGTGCTAGTTCGGAGCCGGTCTCGAAATTTTAGGCCGGTCTCTCCTCCTCGTAGGTCTCCTTCAGAGAGGAGGTCTAGATCTCCTTCCTTATCTTCTAGGTCCTCCAGGACTCTTTCAGATTTGGATGTAGATAGAGTGGTGCAGAGACTGCTCCAGTCACCGATACTGGCAAAATTGTTTTTGGCTCCAGCCCAGTCTGTTCTGGAGCCTGTCACCCAACCAGCATTGATACTTCCGATCGAATTGCAACTTTCGGAGCCAGAGTGGTCGGTGCCGTCTGATGTCCCCAGATCAGCTCCGATGGCCCATCCTGGCTTATCGGCTCCGGCTTCTGCTCCGACCCTGTCTGCTCCGTCTACGGGGTCCAGGACTCATGGTTCCTCGGTCGGACCCGAGGGGGAGGCCTCAGGTCGCTTTTCGGCTCCTAGCCTCCCTCTCGGTGCTTCGGCACAGGGAAGCCTGACCCCTGCTTCGGCTTTGGACCTTGTCCTTTCTGGTCCGAGGTCTTCCATGGCTGGTCAATCTTCGGAGCCGGGGAGACCAGCTTTCAAGATCATGTGGAGCGCACTGGCCAGGTCCTCAGCGACATCATTTGGCACTGACACTCTGTCCCCTCCAGCTCCGGTGTGGGTCTCTGATTGCCCTCTATCTTTAGACAATGGAGACCCAAGGCCTCAAGATACCCCATGAGTGGTTCCCATATTTCTGAGGGCCCCTCAATGTTTTTGCCTGAGGAGCCAACCAGAAAAAGAACGTACAAGAGGAAGCACATTGACTCCCAAGATGAGTCCCTCACGTCAGACACCGACCTTGAGGAATCTGAGGGGTCCCCCAAGTCATCCTCTGAGGATGTCTCTTTCTCTGACATCCTGGAAATTTTGAAGCAGATGGGTGACTGGCCCTCCAAAGCTCCCTCCGAGGAGTAGTCTGTGTTCCTTAAGGCCTTTGGGCCTCAGCCCTCTGCCTCCTGGGTGTCTTCACCCTTCGAGCTTTTAGATCTGGTTTATCGAAGGGTGTGTGGACACCCGTGACTCTGTGGAACCAGTCCCCAGGAGGCCCTACAAATTCTTGTCCGCCCCCTCTAACAAAGAGTTTCTATCCAAGGGAGTTCCTGTAGATGCCATGGTGGTGGCAGTGGCCACCAAGAAGGAACTGGCTGAGACTTCGTCTACCGTCCATCCTCCTAATAAGGAGTCTAGGACCATGGACCGGTACGGGAAGCGTATATTTTCTTCAGCGGCCTTTGCACTGTGGTCACTGAATTACTTATCTCATTTTACATGGCTCCAAAGAGCTCTCCTGAAAGAGCTTGGAGATGCTCTGCAGGGTAACGTTTCTGATGCGGTTGCTCAGAAGGTCAACGCTCGGATGTCTACCCTCAACTCTATTGCTAACTCTTCCATGAGGCTGATCTATTATGCAACCGAAGGAGTGGGTAGGGCAGCAAGTTTGGGAGTTGCTCTTAGCAGACACTTCTGGATGCGCCTGTGTAATTTCACGGAGGCCTTCAAATCTACGTTCACCAATGCCCTGTTTAATGGTTCCTCCTTATTCAGAACCAAGGTGAAGGACACTCTCACTAGGTGCGAGCAACAGGGGAAAAACTCTGTCTGCTGTGGGAGTCCGTTTTTCCCTACCCTCTAGGCCTTATCCCAAGACCCAGAGGGGTGGGAAGATGTGGTTCAAAAAATCGCAGAGGTTTTTTCATGACGCACAAGATGAGTCCCCCTTCAGAGGCAGGGGAGGGGGTGGTAAGTCTGGTAGATGCCGCCCTAGGGGCAGAATAGGCCCGCGTAACCAGGGAGACCGTGAGTCCTTTCATGGTTCTCCCTACCAGCGCTCCTGATGGGAGGCCTGACTGTGCATTTCCGGAGCCAGTCGGGGGTCGCATTTCACTATACCCAGAGGCCTGGCAAAGTATAACTCAGGACCAGTGGGTATTAAAAATAGTTTCCGGAGGATATCGCATTCCCTTCTTTTCAGCTCCCCCTCCGATCAAAAACATCCCAGATATTCCACCCAATCAAAGGGATTCTGCAGCTTCAGAGGTTTTAAAGCTGCTAGAAAAAGGAGCCATCCAGCCTGTCCCCTCAGACCAGATCGGATTAGGGACTTACTGCAGATTTTTTTTGGTGCCAAAAAGGACAGGGGACCTGAGACCCATTTTGGATCCCAGCAGATTGAACACCCATGTAAAGAAGTCCAAGTTCCGAATGGTCACGTTGCAATCTGTTCTCCCATTGTTGGGAAAAGAAGTGTGGATGTGCTCCATCAACCTCAAAGAATGCTTACTACCATATAAAGATGGACAGTGCATCCAGAAGCCATCTACGCTTCTGGCTGGGAGCCAGTCATTTTCAATTTCGCGCCCTGCCCTTTGGTCTCACCACAGCCCCCAGGGTGTTCACCAAATGCATGGCAGTAGTAACGGCTCACTTGAGACGTCAGGGATTCCAAGTGTTTCCATACCTGGATGACTGGCTCCTCTCTGCCACCACCAGGCATCTACTCCTACAAACCAGAGATGCCACGATCAAACTGTGTCAACAATTGGGCATCACTCTAAATTGGGAAAAGTCTGGCTTGTTGCCCTCGCAGCATGTCACCTTTCTAGGCGCTGAGTTATATACCATGCTCATGAGGGCGTTTTTACCAATAGAAAGGATTCAAAGTTTACAACAGCAGGTGTACGCGTTACTCCCTTTGAGAAGAGTGAAGGCAAGATTGATCCTCAAATTGTTGGGAATGATGGCTGCTACAATTTTGCTGGTTCCTTTGGCGAGGCTACACATAAGGCTGCTTCAGTGGCTACTCTTCGCCCAGTGGTCTCTGCAACATCTTACTCTTTCTCATCTCATAATAATCACAGGTGCAGGCAGGATGTACACTGGTGGCTTCACACCAGCAACCTCGACGCGGGAAAACCCTTCGTTCTGTCCCCTACGATTGCCACAGTGACCACGGACGCCTCCCAGATAGGGTGGGGGGGCATTATCTAGGCAGGACAGTCCAAGGCACATGGCAGGGACACGAGATGCATCTGCATATCAATGTCCTGGAGATAAGAGTAGTGCTACTAGCATTGCAAGCACGTAAGAGCTTTTTTCTTCTCGGGACAATTGCGATCCACACAGACAATATGTCGGTGGTATGGTATCTAAACAAACAGGGAGGAACCAAGTCGTACCCCCTTTACAGAGAGGCCATGCGAGTGTGGCAGTGGGCAGTGGCTTCCCAAGGTTTCTTGTAGCAGCGCACATTCTGGGGAAGTCCATTGTGATTGTCAACAGGTTCAAGAGAGCTATTCTGATGCCTCACGAGTGGTCCCTGAACAGTCAGGTTGCAGAGCATATTTTCCGCAGGTGGGGTCAGCCTTGCTGCGACCTATTTGCCAGCCCCCTCAATACCAAATGCAGCAGCTACTTCACCGTTAGCCCCCCTCAGGGGGAGTCGCCCAGGGACGCTCTAGTTCACGATTGGCCCTCAGGTCTACTATATGCCTTCCCTCCTGTTCCTCTGCTGACAAAGGTTATTCAGAAAGTGCAATCTTTGGGAAGCAAAATGATTCTGATTGCTCCACACTGGCCTCATCAAATTTGGTTCCCCTTTCCCCATCCTTACCTAGTGGGCGCCCCCTGGATTCTGGACCCTCAACCAGATTTGCTGACTCATATGTCAGGGCAGCTCTATCCCTCTCTTTAGACCCTCTGGTTGACAGCCTGGCTCCTCCACTTCCATCATTAGTCAGGCTTCCTTATTTTTTGACAGAAGTGGTTCATATTCTGTCTTCCTCCCATAAGCCTTCCACCAGAAAAATCTGTTCCAGCAAATGGAAGAGATTTTCCATCTGGGCGCATACAAGACAAATTGATCCTTATACAGCTCCAATTTCGTCAGTCCTGGATTTCCTCTCCATGCTTTTCAACCAAGGATCAGCGGCTGCAACTATTAAAGTCCAGTTGGCGGCTATTTCCACTTTTCACATTGCTGATGAGCCTAGTCGCATGGCACATAGACTTTGTAAGGCATTCCTGAAGGGCACTATGCTTGCTTCGTCCTCCAGTTTTTGAACCAGATATGCCTTGGGACTTAAATTTTGTTCTACAATAGCTCACTTCACCCCCCTTTGAGCCTGCAACCACTTGTGATTTAAAATATTTGACTTGGAAGACAATCTTTTTAGTAGCCATCACTTCAGTCTCGGAGCTTCAAGCCTTATCAGTTAGATCACCTTACTTGATTTTTCATAAGGACAGGGTTTCTCTCAGACCTAACCCCTTCCTTTCTACTGAAAGTGGCTTCCGTTAGTAATCTAAACCAATCCGTTGAACTACCTGTATTCTTTCCAGAGTTCTCCAACTAGGCAGAATTTAGATTTCATCAGCTGGATGTGCACAGACAATTACGATTCTATTTACATAGAACGAAGGATCTCAGAAAATCGGATCAGTTGTGCGTGTCATTTTCAGAAAACAGGATTGGGTCTCCTGTTTCCAAAGTCACCTTGCCTAGATGGATGTCCAGTTGTATTTCATTCATTTATGCTTCAGGTGGCAGGGATTTACCATTTCGAGTGAAGGCTCATTCTACCCGATCTGTGTCTATGTAGGTTCATAGGTTCATACTAGGCTATCTGCCCTAGGGCATTTATAAGCCTAGCCAGAGTGTGTGTGGCTTTCACCGTTTGCTGTGCCTCTGTCCAGCAGTGATACAGAGATGATTCCCGGGGTAAACCTACGATCACCCATCCACTCGTCAAGATTTCTCTTGAACAGAGTCAGTGAGGGGCTCTGCCTCACATGGACTGGGATTCTGTTCCATAGTGTAGGGAGTCTCTGGGTGATCTGTCTCTCCTGCACGTCCTATTTATATCCGTGTTGAGGTTTAAGTCTCTTGCTCTCGTGGCTCTGGTGGATTTTGATTTTTTGAGGTGGAGCATGTCCATTAATTCCGGGTTGGACATGGCCTTGTATGTCAGGCACAGATCACCTCTGAGCAGACGGTATGCGACTGAATAGAGCTGGAGTTTCTTCAGTCGGGCATCATATGACATATGTTTGAGCCCCTTTATCCTTTTGGTGAGGAACCTTTGGGGTCTTTCCAACTGCTGCAGGTGTCGGGTAAGGTACATTCCGAATGGGGCATTGTACTCAATCATTAATCTGATAAGTGAAGAGTACAGGGGTACAATGACCTCTCCTGATCTGGATGTGAATCCCTTCATGATCAGGTGGGCAATTGTAGAAGGTCTTCCTAACCACTTTGGCAATGTGAGTGTCAAAAGAGAGGTTACTGTCAACTTGGGTCCCCAGGTCCCTGATAACTTCTTCCGTGTTTAATGGATTACCACCTATGTGGTAATTAGGGGTTACCTTGTTTTTCCCAAAGGGTATGACTATACATTTTTTGGCATTTAGCTTAAGGCCATGGCTCTGGCACCAGTTATCCATTTCTATGAGACCTTTCTGGAGGATGTCTGTGTCTGATGGAGTGTCAATTATGGTGCCCAGTTTGCAGTCATCTGCAAATTTTGTCAGCCATAATCCTCCTGTGTTTGCCTGCACTTCAGAAAAATAAATGCCGAACAAGAGGGGGCCCAGGACTGAGCCCTGTGGGACACCGCTCGTGACCGGCTTAGAGTCTGACATGGCACTAGCAACTCTAACCCTGTGTGTTCTGTCCTTGAGCCAGTTTGCAACCCATCTTGTGACATATGGGTTTACATCTAAGCTGGTGAGCTTTTCTATGATGCCCGAGTGGGGTATTGTGTCGAACGCTTTTGCTAGGTCAAGGTAGGCTGTGTGAACTGCCTTACCCTCATCAGTGGCCTTAGTGACTGTTTGAAAAAAGTCGACCAAGTTCAAGAGGCAGGATCTGCCCTTGACAAAGCCAAATTGGGTAGGATCCAGTGTCTGTAGGTCCCCAATGTCTTTATTTATGAGTTCCATTATGATCCTCTCCATAGCTTTGCAGACAAGGCTCGTCAAGCTTATGGGCGGTAATTTCCAGGGTCCGTAGAAGCACCGCCTTTGTGGAGTGGGACCACAGTTGCCGACGCCATTCTTTGGAGTGCGTATCCTGTAGTAAGGCTAAGATTAAACAGCAGCCTTATGTGTGGGTTTAGTTCCTTCATTGAGTTAGAGTGTAGCACACAGCCGGGGACACCGTCCGGTCCCATTGATGCTGTGTTTTTGCTTTAGAGAGAGCAGCTCTCACCTGGGCATCTGAGATGTTTGGGAGGCTAGACTCTGGTGGGATAGATATTTCTCCTTTTGGGGAGGAGATGAAATTTGCACTGAACCTGTCTGCCAGTATGTTGGCAATGTCTGTGGGTTCAGTGATTTTTTATCATTTTGGACTAATTCTGAGCATATCTGGGAGTTTCCACCCAGGTTTCTAACATAGCTAAAGAAGGCTTTATGATTGTCTTTTGTGTCATTAGCGATTTTTCTCTCAAAGTTGGCCTTGGATGATTTTATGAGTGATCGTAGTTTTTTGCTAGTATTGATCAGAGATACCTTTCCTTTTAGGGATTTTGCTCTGTCATGTAGTAGCTTTCTCCTCTTGTTGTAGAGTTTGTTTATGGCTGGTGTCCACCAGACCGGGCGCCTGCCTTTGGTGGGAAGGGTCTTGATTTTATTAGGGATTGCTTGATCCATACATTCCTGGAGGTGCTCATAGAAGGCATTTGTAAGGGTTTCAGCAGCGTGGGTTGTGGTTTCCACTGGCTTGGGGGCCTTGAAGGATACCACTCCAGTCTTAAGAAGTGTGAAGTTTGCTTTTGAGAAGTTCTTCACTGTGGTCTTTTTTGCTGGGGGTGGGGGCGGGATGTGGATCTCCAGTGAGATTAATTTATGGTCTGATCTCACCAATGAGGGATATACTTCCGGTGTGGAGCATTTTGTCCCCATGTTTGTGATGATCAGGTCTAGTATATTTTCTAGAGATATTTACGTGAAAAGTGGAAATAGCCGCCAACTGGACTTTAATAGTTGCAGCCGCTGATCCTTGGTTGAAAAGCATGGAGAGGAAATCCAGGACTGACGAAATTGGAGCTGTATAATGATCAATTTGTCTATGGATGATATTTGTGCTGCGGCTACATGGAGATCTCCTCACACCTTTGTTACTCACTACAAGTTAGATTTGGTGTCCAGAGGCAGGTCTTCCTTTGGTTCCACAGTGCTCAGGAGTATTTTCCACTGAGCCTCCCAGGATTTAGGTGTTGGGGCCGCTGTCCCATGGGTAAGAATGTAGGCAAGATTGGACTACATAACATCAAGAAGTTATATACTCACCATAACATTCGATGTATGTAGTCCATCTCACCTCACATTCTTACTAACCCCACTTCTTTCCCCATCCTGGAGGACCTAGGGGTTAGGTATGGTTTCAAATTCCTTTCTGGTTAGTATGTTCTTCCTTCTCTATATGTTCTTGTATGTGGAGTAGTGAATGATTAGCTCATAGCAAACAAGATCTGTGGAAAGGGAGCAGTGCAGCATTGGATACCATCTTAGCCCAGCCAATTGAAAGACTTCGAGCTAGAGTATGGCCGAGTCAGAGCCAAGGTTTGGCTCCGAACCCACGGGTCAGAATGTGAGGCGAGATGGACTTCATACATCAAATGTTATGGTGAGTTCATAACTTCTTGTTTTGCAGTACAGAACTAGAAACAGTTGCACATCTTGTTACAGGGAGCAATAGACTTATGGCTAAAGGTTTGTATTCTGAAAGACATAACGTGGCAAGGTTGTTATACTATAGACTTTGTAAACATTACAACATAAAGGCAGCTGAGAGACATTGGAAACATGAACTTCAGATGATTGTTGAAAATGATGAAGTAATGATTACATGGGATCATCCCATAAAAGCAGCAGAAGGTTAAAGCAAACAGACTAGTATTGAGTTCAAGAGAAAGCGAGAAATAACTTTGCTTATTGAAATTGCTGCACCTAGTGAACATAGTATCTTTTGAATTAAAATACATAATTTTGTAAAATATCAGGACTTGCAAGCAGAAAATAAATTGTAAAATATCAGAACTTGCAAGCAGAATCTAGAGCAATGTGGAATAAGCATACATGATTGCAGTTATAGCAGGAGAAACTGGAATAATAAAAAATTTA